>NC_136992.1:25722235-25774835 GCF_032717465.1 Coenobita brevimanus
CGCATACAACTTCTTTCCCTTCTCTAGAAACTTTTCCACTAAAGATTAAAGAATGAATATCTGATCTACACAACCTCTTCCCTTCCTAAAGCCTCCCTGTTCTTCTCCAACTAATTTCTCTGTTCTTTCTCTAACTCTGTCTATAAGTATCCTACCATACACTTTTCCTATTTTACTAAGAAGACAAATGCCCCTATGATTACCACACACTTCTTTTTCCCCTTTTCCTTTGTACAAGGGAATAATTATACCTGACTTCCAATCCTCTGGGACTCTACCTTCCTCCCAGGCCAATCTGCACATCTTCCACACCCATTCTACTACTATCTCACCCCCATGCTTCAGCATTTCACCACACACTCCATCAATTCCTGGGGCTTTCCCCGATTTAACTTTCTTCATTGCTTCCACAACTTCTATCCTACTGATTTCTTCCTGTCTTCTCACCTCCCTCCTTCTCCCAGCCATTCCCCAGCCATTTATACTCGCATTACTTCCATCCTCTATGTTCAACAATTCCTTAAAGTGTTCTCTCCATCTGCTCACTTTTTCTCCCTTCTCCACTAGTAATCTACCATTTTTATCTTTCACTCCCCTGCTAACTTCACTTCCACCCTGTCTTACTTTTTTCACCTCTCTCCAGAACATTTTCTTACAGTCCCTCCACTTTACACTCAAATTCCTTCCAAATTCCTCATCCACTCTCTTCTTACTAATCTTTTCACCTCTCTCTTTCTTTCCACATATAACGCTCTCTTCCCCCTCCCAACTTCTTCCACGCCCCTATTTCTCATCCATTCATTGTATGCTTTCTTCTTTTGTGCCACAGCCTGTTTCACCTCTTCAGTCCACCATGCTGTTCCTTGCACCCCCCTCCGTCTTCTCTTCCTCCCACACACCACATCACATGCTACACATATTTCTTCTGTAAATATCTTACACACACCTTCCACGTCTCCCATCTGCTCCAGTTCATATTTGCCCAATCGTTCCTCCACTTCTCTCTTATACTCTGCCTTTTTCTCATCCTCTTGTAACCTTTCCACTCTCCTTGCAACTACTCCTTTCTCTCGTCTTTCCCTTCTTCTATTCCTCCATCTTACTTGCATTCTAATTCCGGACACCACCAAGTAGTGGTCAGAAAGTCCACTCCCCCAACCTCTATACACTCTTGCATCCTTTACACATCTTCGCATCCTTTCGTCCACACACACATAATCAATCATTGCCTTCCTTTCATTCAGTTCACCACCCACCCTTCTCATCACTCGCCATGTATACCTGTGGATCATTTTATGCCTGAAGAGGGTATTGGCTATCACCAACCCCCTCCCAGCACAAATGTCCACTAACGCACTCCCATTCTCATCTATCTCAGCAGGCACACCCCACTCACCAACTATTCCATCCACCTTCACATTCCCAACTTTACCATTCATATCACCAATCAAAAACACTCATTCCTTCCAAACTTTTCCATGCACACTTCCACATTTGTCCAGAACTCTTCTCTCACTCTTCTAGAACGATCTTGCGTTGGTGCATACACACACACAATCGCCCACATTTGTATTCCAACTTTCAACTTTACCCACACAATCCTTGACCCAACTGATCCATACTGTCTTATGCTCCTCTTCCATCTTTTACTCACAACTATACATGCTCCTTCCTTTGCCCTCTCATTCTCACCTACCCCTGCACATATACCCCATCCATACTCCCATTCTCTCACACTTTCTCCTCCCCATTTTGTTTCAGTTATTCCACATACATCCACTTTCGCACCCTCAAGCACCTGGACAATCTCTCTCTCTTTCACCTCATCATTCGCTCCTCTTACATTCCATGTACTCATTACCAAGTCCTTTGTCCGGTCCTGGGTCGTCATCGTTTGGTCAGTCCTTGTCCGAGGCTTCTTGTTTGTTTTTTTTAGTTAGTTGTTTTCCGGGGAGGGGCACTAACCCTCCGCCAACCCTTTAAGTTGCCTTTTACGACAAGCAGGGATACTGGGGGAGTATTCTTGAAAACCCCCCTACCCCCAGGGGGGTAGCTTTGCAACCTGATCAGCAACAGAACTGTAATGCATTGTACTTTCCATGAGGCAAAGCCGAAAATGATAATAGTTGCCTCACCTGAAGTAGGCTGCAAAAGGACAGTAGAACGGAAGGGTGCACCAGGGAATCCCAGTTCCCTGAATGGGGTGTCAAATTCGATCTGTTGCTTGGTCATTGTTTCAACCTGCAAGGAAGTTAGCAATGATCCATTTTTTTTTATTTTTCCATTTTACTCCAGCTACTAATGATTCAACTTAAATTAAGAGATACTTTTCAAACAGGACTGTGGTAGTTACTGTCTTCATGATCCCATTAACTACATAATACTGTATATCCTTTTAGGCTGAACAAAATCTTTTACTCGTGGCCTGAATAAAGTGAAAAATATCAAACTGAACAGGTTATGGCAACAGGACTTAACTATTATACACTGTACTTGTAAACACCAGGGGTGGGGGTGGGGGGTGGGGTCTCTGGGCACCCCTAAGGCCCAGCAGTTCTAGATACCACACACCTCTATTTGTCACCACTTCAGTACTGTAATAACATGAAATCCACAGCCAATACTGAATACATACAGGGTGCTAGGGCTGTCTCATAGAGGATTGGTGTACTGTTACTGTACTGGTGCGGGTGTTTTTAGATGCTGATGGGTCTTATGATAGATCAATAGTGTCTTTATGCAAAATTCAAATTCTTAATCTGTTCCCTGTCCCAGCTGGAAACTGAACTCACGTCTATTAGGTCAATAAACCACCTCACTACCAACTCAGTCACCATCTCCTCAATAAATGTGTCAAAAATTGGAGATACGCAGTCCCTTCGTAATTTCAAGTTAAAAAATAAGGCTTCATGCAAATCTGTTTCCACGAAAACAATTTCATTACTAAATTACTTAAGAATTAACATCTTTTCTTCACTTTCAACTGCTCATGATTCATTACTAAGTTCTTTAAAGTCAGAAATGAGTGTTTTTTGTGCTTTGAAGAACTCAATCATAAATTAAAAGCATGTCTCACTTCAAGCACTTTGCCTTCACACATCCTAAACTTCAACAGAGGACACTGTTTCTGCTGTAACCCGATTCATATGAATACGAGTGCAGAGAGTAATACCCAAAGTTGCCATTCTCCTACACTGAAACATTCTTCATTCAGAAGACAGACAGGGAACTGAAGGATGATTGTATTACCAGTCAACAGAGCTGTCCAGCTGAATCGATGCCACCACAGGAAGGTCTCACTTCACCATCTCTTTAAAGTCAGAAATGAGTGTTTTTTGTGCTTTGAAGAACTCAATCATAAATTAAAAGCATGTCTCACTTCAAGCACTTTGCCTTCACACATTCTAAACTTCAATAGAGGACACTGTTTCTGCTGTAACCCGATTCATATGAATACGAGTGCAGAGAAGTATACCCAAAGTTGCCTTTCTCCTACACTGAAACATTCTTCATTCAGAAGACAGACAGGGAACTGAAGGATGATTGTATTACCAGTCAACAGAGCTGTCCAGCTGAATTGATGCCACCACAGGAAGGTCTCACTTCACCATCTCTTAGAGAACTGACTGTAATCCTTGTATGTCTATCTACCTCTCTATTGCCATGCCTTAATCCCGTATGGGGTGGCCACAAACAAGTCGCCACCATATCGCCCTGTCCCCCGCCGCTTCACTGCCCTGCTCCCAGCTCACACCCTCCTCTTTCATATACCACTCCACTCCATCCCTCCATCTCATCCTTGGCCTCCCCCTCCCTCTCCCCCCTTCCACCTCACTCACATACATTCTCCTCATCAGTCTCTCACTCTCCATCCTCTCCACATGGCAAACCACCTCCATGTATTTCTCCTATGCTCTCTATCACATCCACATCCACACCACAATGCACCTTCACATCCTCATCTGTCAATCTGTCTCTCCATGTGACTCCACAGGCTTCTCTCAAATAACTCATTCCCACAGCTCTCACTCTTGACTTGTGTCCCTCTGACAGGGTCCAAGCTTCATTTCCATACGTTCGAGTTGGTATCACAATACTGTCATGTAGTAACTTTTTCACTTCCATGCTCACTTCTCTGTTTCTTATCAATGCCTTCAAGGAACCAACAACCTTTCTTCCTTGTCGTACACTTTCAAGCACTTCACCCTCTAAACTTCCATCCTTATTCATCACACTACCCAAGTACTTAAACACACTCACATTTTCCATTTCCTCCTCATCCAACCTCACTTTACATTCAGTGACTTCACTTCTCTCGAAGACCATAACTTTACTCTTCCCTACATTCACCTTTAGATTCCGTTTCTTACACACACTCCCTAACCCATCCACCAAGCCTTGCAGCTCCCCTTCATCTTCGCTTAACAACACAGTATCATCTGCAAACAACAGTACAGGGAGTTTCCAAACACTGCCCTCTCATTAGGGCCGCTCCAACATCCACTGCCCTACATTGTATCTCATTTATAACCCCATCCATATATAGACTGCACACCATGGAGACATAACACATCGACACATCCGTTTCAATCCAACCCTCAAATAGAAAAATTCACTCAGTTCATTATCCACACTCACTGCAGCCTTAGCTCTCGCATACAGACTCTTCACACCATTCAACAACTTCCCATCTCCATATATTCTTAATACTTTCCACAATCCTTGTCTATCCACCATCATATGCTTTCTCCAAATCCATGAAGACCGCATACAATTTCTTTCCCTTCTCTAGAAGAAAGTTTGCCTGTCTGTCTGTCCTCCATGGAAATGGAGGGGATGCATACAGAACTCTCTAGGCTAAATACTGTAGCTCTATCAGGTGTAACTTTCAACAATGAAATTAAATGTGTACTTTACAGCTGTTAAAATGGTGCCCCTGATGACCAAGTTAAAATGCACCCCTGATGGCCAAGATTAAAACAAATAAGAATTTACCACGTCAACACGGTGGAAACACAGTAGCTATATCGTTGTCATTGCTGAGCTTCTCCAAAAGTGTGTTAGATTGCTGGGATTTTAAGGAGAGAATGTTTGCTGCACTCGTCGTGGATAGCAGGAGAAAGATAAAGATGAGTCTGGGGTTTGACTGCAGTTTATTTCTTCATAGGGAGTATCTCACAGGAGCAGTACTGAGGTGAGAGCAGTTTTATGCTTGCTAACTCCTTGCGCTTTGTTCCTGTCTCTCTTCATCATCTCTCTCTCTCCTAACCCCTTCTGCCCGTCTCTCCCATTTCCCCTGTACAGGTATATGACTGGTTGTGTCACGCGTAAGAGCACGTGTGTAAGTGTGGAACTTCCAAGACTGGGGAGCTTCCATCACGCATCATCCTGTGCTGTGTGTGAAATTCCTAACTACAGAATGTGCAACGTTATTTCCTCTAGCCCTCTCACTTAGGCACGACTTTCTTCTAACCTCTAGCGTGTTCTGATATGTTAGTGTCTTGACAGCTAATTACCGTAGTTTTTTTTACTTCAACAGCCATATCACAACTTGCTACAATGGTGAACTGGTTAGTGGGGTAGGTGGGTAACTGGGAAATGGGTCCATTGTAGGAACAGGTCCAAATGGTTACAAGGAGGAACGTAGGTTTCATTGATAAAATGAGACACAAGAGGGTTTTCTCCCACAAAGGGGGTGGCCATTCAGGGTCCCAGGCAATGATGGTATGCATGATCATACAGTTTTATCCAGGCAATGCCGGGTACCCTGCTAGTAACTTCCATGAGAGCCATGAAGTGTAATATGCAAAATAATTCACAAGGGAAAGGACACTACTAGATCTACTATGACAAAGAGAATACAATTCACAATGTAAGAGATATCCACCTTTTCTGTGAAGCTCTTGAAAGCAGAAGTGAGCTTGTGACGCAGCTCCCGTTCGGCCTGTTCTGCTGAAAGGTCATCACGGTCATGCATGTGTTGGTGTTTTCCTAGATCAGTTGTGATTTCTCCTACTTCAGTGTAGAACTGAACATCTATATGTTTCTTCTTCCCAAACATGATAGCATGCTGAAAGTACACCAAAAACAAAAATTAGCTATTGCATTTTTCTTAAGTACACTCGACCCTCAATTTGGCGGACCCCTATTTCCCAGATTTTGGATTTCCCAGACACGGGCTGAGGCCGGTCAATATTATCAAATGCCGGACAAATGCCTGTACAAGTCTGGGATTCTCACAATGAGTCCGGCCATTATTCTCTCATATAAGACTATAACCAGTCTGCTGCACAACACAGTATAATTTTAGCAAGGTTTTGACTCGATAAAGGCCATTTGTAACACACACAAGAAATAAACTATAAATAGTTTATTGCATAACACAGTACAATTTAAAGAAGACTTGGACACAATAAAATTCATAAGTACAGTATATTTTCTTACAGACAAAGTCAATAGGATCCATTCCTACTTCCTCAGCTCACCCAACTCGGTGCGACAAAATAACGAATCGGCACTTTTCACTGGCAAAAATTTTATTTCGCCACAGTGGCTCATACACTCCTAATTATCTGAAATCCACTAAAAAAACTGTACTTTATATAACTTAATTCACACGTTAGGTTTCAGGGCTAAAATGCGCCAATGTTAACAGATATTTGCCCTTCAGATTATCAGCATGCCTTGACAGACTTCTGTTTTGCATAAATATTTATTTTGAGTACAAAAAAATGTATCTGCATTGTAAATCAATATTTATACAAAACAAAAGTCTGTCAAGGCGAGTTGTTAGGCTAAAGGCAAAACACTTCTGCGAAGAAATTTTCGCTCAGAATCCTGATTGTCTATTAATAATTAAATTAAGCACAAATCTTTGACTGAATTTCCAGTAATTAGGTGTGCAAACCTATATGATGATGAAGATTAAAATATTTTCCAATTAACTCTTTGAGATTCTTATGACTATTTTGATCGTCATTTCAAAGCCAACCTCAGAGATTCCGACGACACTTTTCATCGTCATTTTACAAAACTTTTGTAAAATATTCACCATAAATCGCGTTTACGCATCATAACAAAGAGGCTCGAGCATGATGTCATGGAATGGTTGCTCTATGCACGGCGGTATTGCACAGCTGGTCTGACTCATGGCTTTGTTTCTTCATAACTTTATTCTTGCTGAATATTTTTCAACAGCATGGTATAAAATTTTTTTTTTTTGCCTAACTTCAACTCGTCACTTTTTTTATTTTCCTTGTTTTCCTTTTGTGAACATACTACGATAAAGTACAACTACTCAGCTTCAAAATAACACCACAACCAGCATCCTATCATAAAAAGTGTATTTACACTGACCGATCAAAGAAAAACATCGCGAAAGAGGCCGAGACTAAAATAAAATTGTGCATCTAGCAAGTATTACCATAATCTATATATCATTGTAAAGGTAATTTATTGTATTTTTGCATGGTTTAAACCAAATTTACATCTCTTTACTCGTTATTTTTTGCCGAATATTTTCCTACGGCAAGGTATAAAATTTTTGCTTTTCGCCTAACTTCAACTCATCATTTGACATTTTATTTTCTTTGTTCCCCTTTTTTGAACATACTACGATAAAGTACAACTATTCAGCTTTAAAGTGACGCCAAAACCAACAGTCTATCATGAAAAGTGTATTTACACAGAGCAATCAAAGTAAAATATCGGGTGGCGAAGATGTGGGTTAGCGTGAGTGGCTGACTCTAGCACAGACATAATATGCCCTGCCCAAAAACCTGGTAGGGTTAAAATTGCCGATTTGGTCCAAGATCGAGATCACATTCGATGATAGTGTGTTTGTATCTCGGTCAGCTGATAAGTGGTTGGCCAATGTTAGCAGATATTTCCCCTTCAGATCATCACCATGCCTTGACAGACTTTTATTTTGCATAAATACTTATTCTGAGTACAAAAATGTATCTGCATTGTAAATCGATATTTATACAAAACAAAAGTCCATCAAGCCGAGTTGTTAGGCTACAGGCAAAACACTTCTGCTAGCTTTAAGAAATTTTTATTCTGAATCCTGATTTTCTATTAATAATTAAATTAAGCACAAATTATTGACTGAATTTAAAATAATTAGGTGTGCAAACCTATATGGTGATAAAGATTTAAAATATTTTCCAATTAAAACTGCTGATTCAGTCCAAGATCAAGATCACATTCGATGGTTGCGTGTTTGTATCTCAGTCAGCTGATGAGTGGTTGGTTCCCCTTGTGGTGTTCCATTCCTTGTTCATTTTCTGCTTTTTCCTCAGCATTTTTATTTTCTTCTATCATACCCTCCACATTCTCGTCAGTAACTGTCTAAACTTAGGGTTGTTGCTAGCAAAATACTGCTATTGTGTCAGTTATTATTATTGTTATTGTGTCAGTGTTATTTTCTTATGTACTGTGTCATGTTGGTATAGGTAGCCTAAATAATTGCTGGACAATATGGGAGAATTCGGTCAGAGTATGGTAATAGTCCAGGGAATGGTATGTGGGGCCGGATTTTTGCAATTCCCGGACTGGTCTCCCCCACTTTTAGTCCAGGAAATCGAGGGTCGAGTGTAATTTCTGTTATATAGCTCATAGTGGATATCATATCCTTAAGCACTTTTACATGGACAAATACAAATTATTTTTCATTCATCATAATCCTGAGGTTGTGTTCTATTACACTCACCTTTAAGTGGAAATGTAAGAGTATGATCATCTCTCCCTCACATGGCTGGAAGAAGGCATTCTTAATGTTGTTGTAGAGAATGTCTACTTTGTCTCCTCGCACACTTGTATACCTGTTAAGAGCATGAACACACAATATTACTATCACAATGGCTATATAGTAATTCTTTTTTCCAACACAGTGATAATTAGGACCAGAGAAGCATTCACGATTACTTCAGCATCATCATCAATCATCCAAAATATACAACAATGCAATGAAACTGAATTGCCCTATGACTGTAATAGGCGGTGGCTCTAATGAATGAGGGTGAGATTTGGAAGCTTCCAGTGTTGCTGTTTGCTGATGATACAGTACTTTTGAGTGAAGATGAATGGGAGTTGCAAGGCTTGGTGAATGAATTTGGGACAGTGTGTAGGAGGAGGAATCTGAAAGTTAATGTAAACAAAAGTAAAGTTATGGTGTTTGAGAGGAATGAAGTCACAGAGTGTGCAGTGAGGTTGGATGGTGAGGATATGGAGAATGTGAGTGCATTCAAGTACTTGGGTAGTGTGATGAGTAAGGATGGAACTTTGGGGGATGAAGTGCGTGAAAGGGTACAGCAGGGAAGGAAGGTCGTTGGTACACTGAAAGCAGTGATGAGAAATAGGGAGGTGAGTATGGAAGTTAAGAAGTCACTGCATGATAGTATTGTGATCCCTACCCTGACATATGGAAGCGAGGCATGGACCTTGCAAGAGGGGAACAAGTCAAGAGTGAGAGCAGTGGAAATGAGTTACGTGAGAGGAGCATGTGGAGTGACGTGGAGAGACAGGTTGACGAATGAAGAAGTGAAGGAACGATGTGGGGTGGATGTGGATGTGGTTGAGAAGATTAGGAGAAATACACTGAGGTGGTTTGGACATGTGAAGAGAATGGAGAATGAAAGACTGACTAAGAGGGTGTATGTAGGTGAGGTGGAGGGAGGAAGAGGGAGAGGTAGACCGAGGATGAGGTGGAGGGATGGAGTTGAGAGGTATATGAGGGAGGGGGGGGGGTGAGTTGGGGAGAGGGTAGTCAAATGGTGGGTGACAGAGCGACTTGGAGGCGTTTTGTCTGCGGCCACCCTTTGTGGGATTAGGGCGTCGGGCTATAGATAGATAGATAGAGATAGACTAATATGTGTGTATGAGAGACTGTGAAACCAAGCTTGTACTACCACCTTCCTTATCAGCTGTAAAGCAGTGCCAAATCCCTACACCTTCCCCAAGAGGATAACAAAACACTGATTATAAACATTTATACTTGCATGACTATGTACCAGCAACCCTCTACTGCCATAATTTTGGGTAAAACTATGTGAGACCAAACATGGTACAGTAAAATGATGCTATGTCTTTACTGTTTTCTACATCCTTCCTTACAAATGAGTCGCAGTAAATTATACAAAGGACATCTATTAAGTTTCACTACTATTTGGAAAGCCTTTACAAATTTCCAATGTAGAGAACCAGTTTAATTAAAAAACTAATATTCTGAAACAAATTCCAGACCTATAACAAGGATCACCTGCATTCCTAAACTGCCTTAAATCAGGGTGATACTGATGTCCTCTTTAGTACATTTTAGCCAGCGAAATATATTTATTATTAAACTTGGGAAGGAGTTCTCATACTGAAGGGGTTTACCAAAGCTAGGTCTAATTCTTGTTGTTCATAAAGTCTGTCCTATGCTGAATAGGACAGACTTTATAGGGGGGGGGAGGGGGGTAATATTCCCAGATTCAGTACAGTACACTCCCAACTTACAATGGGCATATGTTCTTAAATTTTACCACATTAAGTGGTTCATTACATCCTTTAATTCAACAGAATCATTATAAAAAAAAAATATAGATGCATTCCTGACAATGTCCATTTCCACTGTATTACTAAATGAATAATTACTTGCCACTGGATTGCTAATTACCACACATAAGTACTGTACAGAAATCATGGTGCAGCAATGTTAACAAATACCCGCACAGTGCGCATCACCGCAGTGTGCGATTCGCCTTGTGCACGAGTGACCAAAAATCATAACCAAAAACCCTTTAATGCGCGAGTTTACCGCACAAAACGCGAGGCAGAGGCAAGGAGTGGCTCAAAAATGCCATTTTCTAATAGTGCGCGACCACCCCTCACACAGCGCGTCACGTGTCGTCATGTTGATGCGCCAGACAGAGTCAAGTTGAGCAGCCTAGCGTGATGGAAGGCAGGACTGAGCTGTGTATGTCAAACATTAGCAAGATCCTTGCTGCCGTGGATAAGCTCAAGGAAGAGGTGAAGGAACAGGAAGTGAGCAACCTAAGAACGGAGGAACTTCTGGTTGGTATCGACAAACTCTTCCGTTTCTACACAGACAGGCACAGGGAAGAAATAAACAGAAGAAGACAGACGCTCATAACAAGCTACACACAGCGGGCTCAAGTTGGTGAAATAGCGGAACCATCGACATCGTCTGCTCCTGTTCCTGTTGAGGATGAAGAGGATGCAATGTCAGAAGTGTCAGCATTGGACTTTGAAGGGTTTATGGCCGAAGTGAGTGACTTTGATGCTCCTGGGGAAGGTGATCAAGAGGAGTCTGCGGAGGGAAGTGTTGGTGCGGTGGGGAGTGCGGCGCTGTAAGTGTTGCTGCACCTTGGAACCCCTGTTATTTAAGGTCATCAGACCTGTTGTCTACTGTTGTTAAGGTGACTACCCATATTTTTGTTATTGTAGCTATAGATTTAATACAATGTCTGAAACATATGACCTTTATTATGTCTCTAAGGGCCAAAAAATGTCCAGGTATGAAGGGGTACCGCCCATATGTAATTATTCCCATAAGATTATGTATTCCTATTACGCGAATTCCCAGTGCGCGAGCTCGTGCACCGCCCAATCTCTCGCGCACTGTGCGAGCCCACTGTATAAGATATTAAAACTGGATGGAGTCCATCGGCAGGAGCAAATAAGCATCTCCCAGTTGCCACTTTCGTCAATGTCTTTTCACCAATGCTGGTGGCCATATCTCTGGCTCTCACTTTTTAGCTATCATGAATTAATTTTTTTTATTACAGCACTTGTCACCAAGCACGATCATTTTCATTGAAGGCTGGTCTAGGTAATACAACTGATTTTTATTCATACCCTTTTGCATGCAGTAATTATCCATTATGTAAGATTCTTCGTCCTCGTTCATGCCTGATAGCACATCAATACATTTTGTCGTAAGAGAACGAATGCACAGAATGCAAATTGCTGGTACCTACACATATGTTCATACAATGTCTATAGTACACTCATTTTCAATGTTATACTGATACTGCCTGTAAATAATATACAGTAATGTACAATCTATGATACTGCTATTCACGTGTTGCTTAGTGGGGGATAAATTGGAACTAAAGCATAATTTTCAAACAGAAAGAATTCGCAGAATGCACACAGGAGGAGCCTGTACAACTCTTCAATCAATCCCTTTCTTTCATTCATTTTTAGTTATGTTGTTCGTAAATAAAGTACGATATGTAATGATGTTCTTCACACGTTGTCTTGGTGTGGGCTATATCGGGGTACAGTTGTAAAACAAAGGATACACAGAATGCACCTAGTTGGTATCTGCATTATTATCCACTTGGTCTCTTTATACCTCTCTCTCTTTCACTAACTTTTAATGCTACCATTACTGTACATAATATGCGATATGTGATGTTGCTCTTCTCATGTTGTTTTGACGGGGTTAGATCAGGACTGAGCATCAGGGACTGCATCCTTGACCCACGAATGGCTGTTTCCTTGACCAGTTTAACAGCTGACATAATACATGCCATTAATGATACAATTCATGTTATTTTTATATTTTCTTTTTTTTGAATGGCAAAATTTCTATGTAAATACAAATACCACATATGAAAAACGTCAGTTCCTAACTTTTATGTCGTATATCAAAACTGTGCAAAAAAAAGCTGTCGCAACTTGAGGGTTTACTGTATGTGAATCGTCTTAACCCCTAAAATGTGGTCAATGTTACATACCGTTCAGCCACTTTTTGTCATAATTCATTGGTTAAATTGGGCGATATGGCACTGCTGTCCCCTACTGTCAAGTCCTCTACGCACGTACACCTGTAAACCGCTACCCACGCTTACCCAGCCGTGCTCATCCTTAGTATTAGCCAACACAATGGAAGGTTGGGACAGGCTCCTGTCTCCCCATCCCAGCACCTCCCATGGCGATACATCCCAAAAAAGTGTTACATCATCTGGTCTCCGAAAAGTGAGCAAAGTGACAAAGAACACAGTAAGTAATGCATAAATGATAAAGTTAGTGGTAAAGAAAACGAGAGAACAGGAAATCCCTGAGCCTCACCCACCGCACGCCTGGTGACAAGCTGCCACATGCGCTACTCTGCTCCACCTCGCACACTCACCTGTCACACAGTATCATGTAAGTAACACCTCTTACCTTCGTTTCTCATCCATTTACATCTACTTATGCATGTATAGGCTTATTCCTTGATGCTTTAATTTTCCGATAATATGCCACTTTTTTTTCTTTTTTTTTTTTTTGGAGGAAGAAGGAACCAAAGGCAACGAGCTTCCAAAACTGTTCCTTCCAAAGAGAAAAACAAAATACAAGAGAGAGCCAAATTCAAGATCCGATCATTTCGAGATGCCTGGACACACTGATTTTGAAAGACTGGAGATCATAGGAAGCAGAAAATACAGACAGAGGGAGATAGTTCAAGAGTTGACCTGTTGCATAAATGAAGGACTGGGAGCAACGATTAACTCTTGCATTAGAGAGTTGGACAGAAAAGGGATGAGAGTTTGCTGCTATGCGCCCGCCGTAGAGGTGGAGGAATGCATGCAGACAGTTCTGAGGAGCAGTGACCATTGAAGTAGCAATAGAAAAGAGATAAAGATGCAACAGTGCGGCAAAGAGACAGAGGTTGAAGAGAATCAGTAAGAGGAGGAGAGTTAATGAGGCAAAAAGCCTTTGACTCCACTCTATTGAGAAGAGCTGTAAGTGGGGAGCCCCCCCACACGAGAGTTGTACTCCACACAGGGGCAGATAAAACCCATGTATAGAGTCAACAACTGTGCAGGGGTAATGAAGGAATGGAGTTGGCTTAGCACACCCAATCTCTTGGAAGCAGATTTTACAAGAGATGTAATATGATCTATCCAAGATAAGTCCCGAGTAAATGAAACCCCAAGAATGTTCAAGGATGATGAAGGATTAAGTCGAATATTATCAAACATTAGTGGGTATACCTGCTGAAGATTTTGTCGGGTTGATAGGTGCAAAAACTGAGTCTTTGATGCATTAAAAACAACCAGATTATTTTTACCCCACTCAGAGATGAGAGCCAAGTCAGACATTAGGTGTGCCATAGCCCTATCCCTTGTTTGTTGAAGTAACTGCTGAGATGGACGTTGCAGGAATCAAATGGAAAGGTGAAGGGTAGAGTCATCAGCATATGAGTGGATAGGGTTAGATGTACAGCTTAGAAGGTCATTGATGAATAAAAGGAAGAGAGTTGGTGATAGGAAAGAGCCCTGAGGAACACCACTGTTAATAGATCTAGAAGAACGATGGCCGTCTACAACAGCAGCTATAGAACGACCAGAAAGAAAGCTAGAGATGAAGGCACAGATAAAAAGATAGAAACCGTAAGAAGGCAGTTTGGAAATTAAAGATTTATGCCAGACTCGATCAAAAGCCTTTGAGATGTCAAGTGCAACGGCAAAGCTTTCGCCAAAGTCCCAAAAGGAGGATGACCAGGAGTCTGAAAGGTAGGTGAGAAGATCGCCTGTGGAGCGTCCCTGACGGAACCCATACTGACGATCAGAAAGAAGGTTGTGATAGGAAAGATGCTTTAAAATTTTTCTATTATGAATAGACTCAAAAACTTTTGAGATACAGGATGTTAAAGCAATTGGACGATAGTTAGAGGGTTGGGAATGGTCACTCTTCTTTGGGACTGGCTGAATGAGAGCAAACTCCCAGCAAGAAAGAAAGGTACAAGTTGATAGACAAAGGCGAAAGAGTTTGCCTAGGCAGGGTGTAAGCACAGAAGCACAGTTCCTGAGAACAACAGGAGGGACTCCATCAGGCCCATATGCCTTATTAGTATTGAGGCCTGTGATGGCAGAAAATACAACAACTGAAGAAATTTTAATGTCAGCCATGAGAAAGTCAGAGGGGGGAAGTGATGGAGGAACAGCACCAGAATCGTCTAAGGTGGAATTGGAGGAGAAAGTCTCGGCGAAGAGATCTGCTTTATCAGAAGAAGAAATAGCTACAGAGCCATCAGAGTAGAAAAGAGGAGGGAAGGATGATGAGGTAAAGTTGTTTGAAAGGTTTTTGGCAAGGTGCCAGAAGGAGCGGGAAGAATTTGAGTTGGAGAGTTGAGAGCATTTAGTATGGATGAAACTGTTTTTAGCAGAGAGAAGAACAGACTTAGAACGATTCCAGGCAGAAACGTATAAAAGATGTGAATCAGGGGTGGGTTGGCTCCAGTACCTTTTATAGGCCCTCTCCTTGTTGCAGACAGCGTTAGAACAAGCGTGATTAAACCAAGGCTTTCATGCATTAGTCAAAGGATATGAGAAAGGAAAGTATGCTTCCATGCCCGATAGAATAACCTCCATAATGCGCAAGGCACACCCAGATGGCTCCCAGCCATGGAAGCAATACTCATTCCAGGGAAAATCAAAGAAGTACTGCCTGAGGGCCTCCCAATCCGTAGCTCCAAAGTTCCACAGACGACATTTCTTTGGAGGGTCCACAGGCCGTACCGGAGTGATAGGACAGGTTAAGGTGATAAGGTTGTGATCGGAGGAGCCCAACGGAGAGAAAAGATTAACAGTGTAAGCAGAAGGATTAGTTGTAAGGAAGAGGTCAAGTATGTTGGAGCTCTCTCCAAGGCGGTCAGGGATACGGGTAGGGTGCTGTACAAGCTGCTCTAGGTCATTAAGGTTAGAAAAGGTGTAGGCTTGTTCACCAGGTGGATCAGTGAAAGGACAGGAGAGCCAAAGGTGGTGGTGAACATTGAAATCTCCTAGAATGGAGATTTCAGAGAAAGGAGAAATGGATAGAATGTGTTCCATCGTAGAAGATAGTCAAAGAGTTTTTGATAATTAGAAGAATTAGAAGATAAGTAAACAGCACAGATATATTTAGTCAGAGAATGACAGGAAAGCCAAAGCCGGAATGTAGAGAATTCAGAAGAATCGAGTTCAGGAACACGACAGCAAGATAAGTTGTTGAGTATATATAAACAACAGCCACCTTTGGCTTTGAAATGATTATAGACAGCTGAGTCTCTGTTATAAAAAGAAGGTTTAGAGAAGAAAAGGTTGTGCTCAACAGAGCGAAAATTAGAGGAAAGGCCACGAATGTTGCAGAAATGAAGAAGAAGAGAGTCAGACAGTGGTTCCAGGCATCTTGAGTCGTCACCGGGAAAGGGGCAGAAGGTGGGGGCATTGATGGTCCCCCCCCCCTCTGCGGACTCCGAGGCTATGTTATTCGACGCTTTTTTTTTTTTTTTTTTTTTAAGGAAGTGTGGTATGTACTGTGCATGTAGTTTGGTGTTGATAGTTAGAGAAACTTGTATTGGAGAGCATGCTGGCCTACTCTCTGTGTTACTGAGACACTGAAAAAATTCAGCAAAGGGGGATGGTTGGGACCTAGTCCTGAGGGCTGATAAAACGGGAGCTCCAGTTCTCCCAGTCATCAGCTTTCCAGCCACCTTGGGAGTACTGCCCTGCTTGACTGGTGCTACAGTCTGGGTGTATATTGGAGAAGTTGCCTGCCTTTTAGGGATTACAGGTATGTGTACAGTACTGTTGCAGCCAACATCCAAGTCCCAGAGATATGCAATGTACTGAACAGTTTATACACACACATCCTGATCATCTATCTATCTATTGCCAGACGCCTCAATCCCGTTTGGGGTGGCCACAAACAAATCGCCTCCAAGTCGCCCTGTCCCCTGCCATTTCACTGCCCTGCTCCCAACTCACTCCCCCCTCTCTCAAATACCTCTCCACCCCATCCCTCCATCTCATCCTCGGCCTCCCCCTCCCTCTTCCCCCCTCCACCTCACTCACATACACTCTCTTCATCAGTCTTTCACCCTCCATCCTCTCCACATGGCCAAACCACCTCAGTGTGTTCCTCATAATGCTTCCTATCACATCCACATCCACACCACAACGCTCCTTTATATCCTCATTCGTCAGCCTGTCTCTCCATGTGACTCCACAGGCTCCTCTTAAATAACTCATTTCCACTGCTCTCACTCTTGACTTGTGTCCTTCCAACAACATCCAAGCTTCACTTCCATACGTTAGAGATGGTATCACAATACTGTCATGTAGTAACTTTTTCACTTCCATGCTCACTTCCCTGTTTCTTATCACTGCTTTCAAAGAACCAGCAACCTTTCTTCCCTGCTGTACCCTTTCAAGCACTTCACCCTCCAAACCTCCATCCTTACTCATCACACTACCCAAGTACTTAAACATACTCACATTTTCCAATTCCTCACCATCCAACCTCGCTGTACATTCACTGACTTCACCTCTCTCAAAGACCATCACTTTACTCTTCCCTACATTCACCTTTAGATTCCGTTTCTTACACACTCTCTCAAACTCATCCACCAAGCCTTGCAGCTCCCCTTCGTCTTCACTCAACAACATAGTATCATCTGCAAACAACAGTACAGGGAGTTTCCAAACACTATCCTCTCTCACCAGGGCCACTCCAACATCCACTACCCTACCTTGTACCTATTTTATTACCCCATCCGTGTACAGATTGAACAACCATGGAGACATGACACATCCCTGTTTCAACCCAACTTTTCAGATTTCTATTAATCAAAGTCTTCTGTCATTAAATCAGTCATCTAGTTACATCCATACAGGCAAAGTACCCTAACATATTCAACTACAAAACTTTCATACTAAACCAAAACTAAGCATTACTGACCTGAAACCATTAGTGTGTGCCTCTAGTGTTCCATTTATCCTCTTCTGTACAATATTTGGCCGGATGTAGAGATCTTTTAATTTAGGGTTGGATTTGTTATTGGAAACGATAAGTGTGTCTTGCTTAACAAGATCCTCTTTCTCCTTCTCTTCTGCCTCCCTCGTCTTGAACTTCTTCTGCACTTCCTTGATCAGTCGGAATGCTGTGCTCAAATTAGAAGATGGGGCGGACAATTCTCCTGGCTCCTTGGTGTTAGTACTTCGATAGGTGCTGCAGAGTAAACAATAACAGACAAACATGTAAGTATCTGGGTAGGACGATGAGTAAAGATGGGAGTTCTGAGGATGAAGTGTGAGAGAGGGTCCAAGAACAAGTACACTGAGAGTGGTGGTGGTAAGAAATACAAAGGTTGGCATGAAAATAAGAAAGTCAATGCATGAGAGTACTGTAATCCTAATATGAAAGTATGAAAATGCAGCCTGGGCTTTCCTGGAAGATGTCAAGAATGAGACAACTGGAAATCAGATAACCCCCTGATCAAGGTTCATGTCTGAGGGGGGGAGGGGGGGGGGCATTGGAGGGGCAGAGCACAAACTAGTAGAGATTTACACCAGCAGAGGGTAAGTCCATGCTTTTTATGTGTGTTTGTATCATTTGTTACTGATCTGTAAGAATAAATATATTTTTCCAAAAATCCAAATTACAAAAATAAGCCCGGTTGTGGGAAGGGGATAGGGTGCAGGGAGGCCAGCGTCGGGGGATTATGGAAGTGTTTGGAGCTATGTGGACATATGGACAGTAAAAGGGGGAACTTCAGGAGATCTGGTGTTGATGTGGTTGTGCTGTGTGTGTCTGGCCAAGTGGAGTTTAAGAAACTGACAAGGTGAGTGTATGTTAAGTATAAGGAAAAAGGTAGGAGACTTGCTTAACGAAGTCGGACAGGGTGGAAAGGCATACCAGTGAGAATGGTGCAGGATGGCAAGAGACAGCCACAAAACAGCAGCAGGGGACAAGGGGACATGGAGGTGATACCCATTCTGGGATTAAGGCATCTCGCTACAAATAGAAAGTTGGATAAATATGAACCCTTCTAGTTCAACGACACTTTTTAACATAATCCTTGATACCTTTGGATTACATTATTCAAATAAGCAAGGCCTCTTGCACCGAAAAGGTTAGGAAAAAAACTCCATAACGGCAGTTTAGGGAAATCAACCACCCTGTTCCAAGCAACATAAAATGTCCATTTTTAAAAAGTTCTCCAACTGATCTTTTGATCATATTGGCTCAAAGAGAATGTAGTAGAAAGGTTGCAAGAGGATGGAAAAGAGGCAGAACATAAGAAAGAAGTGGAGGAGCGATTGGGTAAATATGATCTGGAGCAGATGGGGGATGTGGAAGGTGTGTGCAAGATATTCACAGAAGAAATATGTGCAGCCTGTGAGGTGGTACATGGGGTGAAGAGAAGACGAAAAAGGGTGAGAGGAACAACATGGTGGAATGAAGTGGTGAGACAGGCTGTGACACAAAAGAAGAAAGCATATAGTGAGTGGATGAGAAACATGGGAGTGCAGGAAGTTGAGAGACGGAAGAGAGAGTTACATATAGAGAGAAAGAGAGAGTTGAAAAGATTAACAAGAGAGAGTAAGAAGAGTGTGAGTGAGAGCTGTCGAAATGAGTTATTTAAGAGCCTGTGGAGTCACATGGAGAGACAGGCTGACAAATGAGGAAATAAAGGAGCGTTGTGGTGTGGATGTGGATGTGGATGTGATAGGAAGTGTTACGAGAAACACTGAGGTGGTTTGGCCATGTGGAGAGGATGGAGGGTGAGAGACTGACGAGGAGATTGTATGTGAGTGAGGCGGAGGGGGGGAGAGGGAGGGGGAGGCTGAGGATGAGATGGAGGGATGGAGTGGAGAGGTATATGAGGGAGGGGGGTGTCAGTTGTGAGCAAGGCAGTTAGATGGCTGGGGACAGGGCGACGTGGACGCGATTTTTTTGTGGCCACACCGTACGGGATTAAGGCGTCTGGCAATAGACAGATAGATAGATATAAGAAGAGAGTGGATGAGGAATCTGGAAGGAATTTGAGTGTAAAGTGGAGGGAATGTAAGAAAATGCTCTGCAAACAGGTAAAGAGAGTTAGACAGGGCGATAAAGAAGTTAGTTGGGGAGTGAAATATAAAAATGGTATATTGCTGGTGGAGAATGGAGAAAAAGTAAGCAGATGGAGAGAACACTTTAAGGAATTGTTGAACACAGAGAATGAAAGTAATGCAAGTACAAGTGGCTGGGGAATGGCTGAGGGGAGGGAGGTGAGAAGACAGGAAGAAATCAGTAAGATGAAAGTTATGGAAGCTATGAAGAAAGTCAAAATGGGGAAAGCCCCAGGAATTGATGGAGTGTGTGGTGCAATGCTGACACATGGGGGACAGAAGTATAATTGATGTGGAAGACGTGAAGACTGGCGTGGGAGGAAGGTAGAGTCCTGGAGGATTGGAAGTCAGGTAAAATTATTCCCCTGTACAAAGGAAATGGGGAAACAGGAAAAGTATATGGTAGGATACTCATTGACAGAGTTAGGGAAATAACATAGGAATTAGTTGGAGAACAGGGAGGTTTTAGGAGGAGATGAGATTGTGTAGATCACATATTCATTCTTAGGTCTTTAGTGGAAAAGTTTCTAGAGAAGGGAAAGAAGTTGTATGCAGCCTTCATGGATTTGGAGAAAGCATATGACAGCGTGCACACACAAGGAATGTGGAAATTATTAAGAATATATGGAGTAAATGTGAAGTTGTTCAATGCTGTAAGAGTATGTATGAGGGTGCTAAGGCTGCAGTGTGTGTGGACAGCGGGGTGTGTGAATTTTTCTATGTGAAGGTTGGACTGAAACAGGGATCTGTCATGTTTTCATAGCTGTTTAATCTCTATATGGATGGGGTTATAAAAGAAATACAAGGTAGGGCAATGGATGCTGGAGTGGCCCTGATGAGAGAGGGCAGTGTTTGGAAACTCCATGTACTGTCGTTTGCAGATGATACTGCAAAGTGAAGACAAAGGGGAGCTGCATGGTTTGGTGAATGAGTTTGGAGTGTGTGTAAGAAACGGAAACTAAAGGAGAATGAAGGAAAGAGTAAAGTTATGGTCTTCAAAAGAAATGAAGTCTGTAAATGTACAGTGAGGTTGGGCAAATGAGGAAATGGAAAATGTATGTTTACGTACTTGAGTAGTGTGATGAGTAAGGATGGAAGTTTAGAGGGTGGAGTGCTTGAAGGGGTACAACAAAGAAGAAAAGTTGCTGGTTCTTTGAAAGCAGTGATAAGATACAGCGAAGTGAGCATGGAAAAAATTGCTGCATGACAGTATGGTGATACCAACTCTAATGTATGGAGGTCGGACCTTGTTGGAGGGACACAAGTCAAGAGTCAAAGTAGTGGAAATGAGCTATTTATGAGAAACATGTAGAGTCACATGGAGATAGACTGACAAATGAGGACGTGACGGAGCAGTGTGGTGTGGAAGTGGATGTGACAGAAAGCGTTAGGAGAAATACACTGAGGTGGATTGGCCATATACAGAGGATGGAGAGCAAGAGACTGACAAGGAGAGTGTGTGTGAGATGGACGGGGAGAGAGGGAAGGGGAGGCCAAGGAAGAGATGGAGGGATGGAGCAAAGAGGTATATGAAAGAGGTGGGTGTGAGCTGAAAGCAGGGCATTGAAATGGTGGGGGACAGGGCAACATGGAGGTGATTTGTTTGTGGCCACCCATTATGGGATTAAAGCATCTGGCAATAGCTAGGTGGACAGAATATCTACTGTACTTTACCCATATTGAGGAAAAAAAAAAAAGTGGAGGAAGTTCAATTTTTACTGGTTTCTACCGAGGTCCACTGCAGTCAGAGTAATGTCCTCTATTAACCCCTAAAAGACAGGCCTCAGAACGTTTTGACACACGCTCAGGACGGGCATAATCGGCGGGTGTGATATGGTGAGAAGGTTTGTGGGTGGTGGGGTGGTACATGGGGGGTGGGGGGGTTTGGGTTTGGGGGATGGCAAGGGTGGGGGGTAGGGGGTGGGGGACAAGGGGGGATTGGAGGTGGAGGTGGAGGGAAGGGGGGTGGTGGGTGCATGTGTGTGTGTGGGGGGGGGGAGCAGTTGGGGGATAGTGCATGGAGAGGCAGTTGGGGGGGGGGGAGGGTGTGACCACATATGCGAACACCCATCCATATTTTTGGCTCTAGTACCCTTGGACAGCACATGCGGACACCCATCTTTAGGGGTTAAGGTAGGTTACAATTTGTCACGTCAGATTTAAAAAAAAAAGCCCTGGAACAAGGTTATCGAGTGAGACCTCATGGACAACTGCTTGAATAGGGAAACTACCCGAGGTTGAGCAGCATGTACAGCTGCCATTAGAAGACCATGACTGACACATCCAAGCAAGTTGCAGCCTTTACAAATGATATCATACGACAATTTACAAGTGCTCAAACCTTTATAAACCCACTTTCTCAGTCCACTCAGTAACAAAATCAATTTGTGGAAATCTATTCATATTGCTTAACATGCTTAAGCTATGCAGTACGATGACACCTTCAGCATTAAACACTTGTACATACTGACACACAAGATTACTCACCTTTGGGGAGGCTGCTCAAAATGATGGGGTTAGCAGCAGTCACTAATGTTCCCTCCAATAATGTATTTATTTTACACTTTAAGCATGCCACCAACATACCATGTTACTCAGCTTAGGAAGACCCCCATACGTGTAGGGTTTAATTATGAAAAATTTCTTCAGGGATGTAAAGGTAAGGGCAAATGGAGTTTTCAGTGAGGAGGTTTCTGTGAATGTTGGTGTGCACCAGGGGTCAGTCTTGAGCCCCTTGTTGTTTATCATGGTACCTGAAGCCCTCTCAGGTGACTTCAAAAATGGGCTCCCATGGCAGATGTTGTATGCTGATGTTTTGGTGTTGAATGCAGCAAACGAAGGGGAGGTAGAGGAAAGATTTAGGAAATGGAGAGATAGTATGGGGAACAAGGTCTTAAGAATAAAAGCAGATAAAACAAAAGTGACGGTATGTAGGGCTAGGGACGGTAGTCAAAGAAGAGGGATAGTGGACATGTGCGATCTGCCTCAAGGGCATGGAAAACAATTCCATCTTGTGCAGTGTTTGTGATAAGTGGAAACATGCGATATGTAGTCGTACTAGAGGTAAATTGCGAGATAACACATATTTCTTATGTGCGGTGTGTCAGGGAGAGAATGTGGTGATTGCCATGCATGAAAAGCTTGAACTTGCTGGTCAGTCTCTTGAACGTGTGGAAAAGTTTTGTTATTTGAGAGACATGTTATGTGCTGGAGGTAGGGCTGGAGCTACCTCTGTGGCTCGAGTGAGGAGTTGTTGGAAGAAGTTCAGGGAGCTGTTGCCTCTCCTGACATGGAGAGGCCTCTCCCTCCATGCTAAAAGATCTCTGTATGCAGCATGTGTTAGGTGTGTATTGCTGTATGGTAGCGAGACCTGAGCAGTATGGGAAGAGGATTTTCACAGGCTCATACATACAGAAATGGCAATGATTAGGTGGCTGTGCAGTATGTCCCTGAGTGAGAGCCCCCCCCTCCCCCACTGGGGCTAGGTTTATGATCGAAGAGTTGAGGGGTTGGATGGGACTGGGCTGTACTGTTGCTGTGAAGAGGGGTGGATTTAGATGGCATAGGCAAGTGGAAACAATGGGGGATGATAATTGGGTGCAGAAAGTGAGAAGTGTTAATGTTAGGGGTGGGGCAGCAAGAGGTTGACTGAAAAATACCTGGGACAAGGTCATTGCATGTGACCTCCGGAATAAGAGACTAAATAGGGAAGCTGCAGAGATCGAGCAGCATGGAAAGCCGCCATTAGGTGACCAAGGCTGACGCATGCAAGCATGTTGGAGCCTTCAAAAACGAAAGAAATGAAATGAAGCGAAACATCCACAGTCACCTTTTCCCTCGAGAGATTTCATTTATATATAAAACATATGACCATGTGCTCTGGCACAAGTTAACTGAAACAGCTTTCACTCACCAACACTTATGTTCATATGCTTTACATACAGGCAACAGAAACATATATCGATGTTTGAAAGTGTGGTGGTATGACCCCGACAGACAGCAGGAATTCTGCCATTTCAGCAAGGTGTTTTGACATCTATTGAAGGTTTGTCTGGGTTGTGAAAGTGAAGTGCATGAGGCGAGTACACTGTGGTGTAAAAGACTGCAACAATGTGAGGGAAATGCAAACTAAGTTGTATATTATATTATTAATCATGTAAAGAATGTGATGAGAACATTCTCATCTGATTAGTTCTCTTCGGAATGGGCAGTTCACGTAAAATGCATAACAGGTGAGGGCTTATGGAGGATGATGGCTGTGGTGGATACATACCTGTGAATATGTCTGTGCTGTGATTAGGGATGTGCTCAAGGCACTTTGTGTTGTGTATGGAATTTTGTCTTAGATGTCTTTGCGTTTAGGGATGGTGTAACGTGTTGATATAAGTAAACGTTGATGGGTACACATCGCAGTTCTCTCTCATACAATGAAGTACCAGGCTTACTTACATTTCTTTCAAGAAGACAGCATCTGGATTAGGGAATGTACCATCACTCTTGCCAATATTTGAGCCGGGATGAAAGAAGTTTACTCTCAAGTATGTGTAGTCGCCTTCCACACTCTGGGAGATATTCTTGATCATGGAGATGTGAAACGGTACTGGCATGCCATACACGGGCAAGATTACAGTCTCGTATTTTCTATCTGGAAAGAGTGCAAAAGACAAAAGAACAACACTTACTTAACTGGGTGAATGCTTATGTTAAAACAATGTAACAACAAAAAGGAAGAGAAAAGTGAACAGATTCGTAAGAGAGAGTAAGAAGAGAGTGGATGAGGAATTTGGAAGGAATTTTAGTGTAAGGTGGAGGGAATAGAAAATGTTCTGGAAAGAGGTAAAGAGACTCAGACAGGGTGGCAATGAAGTTAGTAGGGGAGTGAAAGATAAAAATAATAGATTACTAGTTGAGAAGGGAGAAAAAGTGAGCAGATGGAGAGAACACTTTAAGAAATTGTTGAACATAGAGAATGAAAGTAATACGAGTGTAAGTGGCTGGGGAATGGCTGGGAGAAGGAGGGAGGTGAGAAGACAGGAAGGAATCAGTAGGATGGAAGTTGTGGAAGCAATGCAGAAAGTCAAATTGGGGAAAGACCCAGACTTTGATGGAGTGTGTGGTGAAAAGCTGAAGCATGGGGGAGAGATAGTAGTTGAATGGATGTGGAAGATGTGCAGATTGGCCTGGGAGGAAGGTAAAGTCCCAGATGATTGGATGTAAGGTATAATTATTCCCTTGTACAAAGGGAAAGGGGAAAAAGAAGTGTGTGGTAATCATAGAGGCATTTGTCTTCTTAGTGTAATAGGAAAAGTATACGGTAGGATACTTATTGACAGAGTTTGGGAAATAACAGAGCAATTAGTTGGAGAAGAACAGGGAGGTTTTAGGAAGGGAAGAGGTTGCGTGGTTCAGATATTCATTCTTAGATGTTTAGTGGAAAAATGTCTAGAGAAGGGAAGGAAGTTGTATGAGGCCTTCATGGATTTGGAGAAAGCATATGACAAGGTGGATAGACAAGGATTATGGAAAGTATTAAGAAAATATGAGTCATCTAGAATCACAACATTGTAAGCGCCGCTGTGGGTGAAATGGAGTTAGTGTTACTAGGCAACTCTCCAAACCCTGCTTTGTCTTGTCATGATGGATTTACGATTATGTGATCCCAGCAATAGGGTCGTTTTTCTTATACAAAGTGTATAGAACCCTGGTTCTTGTTGCTGTCAGACTCTCCCTGGATGGAGCGCTAGAAGCACGAAAACAAAGGGCACATGGGAAACCTTCCAGCCAATCACAATAACACAAGTCTGACACATCCCCACAGCCAGCCAATGGTGGTTCAGCCAATAGGAGTCGGGCGCTCATACCTTCTGGACCGCATTTACTGTGTGAAAGTGGGAATACTGCCTGCTGTCAGCCAATCAGGGAGCAGCTTATACGAAGCATGGGTAGCGTTGCTAAGTGTTTACGCAGGTTTAATGGAGGCAACCTTTTTGCAACACATGCTGCATTTATGCCTGATTTTTTGTATATTTTGCAAGTGTTGTAATGCTTATAAAGCACCATGAGTGATACTGAGCATGCAGAAGAGTCTTCTAGTGATGAAGAGAAAGAAATAGAGGAGTCTGGCCCCTCCATTGTTAGAAAAAGAAAGCATAATGTGAGTGAGTGGAAAGTACACAAAACTAAGCATTTGTGTGACACAGGGAAGGAGTATGTTGGTCGTAACACTGGACATTATTCACGAGCGAAATCCCCTCACCAGAAGCACCTTTCCACAAAGCTCAACAAGCAGGCTCTGTACAGGTTGTACCTTGATACTGTATTATGATGACAAAGTTCCCTGATGTTCCAAAAGCCACCGCCAGTTTTTACACTCACGTGTTTAAAACAGAATTTAACGTGGGATTTTCACCTGTAATGGTCGACATATGCAGCATGTGTGATCTGTTCAAGGCCAAAATGGCAAGTTTCAAGCTGGATGGAAAAGATGACTGTGTTGCTAGCCTTGAGCAGAGGGAAGAAGTTTAAAATGGTAAGTATTAAAATCAGTGTTCATGGAAAAGGGGTTACTATTATTTTCCAGTCATATTAGCATTATTGTGACTGAAAAAAAAATAATAATAATAATAAAATAAAATAAATAAATACAATAAAACTAGTATGTTAATAAAATAATGTTAATTTTTTCTCAGTATGTTATTTTGCATAAACACTAGAAAAATACATTATTAAAATAATAATAATAATATTGTCAAGGAATATACAGGGCCCCACATAAGTAACCTCTTCTCCATTGTTTTCCTTCAACAGTGTACTGGCTCAGTGTGTTATGAACATTTTTCAGTGATATTACAGTAATATGTTGATGCCTTTGAACACATTGCAGTGAACTTATACATATTTCTGTTGCACTTGTGCAGGTGCACAGGTGCAGAATGTAATGAAACTGACTGTAAAAACATCTAAGGGATATATCTCTTTAAAGAAACAATAACCACTTCAATACCTTTAATTATTATGTTGTGACACATCGGAAACTTCAGGTGGCATTTTCTCGTTTTTTAAAAAAGTGGTGCTTACGATGTTGTGATTCTAGATGCCTCATATGGAGTAGATGGGAAGTTGTTGAATAATGTGAAGAGTATGTATGAGGGTGCGAAGGCTGCAGTGCGTGTGGATAGTGAACTGAGTGAATTTTTCTTTTTGAAGGTTAGGCTGAAACAGGGATGTGTCATGTCTCCATGGTTGTTCAATTTGTATATGGATGGGGTTATAAAAGAGATACAAGGTAGGGCAGTGGATGTTGGAGTGGCCCTAATGAGAGAAGGCAGTGTTTGGAAACTCCCTGTACTGTTGTTTGCAGATGATACTGTGTTGTTGAGTGAAGATGAAGGGGAGCTGCAAGGCTTGGTGAATGAGTTTGGGAGAGTGTGTAAGAAACGGAATTTAAAGGTGAATGTAGGGAAGAGTAAAGTGATGGTCTTTGAGAAAGGTGAAGTCAGTGAATGTACAGTGAGGTTGGATGAGGAGAAAATGGAAAATGTGAGTACGGTTAAATACTTGGGCAGTGTGATGAGTAAGGATGGATGTTTGGAGGGTGAAGTGCTTGAAAGGGTACACCAAGGAAGAAAGGTAGCTGGTTCCTTGAAGGCAGTGATAAGAAATAGGGAAGTAAGCATGGAAGTGAAAAAGTTATTACATGACAGTATTATGATACCAACTCTGACGTATGGAAGTGAAGCTTGGACGTTGCTGGAGGGACACAAGTCAAGAGTGAGAGCTGTAGAAATGAGTTATTTGAGAGGAACCTGTGGAGCCACATGGAGGGACAGACTAACAAATGAGGATATAAAGGAGTGTTGTGGTGTGAATGTGGATGTGATAGGAAGCATTAGGAGAGGTGGTTTGGCCATGTGGAGAGGATGGAGAGTGTATGTGAGTGAGGTGGAGGGGGAGAGAGGGAGGGGAAGGCCAAGGATGAGATGAAGGGATGGAGTGGAGAGGTATATGAGAGTGGGGGGTGTGAATTGGGAGCGTGGCAGTGAAATGGTGGGGGACAGGGTGACATAAAGGCGATTTGTTTATGACCACCCCGTATAAGGGATTAAGGCGTCTGGCGATAGATAGATAGAACAACAAATAGAACACTATGTTCAGGTACCTCTCGATTTACACCAGTACTGTTTTTCAAGAGAAGTCATGTAATGTAAATTTAGTGTAATATAAACATAATTTTCCCATAGCAATACAGGTTAAGTGAAGGAGTTAGGTTCTGCGAACTTTCTTATGTAGTACAGGTAACTCGCACGGAACACGTGGGTTTCGTTCCTACCGTGCCGTGTTAGGTGCGAAATCGCGTATATTTAAACTACGTAACCCCTCCAATATCCGGATCAATAGAGCCATAGGCAGGTCCGGATAGTGGTCCTGTCCGGATATTGGGCCCCAGCTTATGGACTTGTACTTATGGACCCTAACTCTGAAAAACACCTATACAACTCCCTCTGGACATGCATTGCACCTATTTAAGACCCAAATCACACCAATAAGGGACATAAAAGACTGAAATAAATGCAAAAGAACCATAAAATGAGGTATTAGAGGTGAGTTTATACAATATTAAACATTCTGGGTACTTACAAGTCCCTTGCTCTTGGACTGGTTTGAACCGCCAGTTTGCAGTCCACAGTTAATCCTCTGCACTCTAAATTCTGATTTCTTAACACTGCACAACACTGTAAATTCCCGTGTGTTCTAGTGGCAAGGTATTGCAGTTTATTCACTGTTTATTCACAAAAAACAAGCACCTGTGGCTTGCACTGTTATGAGTATCTGCTCTCCATCGGAGTTAAGCTGTGACTGTTGATGTTGGTGGGGTAACAGAGTTGCCAGATCGCAACAGCCACATTACCAATCTCCTCAACTTTCATTGTCAAATATAACTTTTCATTACCAAATTCGTAAAGCTAGCATATATTCTTCACTAATTATATATACAAGTGGAAATACATGTAATCACTCTCCTTATAACTAACACCATGTTGATTATTTTCACACTATGTAGGGTAGCAGATTACTCAGAGAGAGCAAACAATCCACCATCTCCATCCTGTGTATCCTCATACATGTGAAAAATCCATTTGGTAATGCATTATTCTAATTCATTACCAAACAAATTTTTCATTATCAAATTGGCCCACACTTGGTAATGAAAAATACCAAATGGCAACCTGACAGGGGAGGGGGGAGGGGGAGGAAGGAAGGGGTGAAGGGACCATGGTGTAACAGCTATTTGGCGCCAGGCGGGAATTTCAAATTATGGGAGGGAAAAAAGTCAGATTTTTTTCGAATTTTTTGTGGTTTTTGGCCCATTTTGGGAATATTGGATCCCAGGAGGATTATGTCCGGTTAGTGGGGATGTTCGGATATTGGACGTTCGGATATTAGAGGGATTACTGTACTCCATATTTTGCTCCCTAGACCCCCCGAATGTGTTGTTTTGCTGTTATCTGTCACTGGTAATCACTAGAAAGCACTTTAAGTGGTTAGAAGGTTTATTTAATGTTATAACTCACAAATACAGTACTCCTGAGCAAAACTTCAACACACAAATACTGTACTGTACGTAAGCACAAGGAAACATTCCGACGCCGATCATAGGTAATCATATAAATCAGGTTAACTGGTACCAGTGCTTTAACTTACAAGTACATACCAGAACAGTACATATTTAACTTAGAAATGCAGTACAGTAATCACTCCAATATCCGGATCAATAGAGCCATCAGTAGGTTCGGATATTGGTTTTGTCCGGATATTGGGCCCCAGCTTATGGACTTGTACTTACGGACCCTAACACAGAGAAACACCTATACAACTCCCTCCGGACATGCATAGCACCTATTTAACACCCAAAGCACACCAATAAGGCACATAAATGACTGAAATAAATGCAATACACACATAAAATGTGGGTTTAGAAGTATGTTCATACATTAATAAACATTCTGGTACTTATGGACTCTAACCGAACCTAACCTAACCGAACCTAACCGAACTCTGAAAAACACATTCCTACTGCACATGCATGAGGTAAGTTTAGTATGGAAAGAAGTACAGTATGACACTTTCTGGTAAGTATAGTATGGGAAAAAATACAATATGAAACATTCTGGTAAATATAGTATGGAAAATAGTACAACATGAAACATTTTGGCTACTTACAGCAAGTCCCTGGCCACCTCGATGAATAACCGCCTCCTCTCGGACTCTGACAGTAAGAACGATTTCCTGAAGCACTTGCACTACACTCTTCCTGAAGTCTTGCACTGAACTTAGTCACTAACACACAGAAGTCCGTTCTTTTCACAGTGTTCACTTTAGTCCAAATAATGTTCCATTAAATTTAAGTGTTGCACATTAACTTTTCCCAAGCCATGGCGAAGAGCGTAGGTCTTGTCGCGGTGAGAGACAGGCGGGAAGTGGGGAGGATGCAGCGGCTCTCTATCGGACGTCGGAGGAATGACGAACCAAAACAATGCTCTCACGCAGCGCGCGCGGCAAGTTCAAATTACGGACGGCAAAAAATCGATTTTTTTTCCATTTTTTTTGGATTTTCGGACCATTTTGGGAATGTTTGATCCCAGGACGATAAGGTTCGGTTAGTGGGGATGTTCGGTTATTGGGCGTCCGGATATTAGAGGGATTACTGTACTGTGATATCGAATGATTTCAGTACATAATCTGTTAGGAATGGCTGGAAAAAAAAAAATGTTATGAATACATTTTCACCTTTTTGATATATGTTTATGGTAGTTTCGAGTTATTTTTTACGTTATCGTTGTGCCCATGCTTGGAAAAGGGAGCGAAAGAGTTGAATTTTCAGTCCTAAATGAGAAAACTGCACGTCCTCCAAGGCTAGACTCTGCCACGGGAGAATAAAGTGGAGGGTCAGTCCGATTAGCAATAAGGAAGTTGTGTCACAACTTCCAGCTCCCACACCACGAGTATGGCTAAAAATAGAATCGTAATGCAGTTTCAGAACTAACAATAAGTCTAATTATTACGAATACAGATACAAAGCAGAAATAAATACGTTTACAGACGGGGAAAACGTACTTCTTCCGTCATAAGATGTTCATCTTTCTCTATCATTTTACCTTGTTATTTTCGCAATATATATTGCTGTCTCGTAAACAGGGTGGTTGTTTGTGTTTTGCAAGGGAGGAAAAAGATTGTATTTTCTGTCTGGGTCGAGATAATGGGTGTAACTATGTGTGGTTAGGCATGGCCACGAGCGAAAAAATCGTACATCCACTCATCACGATATCAGGTGGTGAACTGACAGATGACACACGAGAGGGTGAAGTCAAGGTCAGTCTCGTGTCCCAGATTTTCGTTCACTTCCCGAAAGTTTTCACAGTTTTCTACAATTTGCATTGCATCAAATGATCCAAACCATTACAGCAAACCTGAGCAAATAGGTAAAGATACCAAGACAAAAATGTATTTTTCTCTTATTATAAGTCTTTAACGAACAAACTAAAAAGGCAATATTCCGACGCCGATCATGGGTAATCATATAAATCAGGTTAACTGGTTACAAGGCTTTATTCAATGCTTTAATTGCTTAAAAGTACATACCAGAACAGTAAATATTTAACTTACAAATACAGTACTGTAGAAAAGCAGTACAGTAAGAGTTTAACGAACAAACAAAAAAGGCAATATTCCGACGCCGATCATGGGAAATCATATAATTCGGGTTATCTGGTTACAAGGCTTTATTTAATGATTTAACTTTATTTAAGTGCTTACAAGTACAGTACATACGAGAACAGTAAATATTTAACTTACAAATACTGTACAGTACTGTGGAAAAAACGAACAAATAAAAAAGGCAATATTCTGACGCCTATCAGGTAAACTGGTTATAAGACTTTATTTCTTCCTTTAACGTTATTTAATAGTACTTTAAGTTGCACATAAACTTACCAGAACAGAAAAGTACTCTAAATATTTAACTTACAAATACTGTGCTACTGTACTCGGGAATGTCTCACTCACTGAATAATTTCCCGCCTAGATCGTCACATAATCAAAACAAACCGTGCGCTGCGCTGACGTTCGAGGATTTGATCTTTCAAAGGCCTCTCCTGCGTTAATTTGTAGTTTTCATGATGGTTTTTTAATCTTACGTTGTCTTATATGTATCCCAGCCCTTACCGTGTATAATTGCGAGCGGTGACGTTCGAGGATTTGATCTTTCAAAGGCCTCTCCTGCGTTAATTTGTAGTTTTCATGATGGTTTTTTAATCTTAAGTTGTCTTATATGTATCCCAGCCCTTACCGTGTATAATTGCGGGCGCGTTCCGTGAGATCGTGTTCCGTGCGAGTTACCTGTATATCATCATCATCATCATACGGACCTGCTTTCCCACCCTAGGGCAGGGTGAGGAGTAACAACATCCAGACAGCCCAGGTTTGCCCAGTCCAATGGGCCACTCATCATTCAAGCCCCTGGAATCCTGGCTCTATCTGATATGCCAAAAAAAAAAAAAAAAGCTTTCACCGTATTCTGTAGCTTCACATGAACATATCAGAAGGTAAATAAAATACAATATACTATAAATCCATTGTCAGTACCTTTAATTACACATGAATTATGTACACATACTGTACAGATAGCATGGAGAGGCACAGGCAGTTCACATCACAACAACTCTTCACCATACTTCCATTAGCTCCAGGGGCAGGAGGATGCTAGAAGGCCATGATGAATCAGGCTAAAAAAAAGCTAGGTAATGAAATATTGGTGTAAAACACTGGCAAGGTTGCACAGTCATGCTGACATGAGGCTGGTAGAACAGTGAATGCACGTTTGGCGGCATTTTTCATCCTCCAGCATGGAAAGACAGTGCGAGACCTCTGGTGGCCGCAAAATAAAATGCCCCAAGGCACAAATTTCGTTTTTGTCTTGAATCATGTTATTTTAAGAAAAATGTGTTTTGTAAAAGAAAACAGAGATTGGGCAAATTTGGGTTGGCTGGATGTTGCTACTCCTCACCCTGCCCTAGGGTGGGAAAGGAGGTCCAGATGATGATGGGGATGATTTTATTTTAAAAATGTGTAATTTAAACTCGTGTAGATCGACAGGCATCTGTACTACAATTCATCAGTATTACAGGTAACTCACACGGAACACGATCTCACGGAACGCGCTCGCAATTATACACGGTAAGGGCTGGGATACATATAAGACAACGTAAGATTAAAAAACCATTATGAAAACTACAAATTAACGCAGGAGAGGCCTTTGAAAGATCAAATCCTCGAATGTCACCGCAGCGTGCGGTTTGTTTTGATTACGTGACGTGACGATCTAGGCGGGAAATTATTCAGTGAGTGAGACATTCCCGAGTACAGTAGCACAGTATTTGTAAGTTAAATATTTACAGTACTGTACTGTTCTGGTAAGTTTATGTGCAACTTAAAGTACTATTAAATAACGTTAAAGCAAGAAATAAAGTCTTATAACCAGTTTACCTGATAGGCGTCAGAATATTGCCTTTTTTATTTGTTCGTTTTTTCCACAGTGCTGTTCAGTATTTGTAAGTTAAATATTTACTGTTCTCGTATGTACTGTACTTGTATGCACTTAAATAAAGTTAAATAATTAAATAAAGCCTTGTAACCAGATAACCCGAATTATATGATTTCCCATGATCGGCGTCGGAATATTGCCTTTTTTGTTTGTTCGTTAAACTCTTACTGTACTGCTTTTCTACAGTACTGTATTTGTAAGTTAAATATTTACTGTTCTGGTATGTACTTGTAAGCAATTAAAGCATTAAATAAAGCCTTGTAACCAGTTAACCTGATTTATATGATTACCCATGATCGGCATCGAAATATTGCCTTTTTTTTGTTTGTTCGTTAAAGTCTTATAATAAGAGAAAAATACATTTTTGTCTTGGTATCTTTACCTATTTGCTCAGGTTTGCTGTAATGGTTTGCAACTTGTAGAAAACTGTGAAAACTTTCGGGAAGTGAACGAAAATCTGGGACATGACCTTGACTTCACCGTCTCATGTATCATCTGTCAGTTCACCACCGGCTATCGTGATGAGTGGATGTACGATTTTTTCGCTCGTGGCCATGCCTAACCACACATACAGTAGAACCTCTTTAGTCCGGACCCCTTTAATCCGGATTTCTGTTAATCCAGACAAAATTTAAAAATAATAAGCTCCAAAAATATGTTGAAAGTATTTCTAAAGTCATTTTCAGTATCGGCGCGGAAAGCGATCGTCATTCGTTTAGTCTCGGATCATGCTAGGTCGCAACATGGGCGCCTGTTTAAACACACGCTAGCATTCGTTCCATCAACTAGTTCACCAACCATTTATATTTTTACGCTGTATTTCAAAAGTTAATTCTCCTTACCATGCCCCTTATTGCAAGTGTAGCTTCTGTAAGGAATAAAGGTGTTAAAAGGAGGAGTTCTTACAAAAAAAATTGGGTCAGAATATTCTGCAGTGTTTAGTGATTACTGTAGGTTATTTTTTGTACTTGAATGTGCTTTACTTGTACATCAAACATTAGCTTCTTGCCCATATGGGTGTTATCAATATGCCAAAGATGACAATGTATTTTTTGCCTACATAACTTTTATTTTTATGCCAAATATTACAGTTAATTAATTAATTTATTTTTTTGCCTACACGGGCCTTAGTCATTTACTACAATTTAAAATGTAGGCTAGTTTCTTGTCATGGCCTTACCTGTAAATTATGCAATACAAAACTATCGTACATGATTAGTTTTGTTATTTTAGTACTGGTATCCTTTCATCTTTTGCAGTTACGTAGGGTTGACATATGCCATATATGTTAATAATTAACAAACATACCATATGTTGATAGAGTTTGGTATGAACTGGAGATTACCCTGATGATCCGGACAATCTGCTAATTCGGACAACCCTTCCCCCCATATAGTCCGAATGAGAGAGGTTCTACTGTAGTTACCCATTATCTCGACCCAGACAGAAAATACAACCTTTTTCCTCCCTTGCAAAACACAAACAACCACCCTGTTTACGAGACAGCAATATATATTGCGAAAATAACAAGGTAAAATGATAAAGATGAACGTAAAATGATTGAGAAAGATGAACATGTTATGACGGAAGAAATACGTTTTCCCTGTCCGTAAACGTATTTATTTCTGCTTTGCATCTGTATTCGTAATAATTAGACTTATTGTTAGTTCTGAAACTGCATTACGATTCTATTTTTAGCCATTCTCGTGGTGTGGAATCTGGAAGTTGTGACACAACTTCCTTATTGCTAATCGGACTGACCCTCCACTTTATTCTCCCGTGGCAGAGTCTAGCCTTGGAGGACGTGCAGTTTTCTCATTTAGGACTGAAAATTCAACTCTTTCGCTCCCTTTTCCAAGCATGGGCACAACGATAACGTAAAAAATAACTCGAAACTACCATAAACATATATCAGAAAGGTGAAAATGTATTCATAACATTTTTTTTTTTTTCCAGCCATTCCTAACAGATTATGTACTGAAATCATTCGATATCACAGTACTGCATTTCTAAGTTAAATATGTACTGTTCTGGTATGTACTTGTACGTTAAAGCACTGGTACCAGTTAACCTAATTTATTACCTATGATCGGCGTCGGAATGTTTCCTTGTGTTTACGTACAGTATCTGTGTGTTGAAGTTTTGCTCAGGAGTACTGTATTTGTGAGTTATAACATTAAATAAACCTTCTAACCACTTAAAGTGCTTTCTAGTGACAGATAACAGCAAAACAACACATTTGGGGGATCTAGGGAGCAAAATACGGAGTAGTTTAAATATACGCGATTTTGCATCTAACACGGCACGGTAGGAACGAAACCCTCGTGTTCCGTGCGAGTTACCTGTATTACCCTATTCCACTTTCCCAATTAAGTGGGGAGAAGCACAGCACACCACTTCCACTTAATTAGGACATGTCAGAGAATAAAAAGACCCACCCCTCCTCCACCTTCATTTCACTGAGCATGTTGTCAATAGTTCACTCAATTTTGTACGTTCTCTTTCATGGTTTGTTGAATCCTACGTCTACCAACGTCAAATGAAAGTACAGTAAATGTCTGGATGACAATATTGTTGTTGTTGCCCCAGTCTCATCTAAATATCAACCTGGTGGACTACATGATGAAAGTATTCCTCTGTTGTCCACCACTTTTGGGGAAAAGGAGGAAACTGAGGAGAGTTTCTATAATCAAGCAGTGGAGGTGACTGGTTATATTGCTGCCACCATGTGAAGGAATCCTCTCAACCACCATAAGGATACTGATGACAACAGTAAAATACAGGAAGCTGAATGATGTATAAAGATTTTTAAGGAAACAATATTTATGTTAGCACTTTACAGGCTTCCGATTCTGCCTACTGATTAAGTGTAAACAAATAACCCCAGGTGATTTTTACTGTTACCATTTACTGTGCTGTAAAAACATGTTTATAACAGAAAATAGGATCAGACATGTACATGTGGTAGGTGAGGGGATCCATCATTCACCCACTTAGTGTAGTGGTACCGTTTTTAGAGTAGCTCTACAACGAATGGCAAGCTAAATGATTTCCTGTAAACCAGGAAATCATTTACAATGCTGGGTGGTAACCTTATAACCAACCGACACGTATTCCCTACGTGACAACAAGTGGGCTGGTGGAGGGTTAGTGTCCCTCCCTGGAAAACAACTACAGTAGGGCCCCGCAACTAACATTTTTTTGACTTGTGATTTCAAGTCTAGTGATAGGATAGAAACTGTCTTCAGCTTCATAACTAGCGACAAAAACCTCGAAAGTAGCAACTCCGTGGCAATCGTTGTCTAGCGAGCGAGCTGCAAGGCACATTTCGACTCGTTTTCCTAGCAAGCGAGTCTCGTCTAGCGATTGAGCCACACCTAGCGAGCAAAAAAGTAGTGTTGAAAACATGAAGAAAATCATTAAACTCAAAGAAGATGGCTTGAAAACCTGTGAAATTGTGATGCAGTTGAATGTTCCGGAATTGCATGTGAATAACATAAGAAGAAGCAAGGACAAGGTAAAGGAAAGTTTGAAAGTGGTAGACAGATACTTCACACATGCTAGTGGTAGTGGTTGTGATAGTGGTGGGGGAAGGACCAGATGATGTTGCCCCAGTCAGACCCATTGAACCTAACGACTATGAAGGGTTTGAAAGTGATGATGAGATACTACAGGAAATACGGAGAAAGGCTGGTGCTCGAGAAAGTGGCAATGGTGTAGAGGAGGGTGGCGATGGTGGAGAGCAAGGTGGCGATGGTGGAGAGCAAGGTGGCGATGATGGAGAGGAAGCTGGCGATGGTGGTGGTGGCGCTTACTCCCAACTCCTAACTTTTTCTTTCAATAAACTGCATTCTGAGCATTTAATGGTGACTTTTGTTGCTTTCTCCAATTAATTATAATAAGCATATAAAAATATGACTATTTAGTTGATAAAAGTGGACAAAAATGGAAAAAGAGTCTACCTTTCTACATGTTCCAGTCTATTTTTATTTTACGCTATACAAAGTTTGCCTCTAAACTAGCGGTGTCATGACTAGCGAGGTTTCATCAGTCTCTAAAGATTGCTAGTTCCGAGGCCCTACTGTAACTAAAAATATGAACAAGAAGCCTCGGACCAGGACTGACCAAAAGATGACAACTAAGGAACGAGCAAAGGACATGATACGGATGGCGACATGGAATGTAAGGGGTGCAAATGACGAGGTGAAACAGAGATTGTGCAGGTGCTTGAGGGTGCGAAATTGGATGTATGCAGATTAACTGAAACTAAATGGGGAGGTGAAAGTGAGAGAATGGGAGTATGGATGGGGTATATGTGCTGAAGTAGGTGAGAATGAGAGGGCAAAAGATGGAGTGTGCATTGTTGTAACAGATGGAAGGAGAATATAAGGAAGTATGGATCAGTTGGCTCAAGGATTGTGTGGGTAAAACTGAAAATTGGACTACAAATGTGGGCAATTGTGTGCGTGTATGCACCAACGCAAGATCGAGCAAGCAAAGTGAGAGAAGAGTTCTGGACAAATGTGGAAGTGTGCATGGAAAAGTCTGAAAGGAATGAGAGCGTGTTTTTGATTGGTGATATGAATGGTAAAGTAGGGAACATGAAGGTGGATGGAGTAGTAGTAGAAGTAGTTGTTCCCTAGGCAGTCTGGCCGAACAGCCCCGAGTCCCTTAGGAAGGCCATGGCCGAGACTGGTCTTTCCCACAGAGCTCTCAAAGAGTGTATGTTGTGTTGTTGGCATAGGTGATTGTGTGCAATGCAGTCTTCCATAATGTGCTTAATAGTATGGGGTGTTGTGTTGTATCTTGGACAGGCATCAGCGACAGAGTCATCCAGCCTCTTTTGGTGGCTTAAGAGGGCTGGATGGTGCCCACATCTCAGCCTGGCCAGGTGGACCTTGTCCTCAATAGGAAGATAGGATTCAGAAGTATGGATGTCAGGAGGCCGTGCATGCAGCTGTGTGTTGTCTTTAAGTGACTGAATGGAGCAGCGAGTGATCTGAGTGTGGATATGGTTCTGGTAGCTGGTCTGAGGAGGGAGGGAGATGACAGTATCTGTGTATGGTATCGTGTGCTAGGTGCTGTTTTGATGTTCCTTGGTGTGGGTGGATGTGCTGCCATGTACTGTAGTGGATATTGTGGGTTTGTGGAGGCTGCAGCAAGAAACTGGGTGCCTCTCATGTCTAGGTGATCCTTGACTTTGAGGACTTTGGTTTCTTGATGTAGGTGGTCTGTGGGTGTAGTAGCTGTGCAGCCTGTGATTAATTTTAGGGCCTTGTTCTGTATGGTCTGTAGAGTGTTGTAGTGTGTTTTAGTGAGGTCAGAAGCCCAGGCAGGGTTTCCATAATTCATCACTGAATGTATGTATTGTTTGTATACTGTGGTGGTGGCTTCTTTGTTGTGTCCGAAAGTTGTATGGGCAAGTGACCTGAAGGCATTGAGTCTTGGTGTTATTTTATTTTTAATATTTGTGATGTGTTGTTTAAATGACATTGATGTATTGTCTGTTACACCAAGGATTTTGTGTGTGTGTGTGTGTGTGTGTGGTAGGAGAGTGTTGTTTATGGTAAGGTGTGGGATGTGACTGTGTTCTGCTGTCCAGTTTGTGAGAAGCGTCACTGTAGATTTGGCTGGGGCTATTTTGAGCCTGTTTGTGGTGAACTATTTGTGTAGTGTGTTGAGGTAAGGTTGAATGATGTGTGCAGCTGTGTTTGCATTTTGGTGCATACATGTAAGTGTTATATCATCTGCATAGGAAGCTATGTGTATCTGTGGTGTGTGGGGTGTGGGTACATCATGCATGTATAGGTTAAAGAGTGTAGGGGACAAAACAGATCCTTGGGGGACGCCATTTGTGAAGTTTCTCATGTTAAAAGACTTACCGGCAAATGTTATGTGTGCACATCTGCCTGCTAAGTAGTTTGCCAGCCATCTTTTTGTGTTATTGTGCATGTTTGCATTGAGTATTTTGTTTGTGAGGTTGTGGCGGGGGATGGCATCAAAAGCTTTGCTAATGTCTAGTGTGATTATGATTGTTCTGTGTGGTGGCCTAGCTGAATTCATGCCATCAAAAACTCTCTGTGTATGGTCTGTAAGAAGGGTGTTTGTGGAGTGTAGTGGCCTAAAGCCATGTTGTGACTGGGCTAGGAGAATGTGAGGTGTGACTAGTTGTAGTACCAGTCGTTCAGTGACTTTAGAGGGGGTGCAGAGGAGTGTGATGGGGTGATGTGAGGAGGGTAACGTGGGGTCCTTGTTGGGTTTAGGGATAGTGATGATACTGCCATGCTTCCAGATGTTGGGTATTATGTTGTATGAGTAGCTGTAGTTTGATATGTTGGTGAGTGCTTGTATGCCTTGTGGTCCTAGGTGTTTAAGGTGAGTGTTGCTTATGTTGTCTGTTCCACAGGCAGATGAGTACATGAGGTTGTTAATGATGTGCTTCGTCTGGTTGTATGTGAAAGGTGCATAGTCTGGGTCTGTGGGAAACTGTCTCTTATGTCGGATGATATGTCGGTCTTCAGGATGGGGGTTTAGATGGCTGACTTGTGAAAAGTGATTGATGAGAGTGTTTGCTTGTTGTTTGTTTGAGGGTATGGTGTCTGTTGTTGTGATGGCAGCATGTGATTGTGTGGTGTTCCTGTTGGAAAGTGTGATGATGTTTAGTGTTCTGTAGAGTTTGCTGAAGTTTGTTTTGTGGTCAAGTGTTTGGAGGTAATTTTTCCAGTTTAGTGTTTGCTGTTCTGATATTTTATTGTTTATCTGAGTCTTGAGTTATTGTATTTGTTGTGTGGTGTCTTGTGTATGGGGTGTTGGGGAGTGTTGCAGTGTGTCCCGTTGTCTGATGAAGCCTTGAATTCCTGGTGTGAAGTTGGGGTTGTGTCTCTTTCTGTTGCCTCTAGGGATGGGTGTACTGTTTAGTGTTTCGAGAACATGTTCTGATTCAGTTACAAAGGCCTCCCAGTTGGCTCTCTTATAATTAGTGTATGTGTGTTTGTGGCCAGCTGGGGTGATTCTGGTTTTGGTAGTGATAATGATTGGGAGGTGATCAGAACCTAGGGTTTTGACCACTCTCCATGATGTAGTGGGGGTGAGGTTTGGGGAGCAGAAGGTGATGTCTGGAGATGATGGGAGGAAGAGGGCTTGGTGTGGGATATGGGTATGTTGGTCTAGACTGTTTAGTATGAAAAGATGATCTGTCTGGGATTGTAGTACCAGCCCTCTGTCTGTGTCAGGGTTGTTGACATGCCAGGCTGATGACTTAGCGTTGAAATCACCACCCAGGATGATGTTGGGTATGTTAGTGATGTGGTGTATCTGTGGAGAGTAATTGTGTGGTACTGTGGGGGACAATTGGGGGGGAATGTATGTGTTAGCGATTGTTATGTGTGATTTGTAGTAGCCAGTGCGTATTTTAATTGAGTGTATTTCTGTTGTGGTGTCATGTGGGGGGAGAAGTGACTTTGTGTGTGCACTGGTATCTGCAAAGTTGACGGATTTGTGTATCAGGGTGATGAGTCCACCGCCACCGCCGTCGGCCCGGTCTTGTCGAATGGTGGTGAAGTTGCAAAATGTTGGTGTTTTCTGTACTCTGTGTAGTTTTGTTTCTTGTAAGATGGCAATGTGTATGTTCTGTTGTTTGATGAATTGTGTGAGTTCATGTTTTTTGGTGTTTATGCCATCTATGTTTAACTGAAGGATGTTTATGTTGTGTGTGCGATGTGTGTTGGCTGCTGCAGCACAGGGGGGAGGTGGTGTGGGTGGAGGGGAAGGGGTAGGAGGAGGTTGTGATGGAGGCGAGGGTTGAGGTGGATTAGGATGGGTTGGAATGGTAGGAGTTGGGGGACTGGATGGTATGGGAAGGGTCGGTGGGTTTGGCTGTGGAGGTGTGAAGGAAGTAGGAGTAGGATTGAAAGGGGGGGTTCATGAATGGGGGGAAGGAGCATAAGGAGTAGGTCCAGGTGTTTGTGAAATGTTTTCTGGATGCAAGTGTTATGCAAGTGATGAGTGGGGTGTGCCTGTTGAGAGATAAGAATGGCAGTGCTTCAGTGGACATTTGTGCTGAGAGGGGGTTGGTGATAGCCAATACTCTCTTCAGACACAAAATGATCCACAGGTATACATGGCGAGCAATGAGAAGATTGGATGGTGAACTGAATGAAAGGAAGGCAATGCCTGATTATGTGTGTGTGGATGAAAGGATGTGAAGATGTGTAATGGATGCAAAAGCATACAGAGGTTGGGGGAGTGGGCTTTCCGACCACCACTTGGTGGTGGTCAGAATCAAAATCCATGTAAAATGGAGAAATAGAAGGGAAGGACAGGAGGAAGGAGAAGATGTAAGGTGAGTGGAAAGGTTATAGGAGGATGAGAAAAAGGCGGAATATAAGACAGAAGTGGAGGAACGATTGGGTAAATATGAATTAGAGCAGACAGGGGATGTGGAAGGTGTGTGCAAGATATTCACAGAAGAAATATGTGCAGCATGTGAGGTGGTGTGTGGGATGAAGAAGACAAAAGGGGGTCCATGGAACAGCATGGAGGGATGAAGAGGTGAGACAGGCTGTGACACAAAAGAAGAATGCATTTAATGAATGGATGAGACATGGGGGTGTGGAAGAAGTTGAGAGACGGAAGACAGAGTTATATGTAGAAAAGAAGAGAGAGGTGAAAAGATTAGTAAGAGAGAGTAAGAAGGGAGTGGACGAGGAATTTGTAATGAATTTGAGTGTAAAGTGGAGGGAATGTGAGGAAATGTTCTGGAAAGAGATAAAGAGGGTCAAACAGGGTGGCAATGAAGTTAGTAGGGGAGTGAAAGATAAAAATGGTTGATTACTAGTGGAGAAGGAAGAAAAAGTGAGCAGATGGAGAGAACACTTTAAGGAATTGCTGAACAAAGAGAATGAAAGTAATGCAAGTACAAGTTTCTGGGGAATGGCTGGGAGAAGAAGGGATGTGAGAAGACAGAAAGAAATCAGTAGGATGGAAGTTGTAGAAGCAATGAAGAAAGTCAAATTGGGGAAAGCCCCAGGAGTTGGAGTGTGTGGTGAAATGCTGAAGCATGGGGGAGAGATAGTAGTTGAATGGATGTGGAAGATGTGCAGGTTGGCCTGGGAAGGAGGTAGAGTCCCAGAGGACTGGAAGTCAGGTATAATTATTCCCTTGTACAAAGAGAAAGGGGGAAAAAGAAGTGTGTGGTAATCATAGGGGCATTTGTCTTCTTAGTGTAATAGGAAAAGTATACGGTAGGATACTTATTGACAGAGTTAGGGAAAAAACAGAGGAATTAGTTGGAGAAGAACAGGGAGGCTTTAGGAAAGGAAGAGGTTGTGTAGATCAGATATTCATTCTTAGATCTTTAGTGGAATAGTTTCTAGAGGTGGGAAAAACGTTGTATGCAGCCTTCATGGATTTGGAGAAAGCATATGACAGGGTGGAGAGACAAGGATTGTGGAAAGTATTAAGAATATATGGAGTAGATGGGAAGTTGTTGAATGTTGTGAAGAGTATGTATGAGGGTGCTAAGGCTGAAGTGCATGTGGATAGTGAACTGAGTGAATTTTTCTATTTGAAGGTTGGGTTGAAACAGGCCTGTGTCATGTCTCCATGGTTGTTCAATCTGTATATGGATGGGGTTATAAAAGAGATACAAGGTAGGGCAGTGGATGCTGGAGTGGCCCTAATGAGAGAGGGCAGTGTTTGGAAACTCCCTGTACTGTTGTTTGCAGATGATACTGTGTTGTTAAGTGAAGAAGAAGGGGAGCTGCAAGGCTTGGTGGATGAGTTTGGGAGAGTGTGTATGAAGCAGAATCTAAAGGTGAATGTTGGGAAGAGTAAAGTAATGGTCTTCAAAAAGATGTGAAGTCAGTGAATGTACAGTGAGGTTGGACGAAGAGGAAATGGAAAATGTGAGTACGTTTAAGTACTTGGGTAGTGTGATGAGTAAGGATGGAAGTTAGGATAGTGAAGTGCTTGAAAGGGTACACCAAGGAAGAAAGGTTGCTGGTTCCTTGAAGGCAGTGATAAGAAATATGGAAGTGAGCATGGAAGTGAAAAAGTTATTACATGACAATATTGTGATACCAACTCTAACGTATGGACGTGAAGCTTGGACGTTGTTGGAGGGACAGAAGTCAAGAGTGAGAGCTGTCGAAATGAGTTAACTGAAAGAAGCATGTGGAGTTACATGGAGAGACAGACTGACAAATGAGGATGTGAAGAAGCGTTGTGGTGTGGATGTGGATATGATAGGAAGCGTTAGGAGAAATGCACTGAGGTGGTTTGGCCATGTGGAGAGGATGGAGAGTGAGAGACTGGCGAGGAGAGTGTGTGTGAGTGAGGTGGAGGGGTAGAAAGGGAGGGGAAGGTCAAGGATGAGATGGAGGGATGGAGTGGAGAGGTATATGAGAGAGGGGGTGTGTGAATTGGGAGCAGGGCAGTGAAATGGCAGGGGAGAGGATGACGTGGAGGCGATTTGTCTGTGGCCACCCCATATGGGATTAAGGCGTCTGGCAATAGATAGATAGAAAGACATGTACCGATGCCTCAATGTACGGGTAGTGCTCCTTTAAAGCTCTTTCATTAAAAGTTATTCCTTTGCAATGTTGGTCAGGCAGGAAAGAACTCCAAAGGTAAATTGACACCAACAGAGACACACTATTACAAATCTTATCACGCACTTCTGATTTCTTTTCTCCCTCAACAGTTTCTAGCAACTGTTTGGAAGTAATCAGCTGGTTTTTTGCACTTAGTTTGGCTCCCAGCCCTTAGAAAACATCACCTGTACCATGGCTAGCATCAACATACAGATAACTTAAGAGAAAGCATGACTATCTGATTACATAATTCAATACTCTACATGGAAGTCAGAGGTTTTGTCTTTTAACCCATCAATCAAAAGACAATCATGTCTTACTTATAAGTGGTAGTCTGCCTCCACACATCCAAGATTTTAAGTGAGGACTGTCTATACCCCCACACACCCATGAACTGTGGCATGCATATGGCAGCATAAATATTAAATATTTATTTGAATACAAACTAGTGTAAGAAAACCATGCTGACAGTCATGTGTATTCATCAGTTTACAGCACAGGCAAATCCTGGTATCTGAAAGGGTATATCCAAGTCAGTTCAGATATTGATATTTCCAATACTGATGGGTTATAGATTATATGGGGTTACGTCAACAGCCAAGGAGGTTTACTCATCACAGACTTCAGTCAACTCCAACTTAGTCCAATAATATACTAACAATACCTGCACTAGAATTTATGCAATAAGCACCTAAAGTTGTACAGAGCTATATACAAGCTACCTATATGATAAAATGCACAACATTTGTCAACCATTAAGTCTGAACTCCTACCTCTGCTGGCTTAGGTCCACCATCCTATGTAAGACAGACAGATGAGCTAGTATTGGGTGGGGTGAGCTGAGACACTTTAGTATAATGATCAATATTGTAGAATAAACTGAATACCCAGGAACTTGAAAGTGCCCTCATATATGGCCTATATGGAGACCCGCTTACCATCAAAACAATTAGTCTGTGGGAAGATGAATAACTAGAAATTATTAAAATTTTGTGTCTCATTAATAATACCTGTGTGTGGTGAGCTGATACAGTATGTTAGGTGAGTTGAGAAAATGCACTGGGGTGGCAATTTGAAGTCTTACTTAAGCAAGTTAGGCTAACAATGCAATTTTTCAATGTTCTTATAGCTGACACATTTTTTTATTTTTTCATTTTTTATGAACATATAGCTTCCCCTGAGTAGTTTCCCCAAAACTTCAACCTTCAGCATATCAATTCCAAATGTTACAGATGTTCATGAATGGAGGACACTTATAATCTGGTGTATCGATTACTTTATTTATCCATTTGTTTTCCCTTCCTCTGTTCTATCATTGAGAAAAAAAATACACGTACAGTGCGTGTCAAAAGTATCGAGCGCCTACCACCGGGTGCGCAATATTTATGGCCAAAAAAGAATCGCACGTTTTTGGCAGTAGAAATTGAGCCAGAAGTTTGCGGCGCTAGCATGACGTCACGGTAGCCTGAGGTCTTCCGACGCGCTGGTTGGTTCCCGCCTCAGTTGCCCACAAGCTGCCTGAGAGAGAGGAACTCCGCCGCATCTCCCTCTCTTTTTGCGCCCTTTTTTACTGAGTGTCCCGCAGTGTTTTGGCTTTCGCCACTTTGTTATGGCCCCTACCCGTGAACTATCAAGTGAAATCATATCCCAGATCATTGCTCTAAAGGAGACAGGCCACCAAACAAAGGAAATTAGTGAACTGGTTGGTGTGGCTCGATTGACAGTGCGTAGGTGGTGCGCGCGGTTTCGAGTGGAAAACAGTGGTGACATTCCCACAAAGAAACCGCAGTCTGGTAGGCCCAGGAAAACTTCCCCAAGGTCTGTTAATGTTTTAAAACGTGCAGTGGAGTTTAATCCTCGTGTGAGTGCAAAGATGTCTGTGCACACAGTGTCTTGAAGGGTCCATGAACTTGGTTACACAAGTCACAGGCCTGTGAGAAAGCCTCTTCTCACAAAAAAACAGCGACTTCGTAGGCTTGCCTTTCCTAACAAATATCTTAACTGGGGTGAGGAGCAATGGTTGTCAGTGTTGTGGTCTGATGAGGCAACGTTTAGTGTCACCTGTAACAGAGGAGCACCTGTGTACCGGCACAAAGGTAGTGACCCACTCGACCCACAGTATGTTGAAAGCTCAGTTAAACATCCTGATTCACTCATGGTATGGGGTTGTTTTTCTGGTAAAGGTTTGGGGAAGCTTGTTGTGCTTCCCAAGAACTGCAGAGTGAATCAGGATGTTTATCTGGAGCTTCTGTGTGATCATTTACCAGACTCCTTCGAGCTCACAGGTGCACGAGTGTTTCAGCAGGACGGTGCACCTGTTCACAAGGCCAAATCGGTCACCAATTGGCTTTGTGACTGCGAGGTATCATTCATGAAAGACTGGCCAGGAAATAGCCCAGACCTCAACCTGATTGAACACCTCTGGTACCTCGTAAAGAAGAATCTCCAAGGGAAGGACGTGAGCGCTCTGCCTATGCTGGAAGCAGCCATTCGTGACTCCTGGGACAAAATACTCCTCCAGCACCTCAGGAACCTCACCCTTTCACTCCAAGACGTCTCAGGTCCGTGAAGAAGCGTAAAGGATACCCTACGAAGCACTAGAGGTAAATAAAATGCATTATTTATATGTTTTTTCAATGTTGAAAGGTTTGTTTTGTAAGAGGGACGCAGGGCGCTCGATACTTCTGACGAGCACTGTATATACACTACAGCTCGTAGCTAGCTTCCTGTACGCCACTCGACCTCTAATTTTTGGTAGTCTTCAAATATTTCTCGAAGGCTATGTAGGCTTTAACTACACCAAAAATGGTGACTGGGACTGTGTTGACAACCTTTATGGGCTCACAATAGAGAATTTTTGGGTGGATGTCTTCAATGTTTTGTCGCGTCTTGCTGGGCCATTCATACTGGTCATTGTCCTTCTTTTCCAGAAACTTCATTGTTACTGTAGATTTGTTAACCCTTAAACAGCGGGCATGTTTACCAATGTTTTGCGTGTCCCGCGGGGTTATTCGGGCTTCGACAGACTCTCAGAAAATATTTGCCAAAAATCAGTTATTAGTCCTACAATATTAAAATTACATATGCTTATGGCACATACTTCAGCTTTCTCCTGGGATGTTTGTTGAGCCTTCGTCGATTACCGTAGGACTTGTGGAGACCTCTGAAGTTGGGTAACGAAGTCTCCACTTTACACTTCCCGACAACCCGTAATATGATTACCCCAGCCAGATATTAACACTATAAACACTACTCTATGATTATCAAGTAGTTTGGGATCCATACTCCAAAAAAAAAAAAAAAACACTGTGAAAGCAATGAAAATTACGAGCGCGTATGACCTTCCCACTTGCGCTAGTTCGCTCGTGGTACTCTGTCATTTATTATTCATAAAACCCCTCACACTTTATATTTCTATTACTATATAACACTTTTATATATCTGGAGTCTTTATCCATAAGTTTCCTTTAGTAGTATTAGTTTATTGTCATTGAAGTCATTCAATTTTTCATTCAGTAAAATACGTAGAGAGCCACGGATTCACTTTCACTGTTATAACATCAAGTATTTGTACTCATATTCTTATATTACTAATTACTTACATTACTATTTACATTTTCTATTGTATTTTCAATATTTACCCTTCTATTTTACTTACACTATGTTATTCACTGTCACTTTCAGTAAGATAAAACTATAATACACTGTTCAATCATATGTACTGAACATCCATTGTTTTCACTTGCTATTTACACATTATTTACACATTATTTTCATATTACTTTCCTTTCCCACTTGCACTTTTAGAACTGCTTCTGGCTGTGGTAATCAAAGAAGCAGGTAACACAGAGGGGAACCTGGCACTCAGCGCACTGCCAAGAGGTGCGTTTGTGCTCAGGTGTGTGTCGGGTGGTATGTGCACACACCTGGCACCTGGGGATCGCAGCCTTCCTCTTGCCTGTGGCAGGCATTTCCACCAGTCTGTGCCGATCCATGTACGCCCTCTGCTCAAGTCTGTTGGGAAGTGTTACTGGATGGCACCTTGGAGTTGCTGCTGTCACCCTACCATATCTTTCCAGCAGCTGCTGAACACAAGTCCTGGCGAACAACCTCAGGGAGAAGGACTTGGGTGGCTTGACCTTCATCTCGAACAGGATGAAGGCGTTCAGAATCGTCATGTCTATGAGATGCAGAAAAACTTTCCTGTACCACCTAGTATTCTTCCTGAGGCAGTCGATCTCACCAATCATCATGTCGGACTTGTCCACCAGCCGCATGTTGATATAGTAGTCTAACACAGCATCAGGTTTCATCGCAGGTTCGCCTGTCCTACGGTCGACCTTCCCACTGTCTGTCATTTCCCCCTTATGTACGGTGGTGAGCATGTGCATGACCCTCTTGTCATGCCACCGTATTGCCAGCATCTTCTCAGACTTGCGTAGGTGCACGTCTCCTCGCTGCGAGGTTCCTGCCTCTGGGAATTTAGGGAAGTGGGCACAATTACTCTTGACAGTGGCGCAGGAGCCAATGCCGTGCTCTGAAAGGTATTTGGCAAGTTTCAGTGCTATATAATAGTTGTCTGTATACAGCACATGATTCCCACCAAAATACTTTTCAAGGAGCACTTTCACTACACAGCCTGAGAAGCCAAGGGGGTGTGTTTTATCCAGATCGACAGTGCTGGCTGAATAAATGACGAAGTCAAGGATGTACCCTGTCTTACAGTCGCACAGTACAAAGAACTTGATTCTAAAGCGATGGCGTTTGCTTGGAATGTACTGCACAAACTGAAGACGTCCTCTGAATATAACCAAGGATTCGTGTATGACAACCTTCTGAAAGGGGTGGAAGAATGACATACTCTTATCCTTCATTCTGCTCAGAATCTCCCGGATCTTCCAGAGTGGGTCGGTTTGGGAAGGTACATCGTTGTCGGCAAAGTGCAGGTTTCCCATGATGTTCCGGAAGCGATCTCTGGCCACGTACTTATTGAAGGTGGGTGAGGGTAGTAAGGGGTCCATGGACCAGTATTCTTCCAACTCATGCTTCTTTGAGTGTGGCATGAGAAGCATGAGGGCGAAGAACACATACAGCTCCTGCACTCCCAGCATGGACCACTGTTGCATCTTGGCTGCACCTGTACCACTTGCAGCACGTTGTGATTCATACCTGTTGGTCTCATCACATATGTGCTGCATGACTTCATCATCTAGGAAGGCCAAAAGGAAGTCCACACACTCAGCATCATCGTCAAGAGTGAAGGCAGGCTGTACTCCTGAGGAACTCTCATCAAAATCTAAATGTTCTGGGACAAAATCGGACCCTTCCGTCCACGCGAAGGCGTCCAGGATTCCCTGTCGTGGCGGTGTAGGGTGGGTGAGGGTGGTGGGTGGCTGTGAGGGAGATTTACCACATTCAAGGTCACTCGCACTGACCCTGGGTTGCCGTACAGCACTAGTAGCCCTTACTCTAGTAGCAACTCTACTTTTACGGGTCACGGATTTACCTCTTCCTCTACGGCCTGCCTTCACTGTTGATGCTGGTGGTGACTCCGACGACGAAGACTCTGGAGATAATTCAGCAGAAGAGGAAGAAATGAGTGAAGTGAGGCTTGGGGAATGGGGAGGTGAATCAACTCGGGACTCATGGCAGGCTGGGTCACGCGGGGCCATTGTTCCGGGGCTAACACGCCGCCTTTTCACTCCCTTCCCAAATTCCTTCCCTTGCTGCACTAACAGCTCCTTTCCCTTGGAGCTAGGGATAACTTTGGACACTGAAGCACTCGTACTAGTACTTTCTGGCACGATTTCCTCACCCGGCTCATCACACGAATCCCCCGAAGGGTCAAAATCACTATCCATCATCACCATTGACAATTCCGCTAGTTCACGTTCCACTGCAGAGTCACTTAGTCCTTTCCTGCTTCCCTCACGAGTTTTTCTGGGTGTAGAGGTCACGGGGCCCTTTGCAATGGGCGCAGAAGCGGCAGACATGGCGGGGCGCGAGTGCTACATGTTTTGACTACAGCAGAGGACAAGGAACTAAATGCCGCGGCTTATCTGAGAAGGCAAGGGTTGACAGTGACAATGAGGATGACAGCTGCTAACTTACATGCTAATAAATTATTGGTAGAAAATCTCGGCAATACATAAAGAAATAGGTAGTTCCAGGTGAATGTAAATGTCACTTAGGCTTCTCCCTTCCTTCGATATATATTTTTATTACAGAAATAGATTACAAGGCATAATTCAAAGGGGAAATTACCGTGGTAATGTAGCGAATGAATGCATGTGAGGTGTTGTCAGGTGATAATTAGCCAATTCCTGCTGTATACCACTATCGCTTACCTTATTTTTTTTTGGTATATATTATTTTGTATAAGTATAGGGCATAGGGCTTATTTCAATGGATGAAATCTGTGGAAAAATCCGGGGTAGATTTGCTTAGCGCAGCGCAGCCGAGGAGGTGAGAGGGGAGTCAGGAAGGGGGGAAAATCGCTAAAATGTCAACAATGGATGGGAGTACAGATGAGATTTGGAGTGCTGACTAGTGTTGAACATTGGCAGTACTGATAGATGATACAAGCCACCACTTGAAAGCCCGGGATAATTCAAAATAACACAGAATCACAAAAGTGACGCCCCGCGGTATGATCCATTGCGCCTGAGCGTCACGAAAGTGACACCCCGCGGTTAAGGTGTTAACCTTCTCCACACACCCTATGCAGCATGCCTTGTTATATCCAACAGCATAATAACATAACAGAAACCAAGTTAGAACTCAATAAAGTGTCTCAACTCACCGCAGCTACTATTTCGTGTGGGGGTGAGTTGAGTCAAAATTAAAATGCATATAACTACATGACAGGTTAACGTTCCAACACAATATTAACCCACTGAGATTCTTATGACTATTTTGACTGTCATTTCAAATCCAACCTCAGAGATTCTGATGACGCTTTTTATCATCATTTTACGAAACTTTTGTAATATATTCACCATAAATCCCGTTTACTCATCATAAGAAAGAGGCTCGAGCGTGATGTCATGGAATGGTTGCTCTATGCGTGGCGGTACTGCACAGCTGGTCTGATTCATGGCTTTGTTTCTTAATAACTTTATTCTTGGTGAATATTTTTCTACAGCAAGGTATAAAATTTTTGCTTTTTGCCTAACTTCAACTCGTCATTTTGACATTTTATTTTCTTTCTTCCCCTTTTTTGAACATACTACGATAAAGTACAACTATTCAACTTTAAAATGACACCAAAACCAACATTCTATCATGAAAAGTGTATTTACACAGAGGGATCAAAGTAAAATATCGGTCCGTGAAGATGTGGGTCAGCGTGAGTGGCTGACTCTACCACAGACATAATCTGCCCTGCCCAGAAACTTGATAGGATTAATAAAACAGGTAAAATAACTCCATATCAACCTTCAACCAAAACCACAAGTATTTCTGTGTGGTAGTTTTCCTGTGAGACCCATCTTTGAAAAAGGTATAGTTATATGGACACCATCCTTTAGCCAAGCAATTTTTATGTCATTATCCTTTTTTTATATATTGCTGTTCCTCAATTATCATACTACAGGTGAAAAGTCTCAAAACAGATCATGTGTAGTACATTAGTTGGGCTATTCAGTTATGATTCAGTTAATTCTAATACGGTATCCATATTTTTATTTAGAAATGTAGGCCGTCTCAACTCACCCAACACGACACAACATTAACCCCTAGGGTCCACAATTCTCCAGGCCAACTGTTACCCCAGCCGCAAAAAGGCATCGATTTTTCAACTTTCACCAAGGTACAATTTTCTCTTACCGATTTGAAGAGCCTAAATTTACACAACTGAAAATGTTAATCTCAGTCCCACAGGCCTAATGGTTACTGCACAATGGACTGTCAAATATTATAACAGATACCCATCGTGACTGAAAGAACAATAGGAAAATTTTGGCATAGATCTATTTTTCGCCACATACCCTTACAAAAATCACCCAAATCAACATGAAATATGTGCCCAGGCGCGAATCAAGCTGCATGAGTGAGCATAAAAGGGGAGGGGGGATTACCTTTGCATGCAAGACAAAAATATATCGATTCACCACATAAGTAAATCATTCAATACGACAAAAATTGTGATATTATAAATACTGTATATGAAATACCTGAACAAAACATAAATTGCTCATGTAAAAAATATTAGGTTCTGCATGTAAACAATATAATAAAATAAACATATGTGTTATATAAAATACAAAAAAACCTGTAATGATGTGTGTAAATGGTCGAACGGCAGAAATAATAACAAAAAAAAATCATAAGTTGCAGGTACAGTACAATCACTAAAGTTTCCCATTGAAAATTATATAAAATGGGTAAATTATACAAAGAAACTAACATTCTTTGCCTAATAACCTTACATAAATAACTAATCTATCTATCTATCTATTGCCAGACGCCTCAATCCCGTTTGGGGTGGCCACAAACAAATCGCCTCCACGTCGCCCTGTCCCCCACCATTTCAC
>NC_136992.1:25774935-25799935 GCF_032717465.1 Coenobita brevimanus
ACGTTAGAGTTGATATCACAATACTGTCATGTAGTAACTTTTTCACTTCCATGCTCACTTCCCTGTTTCTTATCAATGCTTTCAAGGAACCAGCAACCTTTCTTCCCTGCTGTACCCTTTAAAGTACTTCACCCTAAACCTCCATCCTTACTCATCACACTACCCAAGTACTTAAATGTACTCACATTTTCCAATTCCTCTCCGTCCAACCTCACTGTACATTCACTGACTTCACCTCTCTCAAAGATCATCACTCTACTCTTCCCTACATTCACCTTTAGATTCCATTTCTTACACACTCTCCCAAACTCATCCACAAAGCCTTGCAGCTCCCCTTCGTCTTCACTCAACAACACAGTATCATCTGCAAACAACAGTACAGGAAGTTTCCAAACACTACCCTTTCTCATCCGGGCCACTCCAACATCCACTACCCTACCTTGTACCTCTTTTATTACCCCATCCATGTACAGATTGAACAACCATGAAGACATGACACATCCCTGTTTCAACCCAACCTTCAAAAAGAAAAATTCACTCACTTCACCATCTACATGCACTTCAGCCTTAGCACCATCATACATACTCTTCACAGCATTCAACAACTTCCCATCTACTCCATATATTCTTAATACTTTCCACAATCCTTCTCTATCCATCCTGTCATGTGCTTTCTCCAAATCCATGAAAGCCGCATACAACTTCTTTCCCTTCTCTAGAAACTTTTCCACTAAAGATCTAAGAATGAATATCTGATCTACACAACCTCTTCCTTTCCTAAAGCCTCCCTGTTCTTCTCCAACTAATTCCTCTGTTTTTTCCCTAACTCTGTCAATAAGTATCCTACCATACACTTTTCCTATTATACGAAGAAGACAAATGCCCCTATGATCACCACACACTTCTTTTTCCCCTTTTTCTTTGTACAAGGGAATTATACCTATGGCGCAGGTGTGGCAAGGTTTGACATGCGTGGGCAAATTCCTCTGGCGGCACGCTCCCGTTTGTAAACAAAGAAGATGGCGACCACTTCAACTCCGTACTACAAGTGCTCCAACTGTGGACTTTTTTCCCTCTTATCATGAGGTTAAACTTCAACAAACTCATTGTGTTAAGAAATGAAAAATTAAAGATTCCTTGGGTACTGTGACTAGTTTACAGGTTTGTTCGTAAAACCGCTATGAACAGGTTAATGATGAAGCACCTATCTCTGAGCTAAGACAAAGTATAATGCCTCCCGTCGTCATCATCATGTATATAAGAATAATTATATTTTAATGTGTTAAATGTGAGTTTTGTTGACACTTGAGCATACAAACACCATCAAATAAACTTGTTCAATCAGTGCTTGACCAGGCAGCCTCCGCCATCCTTAATGTTTTGGTCGGTCAGCTGATCTATGCCTACTTGGCCGAGCTTTTTTTTGTTCGATCTGCAGCGCGTGGTATTGCCCAAGTAGACACAAGGCTGATCACCCTCCCGTTTTTTGTGCCTATTGTTACATGTAATACATGCATTGACTGACTGCTTGATTGTGTCCATGTGTAAAGTGGGAAAATTGGGGAAAGTGGGATGAAATGGGGGACTATGGGCGAACGTCTAGAACCAAATTCCAATTTTGCCATAGGTTTAGTTATTTGTATGGCATGGTTATCTATGGTGAAGGCTTGGTCCAGAACCAATTAGCCACACCTTATGCGACTTGACTGTATATATATATATATATATATATATATATATATATATATATATATATATATATATATATATGCCGTAAATGTTGAAGGCCTCAGGCGATATAGGGGTGAGTTTAGTCACTGACCTGATAAACAGGATTATTTATGAGTGTGTTGTCCCAGATGATTGGCTGAAGAGTGTAATTGTAAATGTGTATAAAGGGAAGGGTGATGCCCTGGAAAGAGGAAATTATAGAGGTATAAAGCTTTTAGATCAGATAATGAAGGTAATGGAGAGAGTTTTAGAAGGTATGATTAGAGAAAGAGTGAATATTGATGAGATGCAGTTTGGGTTTATGCCAGGTAGGGGGACCACTGATGCCATATTCATTGTTCGACAGCTTCAGGAAAAATATATTGGTAGGAGAAGGGATCTTTATTTTGTTTTTGCTGATTTGGAAAAGGCCTTTGACAGGGTCCCTAGAGAGGTGGTGAAGTGGGCAATGAGAAAGCTTGGCTTGGAGGAGTGGCTGGTTAGGGTGGTTATGGCCATGTATGTGGGTGCTCACACCCAGGTGAGAGTGAATGGAGATTTGAGTGATGAGTTTTCCGTGAATGTTGGTGTGCATCAGGGGTCAGTCTTGAGTCCCGTGTTGTTTATCATGGTACTTGAAGCCCTTTCACGTGACTTTAGAAACGGACTTCTGTGGGAGTTGTTGTATGCTGATGATTTGGTGTTGATTGCAGAGAATGAAAGGGAGGCGGAGGAAAGGTTTAGGAAGTGGAGAGATGGTATGGGGCAAAAGGGTTTAAGGGTAAATGCAGATAAAACAAAATTGATGATATCTAGGGTTGGTGGCGGTACTGTCAAAGACGAGGGAGAGTGGCCATGTGCAGTTTGCCACAAGGGCGTGGGAAGTAATTCCATCTTGTGCAGTGTGTGTGATAAATGGGTGCATAAGAGATGTAGTGGTATCAGAGGTAGACTGCGAGATAATGCTGATTTTATGTGTACGGTGTGCCGGGGTGAGCAGGTGGAGATCGTCAGACGTGAAAGGATTGAACTTGCTGGTGAATCTCTTGAGTGTGTGGAAGAGTTTTGTTATCTGGGAGACATGTTGTGTGCTGGAGGTGGGGCTGGAGCTAGCTCTGTGGCTAGGGTGAGAAGTGGTTGGAAGAAGTTCAGGGAGCTCTTGCCTCTCCTGACATTGAGAGGGCTCTCCCTACGTGCTAAGGGGTCTTTGTATGCAGCATGTGTTAGGAGTGTAATGCTGTATGGTAGTGAGACCTGGGCAGTGAAGGAGGAAGACATTCGCCGGCTCAGACGTACTGAAATGACAATGATTAGGTGGATGTGCAGTGCGTCCCTGCGTCCAAGGCCTGGAGGGGTTGGGTTTACAATGGAAGAGTTGAGAGGTAGGATGGAACTGGAGTGTATTGGTGTTGTGATGAGGAGAGGTAGATTGACGTGGTTTGGACATGTGGAGAGGATGGGGGATGATAATTGGGTGAGGAAGGTGAGAAGTGTTAATATTGGGGGTGGGGTTGTGAGGGGTAGACCGAGAAAGACATGGGACGAGGTCATTAAGTGTGACCTTAGGGTTAAGGGACTGAACAGGGAGGCTGCAATGGATCGTGCAGCGTGGAGAGCCGCCATTAGGTGACCAAGGCCGACACATGCAAGCATGTTGGAGCCTTTAAAAACGAAACGATATATATATATATATATATATTTAACCCATTGGATCCCAGGGGTGCTGGGCGGGGCATGGCACTGGGTGGGTACTGAGCGTACCGCCCTCCGCCTATCGGCTCATGGTCGCGAAGCTCAAAGGTCCCTACCTGGGGGTTCCCTACTTTATACAGACTTGAAAAATCCCAGTTCTGTCCAATATTCCGGACACTGGGCTCCAATGGGTTAAAGAGACTGACAGGTTTGCCAGTCATTATATATATATATATATATATATATATATATATATATATTATATATATATACACTTGTATATGACTGTTGCTAATGAGGACAAATAAAAATTATATCTTATGAAAAAGACATGAAATAATAATACTTATTATCTATCTATCCATCTATCTATTGCCAGACACCTCAATCCCATTTTGGGTGGCCACAAACAAATTGCCTCCACGTCGTCCTGTCCCCCGCCATTTCACTGCCCTGCTCCCAACTCACATCCCCCTCTCTCATATACCTCTCCACCCCATCCCTCCATCTCATCCTAGGCCTCCCCCTCCCTCTTCCCCCCCTCCACCTCACTCACATACACTCTCTTCGTCAGTCTTTCACCCTCCATCCTCTCCACATATATAAAAAATATAATTTGGTTTTACGCCAGGTATCCCCGAAGGGCTAAGGCATTGCCCCTGGGTAGAGGACTTTGGACTGGAGCGTGTAGCATTTTATGACCGGATGCCCTTCCTGATGTCTACCAATGACCCTTAGGTGGATTCAATCCTCCGACCCTTCGGCCAGAGCGGAGCGCTTTATATATACCTGTGTATATATATATATATATATATATATATATATATATATATCGTTTCGTTTTTAAAGGCTCCAACATGCTTGCATGTGTCGGCCTTGGTCACCTAATGGCGGCTCTCCAAGCTGCACGATCCATTGCAGCCTCCCTGTTCAGTCCCTTGACCCTAAGGTCACACTTAATGACCTCGTCCCATGTCTTTCTCGGTCTACCCCTCATAACCTCACCCCCAATATTAACACTTCTCACCTTCCTCACCCAATTATCATCCCCCATACATACAGTATATATATATATATATATATATATATATATATATATATATACATATACAGTATATATATATATATATATATACAGTACATATACATATATATATACATATATATATATATATATATATATATATATATATATATACCTTTATAATCAGGACAAACAAATATTATATCTTATGAAAAAGACATGAAATAATAATACTTATTAGAATATTATTAGAAGCACTTTGAGGATTTGTTGAATGTAGAGCTTGAGAGCAGTGTGAGTATAAGTGGTTGGGGAATGGCTGGGAGAAGAAGAGATAAGAGGAGGGAGGAAGAGATCAATAGGGCAGAAATAGTGGAAGCAATGAAGAAGATCAAGATGGGAAAGGCCCCAGGAATTGATAGAGTGTGTGGTGAAATGCTGAGGTGTGGGGGTGAGATTCTAGTGGAGTGGATATGGAAGTTGTGTAGATTGGCTTCGGAAGAGGGAAGGGTTCCAGAGGACTGGAAATCAGGTATAATTGTTCCTTTATACATAGGAAAAAGGGAGAGAGAAGTATGCGGTAATCATAGGGTTATTTGCCTTCTCAGTGTGACTGGAAAAATATATGGTAGAATACTCACTGATAGGGTTAGGCATATGACACAGGAGCTACTTGGAGAAGAACAAGGGAAAAGGGTGAGTAGATCACATATTTGTTCTAAGATGTTTAGTGGAGAAGTATCTAGAGAAGGGAAAGAAAGTGTATGCTGCCTTCATGGACTTGGAGAAAGCTTTTGACAGAGTAGATAGGCAAGGTATGTGGAAGGTATTATGAATATGTGGAGTGGAGGGGAAATTGTTGAGTGCTGTGAAGAGTATGTACGAAGGAGCTAGGACTACGGTGCGAGTGAATGGTGAGCTGAGTGAGTTCTTTGATCTCAATATGGGACTGAAACAGGGTTGTGTGATGTCTCCATGGCTGTTTAACCCATACAATCCCACCGTCGGCATGGTGCCGACAGTACAAAATGTCTCGATTAATCCCAGCGATGTGATGGTGCCGACAGCAAAATCTGAGCACTGTAGCGTGTCTCAAACTATTTCAATCTAGCTAATTTTTTGCTAAAGAGTAGCTTAATGTACTGGCAACACTGTGTCAAAGCAGCTGTAGTACTGAGTTTGGTTCTGCATGGCTGAGTAACATCAGTTTGCCACTGTCTGTCATTGCATCAGAATGTTGCAAAAATCACGCCATTTTTCCGCCTCGTTGGGTTCGAGGAGGCTGTTGAAATTGTCACATGGACCCTTCTGTCCCTTCATTTAGTGATTCTTCAGAAAAGGAAGACCTGGATGACTTCTGGGGAGGAATATGAGCAAGTGAAGAAGGATATTGAGAACAGGGAATCCTCCATTCTCCCCCCCTGTTCTCTCTTATTCCGCCCAGTTGGGTGGGAAAACGTCACTCACAGCTTGGGAATCTGGGCTAAAAACACGACAGATGGCCATCCTGCAATTATTTCTCTTATAAGGAGTACTTTTTTTCACTCTTCCTTGATTTATGTATCCTTTTGAATTGTTTTATGCAATAAAATTTTGTTCCGTTTTTGGTCTGGGATTGGGTGGGTATAAAATTGCAAAAATGCCTGGGATGGTACAAGTTAATATATACATGGATGGCATTGTAAAGGAGGTGCAAGGTAGGGCAGTGGATGTGGGGCTGGCCCTAATGAATGAGCGTGAGATTTGGAAGATTCCGGTGTTGCTGTTTGCTGATGATACAGTATTGTTGAGTGAAAATGAATGGATGTTGCAAGGTTTGGTGAATGAATTTCGGACAATGCGTAGGAAGAGGAATCTGAAAGTTAATGTAAACAAGAGTAAAGTTATGGTGTTTGAGAGGAATGAAGTCACAGAATGCACGGTGAGGTTGGATGGCAAGGATATGGAGAATGTGAGTGCATTCTAGTACTTGGGTAGTGTGATGAGTAAGGATGGAACTTTGGGGGATGAAGTGCGTGAAAGGGTACAGCAGGGAAGGAAGGTTGTTGGTTCACTGAAAGTAGTGATGAGAAATAGGGAGGTGAGTATGGAAGTTAAGAAGTCACTGCATGATAGTATTGTGATCCCTACCCTGACGTATGGAAGTGAGGTGTGGACCTTGTAAGAGGGGAAAAGTCAAGAGTGAGAGCAGTGGAAATGAGCTACTTGAGAGAAGCATGTGGAGTACCATGGAGGGACAGGTTGACGAATGAAGAAGTGAAAGAACATTGTGGGGTGGATGTAGCTGAGAAGATTAGGAGAAATACACAGAGGTGGTTTGGACATGTGGAGAGAATGGAGAATGAAAGACTGACTAAGAGGGTGTATGTAGGTGAGGTGCAGGGAGGGAGAGGTAAGGGATGACCGAGGATGAGGTGAAGGGATGGAGTTGAGAGGTATATGAGGGAGGTGGGAGTGAGTTGGGGGGAGGGTAGTCAAATGGTGGGTGACAGAGCGACTTGGAGGCGTTTTGTCTGGGGCCACCCTTTGCAGGATTAGGGCGTTGGGCTATAGATAGATAGATAGTATATATATATATATATATATATATATATATATGACTGTTGATAATGAGGACAAACAAATATTATATCTTATGAAAAAGAAATGAAATAATAATGCTTATTAGGAGAATATACGACTGACTCTCGCAAAATGCACCGTCAGATGAGACGAATTAAAACTCACCAACAAAGATCTTCAGGTCTGAAATTTCTGGTTCCCTTGGTAGAAGGTTGGCAGATCTGTAAGACACGGTAGACTTGCGCACCTTCTGATTCTCCTTCTTCCCTTTGAGAAGCGCCAAGCGTTCTTTGGCTGCCTCATTCATTGATACTGCCAGTTCCTTCTGGTGCTGACGGCGCTTCTCTTCTGTTGACTGCTCAGACTGTTTGTGGCAAAATGACGTGTTAACCACTTTGAACCCCAAGCAAACAGCAGAAAACGTGACATATCCTAACCATTGATAAATTATGCTCAAACCACTAAAAAAGCATCAACTGACTTAGACACTGACACTAAGCACTCATATTTTTGTCTTTCTCAACAAATGCAAGTAAGAGATTATTCTTGACTTCTTGTGTTACCATATAACATTGCAGCAAAATGCCAAGTTTTAATTATCTATCACCTACAGTATAGAAACCAGACAGACTTTTCATGCATAAGAAAATAAGTACTGTACAGTAAATAATTTTGCTTGTCACCCAAGTTAGTTTTAGTTTCTGTAGCAACAGTCAAAAGTATAAGAAAAAAATTAACAGTCGACTGTTTATTAGCCATTTGGGTTTCTTGGAAAGACTGAGCCCCGGCTACCATTGTTCAGATCACTGAAGAGATGACAAACCAGTCTATGTCCCTAGCAACGTATAGATGACAGAAAAATCTCTGACCTCCTTTGGATTTGAACCACGAAGAGTTAGAATGCATTCTCCTCCACCACAAAACCTGTCAACCATACACTGGTATACTTTTTGTTTTCTTTAATCATCATCTACAATGTGCTTCATCCTTATATTAACAAATCAACTGCTTGATATTCAATACCAGGATGGGGATACGTAGGGTTGAGACCCCCAGAAAAGCTGATAAAATGACAGACAGCAACCAACATTTGCCCAACTGAATGGATCACACATCCATTTTTCACCACTTCAGCCCCCAGAATTATCTATCTATAGCCCAACGCCCTAATCCCGCAAAGGGTGGCTGCAGACAAAACGCCTCCAAGTCACTCTGTCACCCACCATTTGACTACCCTCTCCCCAACTCACCCCCCCCTCCCTCATATACCTCTCTACTTCATCCCTCCACCTCACTCTCAGTCTACCCTTCCCTCTCCCTCCCTCCACCTCACCTACATACACCCTCTTAGTCAGACTTTCATTCTCCATTCTCTCCACATGTCCAAACCACTTCAGTGTATTTCTCCTAATCTTCTCAACCACATTCACATCCACCCCACAATGTTCCTTCACTTCTTCATTCGTCAACCTGTCCCTCAACGTCACTCCACATGCTCCTCTCAAGTAACTCATTTCCACTGCTCTCACTCTTGACTTATTCCCTTCTTGCAAGGTCCACGCCTCACTTCCATACGTCAGGGTAGGGATCACAATACTATCATGCTGTGACTTCTTAACTTCCATACTCACCTCCCTATTTCTCATCACTGCTTTCAGTGTACCAACAACCTTCCTTCCCTGCTGTACCCTTTCACGCACTTCATCCCCCAAAGTTCCATCCTTACTCATCACACTACCCTAGTACTAGAATGCACTCACATTCTCCATATCCTCACCATCCAACCTCACTGCACACTCTGTGACTTCATTCCTCTCAAACACCATAACTTTACTTTTGTTTACATTAACTTTCAGATTCCTCCTCCTACACACCGTCCCAATTTCATTCACCAAACCTTGCATTCATCTTCACTCAACAATACTGTATCATCAGCAAACAGCAACACCGGAATCTTCCAAATCTCACCCTCATTCATTAGAGCCAGCCCCACATCCACTGCCCTACCCTGCACCTCCTTTACAACCCCATCCATGTATATATTAAACAGCCATGGAGACATCACACAACCCTGTTTCAGTCCCACATTGAGATCAAAGAACTCACTCAGCTCACCATCCACTCGCACCGTAGCCCTAGCTCCCTCGTACATACGCTTCACAGCACTCAACAATTTCCCCTCCGCTCCATATATTCTTAATACCTTCCACATACCTTGCCTATCTATTCTGTCATAAGCTTTCTCCAAGTCCATGAAGGCAACATATTCTAGGACTAATAACTGATTTTTTGCAAATATTTTTAGAGAGTCTGTCGGAACGCGAATATGCCCGTGAGACACGCAAGTCAAGCAAAAACAACCCCGCGGTTTAGGGGTTAAGCTACTATGAGAGAGTTGCAGAAATACTGCAGAAAAGAGATGGCTGGGTAGGCAGCATATATTTGGATTTCAAGAAGGCATTTGACAGAGTACCACAAAAAAGACTTTTCTGGAAACTGTACCATCACGGAGGAATCCAAGGTCATCTGTACAATTGAATGTAAGATTTTCTCAGTTAAAGGGAAATGAGAACAGTGCTAAGGGGAAATTACTCATCATGGAGAGAAGTGACAAGTGAAGTTTCACAGGGCTCGGTATGGAGAGAAGTGACAAGTGAAGTTCCACAGGGTTCAGTGCTGGCACCAACTACTGTATGTTTTTAGTATATATAAATGACATAGACAGCAACACTGGAAATGGAAGCTACACAAATATGTTTGCTGATGATGCAAAAATACAATGGAAAATTACAAACACAGACTCTTGCACAGAGCTACAAGAGGAATTAAATAAGCTTCATGAATGGAGCAATAGGTGGCAAATGAAATTCCCTGGGGCAGGGAACAGTTAGGGATTTGAATTTCCTAAAAGCAGACTTTCCTGATCTACCAGATTATCTGCCGACATGTCGTAAAAATATCCCCGCTAATACCAATACACCAGTCCTGCGTGAGACAGCCCTAGCATGTATTCAATATGGATGGTGAGTGTTAGCACTGAAGTGGTGACATGTGGAGGTGTGTGAGGACTAATGAGGCTTGGGATAGGTCACTGCCCCCTAGAAATAGGCCCTAAAGCCTGTGTTCAGAGTTGGACACACACAAAAAAAATATAAATAAAAAAATTAATAAAATTTGGTAAAAGTGAAAAAAGACCAGACGGGGATTATAAGTTATCAAGGTCAACCCTACACACATCAGAAAAAGAGAAGGATTTAGGAGTGATTATCAATAACAGACTATCACTGGCTGACCACATAAATGAAAAAGTAAGGGAACAAGTACAGGCAAACCCCGATTTATGATACCCCTAGACGCAATACCCCAGAACAGTGATGGGGGTAGAAATGCCACCCTACCTCACCTATCTTAGGCCTGCCCCTGGTTTTGCGATGGGTTTTTATTTTTTTTATTTTTTACCAATTTTGATTATATTTTAAACAAATTTTGTGTTTAGGTTGATTTATAAACTGTTTTTAGACCTAGAATAATATGCTTTACTCATAGGTGGAGTGAACACTGTCATTTGGGATATGGATTCTCACCCATCAGACGAGGTACAAAACTGTGTAGACAACTAGGCGACTCAACAAAGAATATAATGTGTTTGACCACTGAATTGTCATCTAACCTATCATGGAGTACATAATAATGATTTCAAATAAATATTAATAATAATGAAAGTCTTGGAGAGTAAATATTTCATGCACTGATGAAAATTGTGACTGATAAATCAAGTGCTTATATTCAGGCTCTTCAAGGAAAAACACGTTGAAAATACAAAGGAACTTCTATGTAAATGTTGGAAAATATGAGAAAAGAAAATAATGGAACTCAGTAACCAGAACAGTAACAAAAATGACATAAAGGGGAGCCGCTAAAAAGGCTATCCCAATCACATCATCGATCGATAAATCACGAGTGAGAGCAGTGGAAATGAGTTATTTAAGAGGAGCCTGTGGAGTCATGTGGAGAGACAAGCTGACAAATGAGGATATAAAGGAGCGTTGTGGTGTGGATGTGGATGTGATAGGAAGCGTTAGGAGGAATACACTGAGGTGGTTTGGCCATGTGGAGAGGATGGAAAGTGAAAGACTGACGAAGAGAGTGTATGTGAGTGAGGTGGAGGGGGGAAGAGGGAGGGGGAAGCCAAGGATGAGATGGAGGGATGGGGTGAAGAGGTATATGAGAGAGGGGGGTGTGAGTTGGGAGCAGGGCAGTCAAATGGCGGGGGACGGCGACGTGGAGGCGATTTGTTTGTGACCACCCCCAATGGGATTGAGGTGTCTGGCAATAGATAGATAGATAGGTTTACGGGAAATCGTTTGGCTTGCCACTCCATGTAGAGCTACCCTAAAACCAGAGTACCACTACAGTAAGTGGGTGGATGATGAGTGTCCCCACCCACCACTTTCTCTATAATAATTCTTACTTCATAATAATTCTTCCATATGCCTTCCCTACCAAGCTCAATAAACTTATGCAACGATAATTCTTGCACTCATTTCTCTCACCTTCATTTTTTTACAGGGGTACAATCACAGCCTTTTTCCACTCTAATGGTACAGTTTCACTCATCTACGTCTTCTTACATATCTCCAACAAGCACTTCGTTCCGCCCTCTCCACTACGTTTAATAATCTCTGCCTAAACCTCATCAACCCCAGCTGCTTTCCCATTTTTCAGCTGCTCCACAGCGCTCTTCACCTGTGAGAGGGTCACGTTTCCTGGCACTGCATTCCTTTTCTGCAAATCCCCCAAACCTATCAAGTTTACAATGGCTCTGCCCTCTCTACTCCCATTCATCAGGCTTTCAAAAAATTCCTTCCATCTGGTCTTTACTTCATCCCCATGGGCTAATTATCTACCACCTACATTATTCACACCTTCACATTTCTTTCTGCTGTCACTTATAAAATTATCTACTGATATTCCTGAAGATTTTAAAAAGAAAGAAAGAAATAATAAATATACAGTACTGTATTTTTTTTTTTTTTTTGCCAAATAATTGAGTAAATAAATAAAACTGCTTGTGAAATTATGCCTTTTTGACATTTATGACATGTTTAATGTGACAAAAATTGCTGATTTAAAGCATCTTAAATTACTGTTTTAAGTCACTTGATTTAAATCATGCCAACCCTGCCACCTACCTTTATGTTTGGTTCACTACCACCCTAGAAGCTCTTAATGGCACTCATTAGCTTACCATCTACACCATACAAATGGAAAACTTTCCATAATCCTTCTCTGTTTACCTTGCTTTTCCGAGATTGATAAATGCCGTAAACAACTCATATGCCTTCTACACTATCTGTTCTTTTCAAATAAAACTATTTCAGTAAGGATTTTTTATGTATCACATTTCTGCCATATACATTTAAAAGATTTACATCTTTGCTGCTCAATACATTTGTTAAAAAAAAAGTAACAAACTTTGAAGTTATATAAATCAATATGACAAGCTTTGGACATACTGAAAGGAGGGAGAAATGGGACTGGCTGATGAGGACCACACAAATGAACGTACAGGGAAGAATAGTCAAAAGTAGACCAAAGACGAGGTCATGTAAGGTCCTGTATGGAGCCCTCTGGGCTGGGGACAGACAAAGGATATGATTCAAGATCAAAAACAGGGGGAGCTGCCACCATCTGAAAATCATTCCTAAATATAACAATTCAATGACCTGCATTCTAAGCATAAATGTGTGCTTGACCTTCATATAAATTTCTGTTTATATAAAGACAGATGCCTTAATCCTGCAAGGGATGGCCACAAACAAACTGCCTCCATTTCACCCTGTCCTCTGCCATCTGACTGCCTTCCCTACAAGTAACACACCCTTCCCTCAAACATCTCTCCACTCAATCTCCCACCTCATCCTTAGTTGCCCCCTTCCTCTCCCCCTCAATCTCACTCATATGCACTCATCTAGTTTGTTTCTCATTCTCCATCCTGTCCATCCATCCATCATCCAATCCTACATTGTCCCATGAGGAGCGTAGGAGCCCGTCCTGTCCATGTGGTCGATTCATCTCAAGAGTATTACTCTTAAAACTTTCAATATCACACACAAGAAACTCCTACTGTGGAATCTCCTAAAGTGTGTGATCCTAACTAGCAGATTCATAATACACAGCAACATCATGCAACAGTTTGTAATATCAGTAACTCATGGATATTACACAAACTTTGCAAATGCAGCCTAAAAAATGATGCTTTTCCAATGCCTTGTGTAATACGCACCGCCATTACCTCAAGCCCGCATGTCTAGCTGGGCATAAACCAATTGTAGTCAAGCATGGCATTTACTAAACCAATCATATTCAAGCATAGCACTCACCATAAGCCAATCATAGCGCTTCCCTACCACTCCAAGGATGAAGGACGCACACGCTTGACGTCCCGGCTCAGTGCATTGTCTCTTCTCCATTGTTAGTGTGTGGTTCCAGTGTGGTTTACAAGAGGGTTTTTTCTCCCTGTGCTTCCTCCGCCTGCCCAGTGTTATGATGGCTGATCATAACCCTCCTATGCCTACCACTTCTTTGAGGATGGGGAAGAAGAAACCAACATTACTTACACCCAAAAGTTAGATGTAATAAGGAGGATTGACGGAAATGACATGAAAGCCAAAGTTGTCCACAATTACGGACTCAACAAGGTAATTCTTTACCAAACAGGCGCAGAGATTCCAGATATATCATTGTATATGAAACTCATGATCTCAACTTAAGTAATCTGAGTACAAATGCAACGCAGATAGTTAACTGTTGAGTTGTGACTGCAAGAAGTGAATGGAAAAAAATATATATATATACCTATTTTGGGATATTTATCCACCACAAGCCCGGCCGGGCAATATTTAACGCAGTCATCACCTCACTACAGGTAATTTCTCGGAAACCGCTGAAAATTGCTTGTTTTCAAACCTTAATACTGTATCTCGTAAAGCACAGCACTTAGGGAAATGAATTAACCACCATTTTACTCACCAACTCTTCCTTTTGCAAATGTAAGTATCCTCAGGTCTCTAGGTTGTTACGCTGATGAGTAATGACATGAGGAAAGAACTAATTTTCACCACGAGAACAGCGTAAGAGCAGGACGTGTTCGTGTGTCCACCTGCAGTGCCAATTATGGCTTTGCTCTCAGTGTGATAACTTACTCCACTAACAGAAAAACTAGACATTGTTGCATTCAAAGCATGCCTTATGGCACTATCAAGAAGCTCTTTTCTTGTATTCTTGGAAAGAGGCTTGACAGGGGCAGATGATGCAAGGGTCCACATAAGGCAGGAACAGAATCAGATGAGAGACAAGAAAACATTGTCCTACACCTGGCAGAGCCACAGAGACGACTGAAGTCTGCTTGCCTCGGGTGCTGGGAGGTCATCCCCACCCTTTGGTGACAAGATCAAATGGCAGCCACTTCAAACTGTGGTGCAAAAACACCTGCAGCTATAGCTGTCACCTGGCGCCCCCCATCCACCAATTTTGCGTCAGATACAACCGTCACCTGGCGCTTAGGGGATAAGGAAGCACACAGGTTGCCTGCGGCAGTGTTTGCTGACACTCTCTCCAACTGGCCACATTGTTTATCGACCACCACTCAACTGGACGCGTCAGTGTATCACACATTCTAAGTTCTCATTTATAGCTTTCAGAGATAAGCTTTTAAAAATGCCCAGTATTTGTGGTAATCCAAGTATAACAACATGTAACCTGTGAAAGACTCATTTCAACAGAAAACTTGGGAAGGATTTGTCCATTTGGTAAAGAATTAATCTCAATGGATCAATGACTCTCACAATGACATGGAGGCACCTGAGGGCGATGACATCACTTCTGTTGCCTCCACACTGGACTTTGAGGGGTTCCTGAGGGGAGCTGATGAGGAGGAAATGGCACAGAGGCTGCAGCACACTCACCTCGTGCTGAGAGGATGGAGTCCTCCTCAAGCCTTGGAACCCCGTCGATTCAAGCAATGTTGTCAGTCAGAGTCAGGTAAGAATCTTACAATATCATTTACTCCCATTAAAAATGCATTGTTAATTTCTTTTCCAGGTTGTTAGTGTTCGTCGGTGACCAGTTTGATGTAGGTTGGGGGTAAGGGGGGCAACTTTTCCGAGATGATAGACCCGTCAGTAATTTTCCCTATAAAATTAGTTATTTCTAACTTATGGATTCCTCAAATCACGGCATGTGCTCAGTCCCATAAAGCCGTGATTTAGGAGATCCACTTAATACAAGTTATGTGAAAGTTGTTCTTTGCTATAAAAGCCAAAGGAAGAGAGAAATTGCCTATTAGAGATCCACTGCTACTCACGAAACTGATTTGTTAGTTACCCCAAATTTACAATGTCAACTGTAAGGAAAAAAATTGTGAAATATTTTGGAAAACATCCCTAACTTATAATACAGGCAGGTTTTATTCACATCACACCCTAAACTGCAGCTTTATTCACATTACCATGAACTGGTGGTAGGTGGTGGCAATCACCATCCACTCATTCCCTGTAGCTGTGTCGTTTACAAAGGCTCCCATATGTTTGCATGCGTCGGCCTTGGCCACTAATGGTGGCACTCCACACTGTTCGATCTCTTGTAGCCTCCCTATTGAGTCCCTTGTACCTGAGGTCACACTATACAACCTCATCCCAGGCCTTTCTTGGTTTGGCTCTCGCAACCCTAATCACAACGTTCACATTTCTCACCTTCCACACCCACAGTCTGTGGGTCTGCCCAGCCAGAAAGATCAAGGTTACTCAACATCATGATGGACTACTGTATAAACCTTCTTTTGTCTTGATTTGTACAATGATGCAAAAATGTACACCCGCGCACCAAAGTTTCTGTACCCCCCTCGGTGGAAGGAAGTGGAAGTCAGGGTTAGAGAGAAGGCAGGCGAACGAACAACCGTGAGTGGTAGTTTGGAATTGAGCTACGAGGCGAATCGTGAGAAAACTAATGACATTGGATTCGAAACATTTCCATGCTATTCACCTGCTATACATTATGCTTTCGTAACATACATAGCATATATTATAACACTGACTACTGTGTTATCATGGTATCCCGTGAAACTGGTCCAGACACGACCCATCTGTTTCGGATCCTCATCATACAAATAAAGCACCGAGCCAGTTGTGTATAAGCTGCAACTGGTCATTATCACTGCGGTGATAATTTTTGTGAATATGGTATTGCTGGATTGTATATATTTATAATATAGCATGATTGTGAATTTAATACTGATTCCCACCGTAGCCGTGCGAATGGTTATAAACGTTGTAATTATATTATGTGGACGAATAAGACACATTGTGATGGGCAGCGGAGAACATTCACAAATAATTTACTATAACCAGATGAATTTAGATGCAAACACAAAATATGAGAGAACAAAGATACAGCTGTGGTATCCCGCTACACCATGTTATCCAGGCCTTAAATGTTGCTTCACCTCATACGTGCGTTATTTTCTTTCAGTCTCTGCCGCTTTTATTACTCTTGCTTCCCGGTATCCTCGTACTGCTAGCCGTCCTATTCCTAAGGGGGTTTCTAGTCGTCCTGTCCTATAACTCCCACTGTATTACATTATTCTTCACATCATCACTCCACACAAGGTTGGCACAAGACTGCCAAACCTGTTATAGGCGCTGCCATTACTAACCTCCCTTTTCCCATTGTGTCTAATCTTCCTCACAATCAACTACTGCTACCCCTCCTACTACTCCACTATAAATCTGTATAATATTACATTTGCCTGTTATTATGTCTGTGTATCTGCTAACCACATTGTCCCTGTCCCACCGTCCGCAACTCGTTACTCACCCCGCACCACCACCCCAGTTGCAACCCCCTCTCTTCCTCCCACCTTGGACTCTACTCCTCCCCCACTCCGACAGCACATTACCCCTCACCTCATCCTTGGGCCACCAGGCCTGTTGTTCACCCTTTACCGGTGAATATACGTTGTATGCATTAATAATAAAAAAAGGCATTTGGGAGCTGAGTGCTAATCGCCCGCCAGAATATGCTGTTGGCCAAGTCAAAAATTTAGGCTTTATTTTGATACCATGAAGGTTTTATGTTGATAGCTCGAGGATTTCATCAAATCCAATGGTGCTAAAGGCGGGCAATAAAAACTAGTTGACCTTTGGTAGTTACTTTGGTGACCTTGACCCTGTCCCCGAGTGTCCATTTTCGAACTCGTCCAAGATTTTGACCTTATCTTGATACGCTGAAGGTTTCATGTTGATAGCTCAAGCCCTTCATGAGATATAATTGGATCACACACACACACACACACACACACACACACACACACACACACAGATGCAGGCAAAAACATTATCGCTCCTCCTTCTAAAGGCGGGCGATAATATTAATAATAATAATAATAATAATAATAATAATAACAACAACGACATAGATGTATTCTGTTCCTAACATTACATATAAAAGCTGCAAACCCAAATGTGCCTATACTGTATTACGGAGCTCTGATACATTAACCACAGAACCGATCACAGACCGTTCTTATCATTACCACTGGACCTTCCCTATAGCACTTCACCATGGTAATACAACCCACTGTAGTCTTTTGTGGGATCACTACAGCTGTTTGGGAAAAATAACATAGTGCATGACATGCTAACAACCCACTATAATACACATGTGACGTTTCACTGACATCCATCAAATAGCCAAGGAGAAGTTAGCGGACAAACAAACAAACGACTAGACATAGACAGAGGCCGAATGTCTCGCATCGGTATATGACGACCTGACAAAACTGTTACCATCCAGCTTTGTAGGTGTCATCAAAGTTAGAGGAATAATAATAATAATAATAATAATAATAATAATAATAATAATAATAACGTAATTAGGAAAGATACAGAGGACAAACACTGAAAAAGCATGTGTCGATACCATGCCGAATCTGTTTGCCATGACAGTAGGTTAGGTTGCTGTCAAACATTAAGTATTACTATAACCCTGCCATTACAGCATATTATGGCACTTTTTGGTTCCATATGTCAAAGATGTGTTCACGTGTTTTATCAGGGAGATTATCGTGTTTGTCCTCCTATGTATCATGCATATTAACATATGATTACTACTACTGCCACTACTACTAGTGCTACTACTACTACTACTAGTACTACTACTACTACTACTACTATTATTATTATTATTATTATTATTGCTCTAACTATGATGACACCTACAAAGCAGGATGGTAACAGTTTTGTCAGGTCGTCATATACCGATGCGAGACATTCGGCCTCTGTCTATGTCTAGTCGTTTGTTTGTTTGTCCGCTAACTTCTCCTAGGCTATTTGATGGATGTCAGTGAAACGTCACATGTGTATTATAGTGGGTTGTTAGCATGTCATGCACTATGTTATTTTTCCCAAACAGCTAAAGTGATCCCACAAAAGACTACAGTGGGCTGTATTACCATGGTGAAGTGCTATAGGGAAGGTCCAGTGGTAATGATAAGAACGGTCTGTGATCGGTTCTGTGGTTAATGTATCAGAGCTCCGTAATACAGTATACAGTGCTCGTCAGAAGTATGGGGCGCCCTGCGTCCCTCCTGAGAAACAAACCTTTCAACATTGAAAAAACATATAAATAATGCATTTTATTTACCTTTAGTGCTTCGTAGGGTAGCCTTTACGTTTCTTCACGGACCTGAGACGTCTTGGAAGTGAAAGGGCTAGGCTCCTGAGGTGCTGGAGGGGTATTTTGTCCCAGGAGTCACGAATGGCGGCTTCCAGCTTAGGCAAAGAGCTCACGTCCTTCCCTTGGAGACTCTTCTTTACGAGGTACCAGAGGTTTTCAATCGGGTTGAGGTCTGGGCTATTTCCTGGCCAGTCTGTCATGAATGATACCTCGCAGTCACGAAGCCAATTGGTGACCGATTTGGCCTTGTGAGCAGGTGCACCGTCCTGCTGAAACACTCGTGCACCTGTTAGCTCGAAGGAGTCTGGTAAATGATCACACAGAAGCTCCAGGTAAACATCCTGATTCACTCTGAGGTTCTTGGGAAGTACAACAAGCTTCCCCAAACCCTTCCCTGAAAAACAACCCCATACCATGAGTGAATCAGGATGTTTAACTGTGCTTTCTACATACCGTGGGTCAAGTGGGTCACTACCTTTGCATGCTCCTCTGTTACAGGTAACACTAAACGTTCCCTCATCAGACCACAACACTGACAACCATTGCTCCTCACCCCAATTTCGATATTTATTAGCAAAGGCAAGCCTACGAATTCTCTGGCTGCTAGAGAGAAGAGGCTTTTTTACAGGCCTGTGACTTGTGTAACCAAGCTCATGCACCCTACGAGACACTGTTCTCACAGACACCTCACCAAACACTTCCGGGTTGCTCTCCTTAATTTTCCTTGCACTCACACAAGGATTAAACTCCACTGCACGTTTTAAAACATTAACAGACCTTGGGGAAGTTTTCCTAGGCCTACCAGGCCTCGGTTTCTTTGTGGGAACTTCACCACTGTTTTCTTAACGAAACCGCGCACACCAACGATGCACTGTCGATCGTGCCACACCAACCAATTCACTAATTTCCTTTGTCTGGTGGCCTGCCTCCTTTAGAGCAATGATCTGGGATATGATTTCACTCGATAGTTCACGGGTAGGTGCCATAACAAAGTTTTGAAGGCCAAAACACTGCGGGACACTCGGTAAAAAATGGCGCAATTTGAGAGGGACACTCGGCGGAGTTCCTCTCTCTCAGGCAGCCCGTGGGCGACTGAGGCGGGAACCAACCAGCGCATCAGAAGGCCTCAGGCTACCGTGACGTCATGCTCGGAGCTCAAACTTGTGGCTCAATTCTTACCCCCCAAAATGGGTGATTCTTTTTGGGCCATAAGTATTGCGCGCCCGGCGGACAACGCTGAATACTTCTGACGAGCACTGTAGACACATTTGGGTTTGCAGCTTTTATATGTAATGTTAGGAACAGAATACATCTATGTCGTTGTTGTTATTATTATTATTATTATCATTATCGCCCGCCTTTAGAAGGAGGAGCGATAATGTTTTTGCCTGCATCTGTGTGTGTGTGTGTGTGTGTGTGTGTGTGATCCAATTATATTTCATGAAGGGCTTGAGCTATCAACATGAAACCTTCAGCGTATCAAGATAAGGTCAAAATCTTGGACGAGTTCGAAAATGGACACTCGGGGACAGGGTCAAGGTCACCAAAGTAACTACCAAAGGTCAACTAGTTTTTATCGCCCGCCTTTAGCACCATTGGATTTGATGAAATCCTCGAGCTATCAACATAAAACCTTCATGGTATCAAAATAAAGCCTAAATTTTTGACTTGGCCAACAGCATATTCTGGCGGGCGATTAGCACTCAGCTCCCAAATGCCCTTTTTTATTATTAATGCATACGACGTATATTCACCGGTAAAGGGTGAACAACAGGCCTGGTGGCCCAAGGATGAGGTGAGGGGTAATGTGCTGTCGGAGTGGGAGAGGAGTAGAGTCCAAGGTGGGAGGAAGAGAGGGGGTTGCAACTGGGGTAGTGGTGCGGGGTGAGTAACGAGTTGCGGACGGTGGGACAGGGACAATGTGGTTAGCAGATACACAGACATAATAACAGGCAAATGTAATATTATACAGATTTATAGTGGAGTAGTAGGAGGAGTAGCAGTAGTTGATTGTAAGGAAGATTAGACACAATGAGAAAAGGGAGGTTAGTAATGGCAGCGCCTATAACAGGTTTGGCAGTCTTGTGCCAACGTTGTGTGGAGTGATGATGTGAAGAATAATGTAATACAGTGGGAGTTATAGGACAGGACGACTAGAAACCCCCTTAGGAATAGGACGGCTAGCAGTACGAGGATACCGGGAAGCAAGAGTAATAAAAGCGGCAGAGACTGAAAGAAAATAACGCACGTATGAGGTGAAGCAACATTTAAGGCCTGGATAACGTGGTGTAGCAGGATACCACAGCTGTATCTTCGTTCTCTCATATTTTGTGTTTGCATCTAAATTCATCTGGTTATAGTAAATTATTTGTGAATGTTCTCCGCTGCCCATCACAATGTGTCTTATTCGTCCACATAATATAATTGCAACGTTTATGACCATTCGCACGGCTACGGTGGGAATCAGCATTAAATTCACAATCATGCTATAACTATATACAATCCAGCAATACCATATTCACAAAAATTATCACCGCAGTGATAATGACCAGTTGCAGCTTATACACAACTGGCTCGGTGCTTTATTTGTATGATGAGGATCCAAAACAGATGGGTCGTGTCTGGACCAGTTTCATGGGATACCATGATAACACAGTAGTCAGCGTTATAATAAATGCTATGTATGTTACGAAAGCATAATGTATAGCAGGTGAATAGCATGGAAATGTTTCGAATCCAATGTCACTAGTTTTCTCACGATTCGTCTCGTAGCTCAGTTCCAAACTACCACTCACGGTTGTTCGTTCGCCTGCCTTCTCTCTAACCCTGACTTCCACTTCCTTCCACCGAGGGGGTTACAGAAACTTTGGTGCGCGGGTGCACCTAAGGTCACATTAATCAATGACCTTAACCAATTCTTACAAAAAACATTTAACAGTTACATATAACAGCATGTCATTATGTCTGGACATATTATTTCATTTTCATTATTCACTCTGGTTATGAGGTGTTAAGCAACCATAAGATTACAGACAAATGTACCCAAGCAATCTTATACAGTACATGACTTAGGCTTGAACATTCATAAATTATATGACCAATGGCATTAAAAAATAAATAAATAAATAAATAATCGTTTGTTTTGTTTTCAAAGGCTCCAACATGCTTGCATGCATTGTCCTTGGTCACCTAATGATGACTATCCACACTGCTTGATCTCTGGCAGCTTCCCTATTCAGTCCCTTATCCCTGAGGTCACACTCAATGACCTCATCCCAGGTCTTTTTTGGTCTACTCTAGCAGTTATAACAATAAATAATGCCAGTCTCATTTTACCCCCTTCGAGGAGTAGGGGCTAAAGACTAGGCTGCATTCATCCACTACATCTCAAGGTACATGACCTGCTTACCTTCCTGATGGCATCACATGACTGACAAACCAACTGAAATCACCTTGGGGACTGAACCTATGGAAGACTGACCTGACTGGAATGTTCTTATCACCAGCCTACCAGAAATACAGTCATGAGATGTCAACCAATAATGTTCAGTCAACATTGTGTCCTTCCTTCCATGGTTCTCACTCTTCCCAAAATGACAGACTATCCTTCCTGCTCTTACTGTTTTGTTGTGTGCTTCACACAGCTACCAAATAAAAACAGTTCCTTCAACACCATCCATTGCTACAATCAGTAGAGAGGTACAGTATTGGTAAACTTTGCTCAAGGATGTCGAATGGATAAAAAATAAGAGGAACACACTCACCCTAAGTTTTGAGTCAAGAATAGTGGTGCGCTTGCCTCGGCCCAACAATTCTGAAGTATCCTCCTTTGTTTCCTCCTCCTCTTCATCACCTTCTTCATCCTGGAAACAAGAAAATTGTTTTATTATTACTGTATTATCAAATAGTCAGTATTAACTCCAGCAATCCGGTGACCTATTTTTATTAACATTCTTAATACCAATGATTTTATTCAGTGCAGGACAGATTTCTTGTGGTGAGGAAATTCGTAGTTTATATCTAACCCATGCAGCTTGGAAAACTTTCTCCTATTCTATCTATCTATAGCCCGACGCCCTAATCCCGCAAAGGGTGGCCGCAGACAAAACGCCTCCAAGTCACTCTGTCACCCACCATTTGACTCCCCTCCCCCCAGCTCACCCCCCCCTCCCTCATATACCTCTCAACTCCATCCCTCCACCTCATCCTCGGTCTACCCCTCCCTCTCCCTCCCTCCACCTCACCTACATACACCCTCTTAGTCAGTCTTTCATTCTCCATCCTCTCCATATGTCCAAACCACCTCAGTGTATTTCTCCTAATCTTTTCAACCACATCCACATCTACCCCACAACGTTCCTTCACTTCTTCATTCGTCAACCTGTCCCTCCACGTCACTCCACATGCTCCTCTCAAGTAACTCATTTCCACTGCTCTCACTCTTGACTTGTTCCCTTCCTGCAAGGTCCACGCCTCGCCTCCATACGTCAGGGTAGGGATCACAATACCATCATGCAGTGACTTCTTAACTTCCATACTCACCTCCCTATTTCTCATCACTGCTTTCAGTGTACCAACAACCTTCCTTCCCTGCTGTACCCTTTCATTTACTTCATCCCCCAAAGTTCCATCCTTACTCATCACACTACCCAAGTACTTGAATGCACTCACATTCTCCATATCCTCACCATCCAACCTCACTGCACACTCAGTGACTTCATTCCTCTCAAACACCATAACTTTACTTTTGTTTACATTAACTTTCAGCTCCCTCCTCCTACACACTGTCCCAAATTCATTCACCAAACCTTGCAACTCCCATTCATCTTCACTCAACAATACTGTATCATCAGCAAACAGCAACACCGGAAGCTTCCAAATCTCACCCTCATTCATTAGGGCCACCCCCACATCCACTGCCCTACCTTGAACCTCCTTTACAACCCCATCCATATATATATTAAACAGCCATGGAGTCATTACACACCCCTGTTTCAGTCCCACATTGAGATCAAAGAACTCACTCAGCTCACCATCCACTCGCACCGTAGCCCTAGCTCCCTCATACATACTCTTCACAGCACTCAACAATTTCCCCTCCACTCCATATATTCTTAATACCTTCCACATACCTTGCCTATCTATTCTGTCATAAGCTTTCTCCAAGTCCATGAAGGCAGCATACACTTTCCTTCCCTTCTCTAGATACTTCTCCACTAAACATCTTAGAACAAATATCTGGTCTACACACCCTTTTCCCTTCCTAAATCCCCTTTGTTCTTCTCCAACTAGCTCCTCTGTCATATGCCTAACCCTATCAATGAGTATTCTACCATATATTTTACCAGTCACACTAAGAAGGCAAATACCCCTATGGTTACCACATACTTCTCTCTCCCCTTTTCCTTTGTACAGAGGAACAATTATACCTGATTTCCAGTCCTCTGGAACCCTTCCCTCTTCCCAAGCCAATCTACACAACTTCCATATCCACTCCACAACAATCTCACCCCCATACCTAAGCATTTCACCACACACTCCATCAATTCCTGGGGCCTTTCCCAGCTTAATCTTCTTCATCGCTTCCACTACTTCCGACCTACTGATCTCTTCCTCCCTCCTCTCATCTCTTCTTCTCCCAGCCATTCCCCAACCACTTATACTCACACTGCTCTCACTCTCTACATTCAACAAATCCTCAAAGTGCTCCTTCCATCTCCTCAATTTCTCTCTCTTCTCCACCAACAATCTATTATTCCTATCCTTCACTCCCCTACTATTTCCCCTTTCACACTGCCTTACTTTCTTTATCTCCTTCCAAAACAATTTCTTGCTCTCCCTCCATTTCACACTCAGATTCCTCCCAAACTCTTCATCCACTTTCTTCTTACTCTCCTTCACCAGTCTCTTAACCTCCCTTCTCCTGCTCACATATACCTCTCTCTTCTCTCTCTCATCTTCTCCCCTACCTCTACTCGCCAACCATTCACCATATGCCTTCTTCTTTTGTTCCACAGCTAGTTTCACCTCATCATTCCATCATGCTGTCCCTTGCACACCCTTGCATCTCCTCCTCACTCCACAAACCGCCTCACACGCTGCGCTAATCTCTTCCGTGAATATCTTACATACGTCTTCCACCCCTTCCATCTGCTCTAGCTCATACCTTCCCAATCTTTCTTCCACTATGCTCTTATACTTCTCCTAAGCTGAATAAAATTGTTTATAGAGAGCCAGAATAAACTAACAAGGCTATCACCAAGATTACATGTCAACCCA
>NC_136992.1:25804935-26052435 GCF_032717465.1 Coenobita brevimanus
AAACTCACTCTCTCCTCCCTCATATACCTCTCAACTCCAGCCTTTCACCTCATCCTCGGTCTTCCCCTCCCTCTCCCTCCCTCCACTTCACTTACATACACCCTCTTAGTCAATCTTTCATTCTCTATTCTCTCCACATGTCCAAACCGCCTGCCACAGAAAGCGTAGAATTCTATTATTGAACTTCGTCACTTGTAACAGTGATCCTGATTGGTTGCTGTATTTTATGGTGAGGTTATTATGGAAAAAAGGAATAATCGTCAACAAATATGCATGCACATTTATGTTCAATAATTATTTGTATTAGTGTTCTTCACTAGCATTATTCCTTGAAGGTGTGACAGAACTTTATTAGAAAGAAAACACCAGATATGGCAGTATCTTATAGCTTACCACATGATATCGTAAGGCCAGCATGAATGTAACATTGGTCATTGGAACTCAAGAGGTCTTAATGAAAGTGTCCTTCACAAAATGAAAATTTATACATTCTTTCTGTTAAAGTGATGGTTGTCATAATATTATGATGGTACGTAACTGAAATTAAACAGGACAACAGTTTACCATCCTGCTTTGCTACCTCCACCACAGCAGGGCGGAGGCCAGTCAAGTCAGGATGACCAACAGTTCCAAAACATATCACCTAGCCATACGATACACTTCTATACTGAAACAAACCATCCTGCTTTGCCACCTCCACCACAGCAGGGTGGAGGCCAGTCAAGTCAGGGTGACCAACAGATCCATAACATTTCACCTAGCCTTACGATACACTTCTATATCAGCACAAAAATTATTACTTAGTGACCAAAATATGTCTCTGACAATACAGAGAATGTTAGTGTGATGTGTAAGGCTAGCAGATCAAACCCTGCTTGTGCCCTCTATAAAAGTGATACATCTCCATTCAATACAGTAGAGTCGCGATTTAAGACAATATGAAACAACAATCTTACAATAACACGGGCATTTAATTCTCCCATAATTACTTAATAGCATGGTAATACCACCCAACTGTGCAAGAGAAACTGTGGGAAATGGGTGCATAAAGGTACCTGTATTGGATTTCCAGATACAACTTGTGTGTTATGCTTTTGTCGGTCACTGACTGGCTTCCTCGACCCGACCCGACCCAAGTGACCCATGTCCCATACCACCTGCCACAGCCTGCCTCAGTGTTGTGTGGACGGTCACTGTGATAAGTTTATTTGCTTATTTCCTTGCTCCTCATTTCCTCTCAGAACTCTGAGCATGTGGATCCAAAGTAACTTCAGTTATGCCTAAACACCCTGAAAGTGCTATGAACACAAGAAAAGCATTTATTCTAAATGAAAATGTGCAATTGTCGGATGAAGTGGCATGTGATGTGGGAGTTTAAAGGCAAACAATCAGACTGATATGAGTCAGGTGTGTTTATGATGTGGATAGTTTTCTTTGTTGGAAAAAAAGTTAATGATGAAGGAGCAGTAAAATATATGTTTTTACCTTTAGTGCAACGACTGTGTGTGTGTGTGTGTGTGTGTGTGTGTGTGTGTGTGTGTGTGTGGGGAGGCTTTGTGCCCAATGTTTGTTATGAACTGACGGTCTTTGGTCGAGAAAACTCGGATCTTACGATATGTGATGACCCCATGTGTTGGCATACATACATAGGTAAGATAATTATGTGAGTTCAGTTCTTGTGAATTATGCTGTCATACAAAATACACTTCTTGGCTGACTTGCTTATTATTCACGATTACTGCATTCGTGTGTATTTGAGAAGTGAGAAATACGTAATCACTCCATGTTGACGACTTCTTTATAGCATTTTTTTTTTCTTTATTTTTGGTGACTAATGGCTTTCAAAAATAGTTTCACACCACTTTTTTTTTTTTTTTTTTTTTTTTTTTTTTTTTTTGCCAAAAGTGATTCTTGGTGAAATATGCCTGATGGTGGGCAGCCATTATTCACATGTTGTTTAGGTCAAAAGATTTTTGCTTGATTGGTAATGTGGACTCTCAAGAGGTTTAGTGGCAATCCTTGGTGATTAAAATTTTTATGGGGAGCATTAGAAGGCAAAACTAATCGGTTAGGTTAGGTTAGAATGCATTATGCACTGGTGCGTCCAGTCGGTGAAAGCATATCTAAACACACTGTCTTGGGTGTCTTAAGGCAGACATATTTTTAATGGTGTCTTAAGGCAGACATATTTTTAATAATCTAAAATATATTTTTAATGAAAAATAAAAAGCTCCTAGAACCTAACTCCCTATTTTACATGCAAATATATGTCACGTTTTAGCGTGAATTTGATTTTGCACGAGGTTCTGCATAACCTATCCCGTGTTGTATGAAGACTCTACTGTGTTAATTTTATAGCCTATTTGATATGCAACAGGGAATACTTGGTGGAAAATATTATGAATGATTCTCCAAATGATAAAATATTAACAACAAGTCATTACTTTTACTGACGTGTTGGATGAAAGGTATGTAAAGACAAAACTAAAGGTATTGTTTCATCAACCCACAATGCTTCACCTTAAAACTTGTTGCACTAAAATGAAGTCGAGATATGGTTCTCATGTACGTGGTTCATGATATCTTTAGCTATTGGTGAATAAAATTACCATATCCATTGATACTGCTCCCAATCATTTGTAAAATCAATAATGCCAACTGCTTTACATTGAGTGACAAGCCAAATGGTTTCCTGAAAGCCAAGAAACCATTTACAACGCTGGGTGGTAACCATACAACCAAACCATACGTGCTCCCTACATGTCAACAAGAGGGTTGGCAGAGGGTTAGTGCCCCTCTCTGTAAAACAAATAACTCAAAGTCAAGTTGCCATCCCTTAAGGGATTATGGCGTCTGGCAACAGACAGAAAGATAGATAGCCTAACCATCAACAATTCTGCTCCCTCAGTACCTCAGTTCACACTCACCATAAACTCAATTCATTCCACCGTCATGTTTTCCATTCTTGCTAATACTCGTATTGTTATCTCATAATCATGTCAGATATGCTACGAGGAGAATCCTTAATGATACATGCTTAACACTGGAAAATATTGTGAAACATGCCTCCCCTGATATTTAGCATTGCAAGGACGCACAGGTATTCATCACAACACACAAATTAAAAGATAAATGGCCATCATCCTTGCTTCTTGAAGCAAGGACAAACCATGATAGGCATTATATAATAACATATGGTTATACAGATTATCTATCATAGGTTTATGGCGAAAGCTAGTCGTAGGACTGTGAGTCAGGGTTTCCAGAAGACGTGGTGGTTGGAGTTGATAAGAAGGCTAAGCATGATAGAGGTCACCAGTGTGGAATGTGTGAGAAAGGGGTGAGAAAGTGCAAATGGTGTGAGTGACTAATATTATGACAAGCCGATAGGTGATAATGGCCAGCTGTGGACCATTGTAGTTAAGCCTACAAAGAAGGACCTTCATCTGGTTACAGTCTAAAATACCATCCCTCAACTCACACTGGAAACAAACTAAACCACCCAGACATCAGAAATAACTCTATACTTGCATACACACAATAAACATCAGTTCCATTTCCATCACCATCATCCAATCCTATGCTGCCCAAGGAGAAGGGTAGGAGTCTGAGGCTGGACAAGTTGGTCCCGACATTTAAGATGAGAGTGACCAGCCTCACTCATCCATGAGTGGCATTATGTGAGCAATAAACCCCAACCACTCCTTGGATACAAACCTACACAGGCTCAATCCAATTCCGGTGCCTTAATTACCCACTAAACCACCAGGCGCCATAATTTGGGTATATGGTTACCACCCAGTATATGGTTTTCTTGTGTACAGGAAACCATTTGGCCTGTCACTCAGTGTAGAGTCACCCTTTGGCAGAAGGAAGAGGAACAAGTGAAGGAAAGCAAGGCAGAAGAGGGAGTGTAAAGTCATCCATAGGCAGAAGGAAAAGGAAAGAATGAAGGTAAGAAAGACAGAAGAGGAAGGAAGGCAGGGAGGAAGGGGCAGACACCCAAAGCGGCACTATACTGAGTGAGTAGATGGAGAGTGCCCCCACTTACCACTTTAAAAAATGTGTAAGTGGATGGTGAGTGCTCCCACTTACCACTTTAAAAAATGTGAAAAATATATATACTGTATATTTTTTATGAAACCACGTATATTATGTACTCATTTTGTTACCATGCATATTATGTACATATTTTGTTTGTAATTCACATATCTAGTAATTTCAAACCATTTCAGCACCACTGACATTTTATTTTGGGGGGAAGGGATAAAATACGCGTATTTCTTAGTGCGTTTTTTTCTCTTCTCTATATTTTCATGGGCATGTACATGGTCATTTTGCAAAAATTTTTGTGCTTCATTGCGAAGCAAAGCATGGGTTTAGGAAGATAAAAATTGGATTGCCAGGTGCGCCAGACATTTCTTTTCAATTTGGTAAGAAAACAATATTGATATTCAAAATTTGGGAAAATGGTGCCAGGGCAGGCCACAGGGTCCCGACATTTTCTGGACCCACAGCCACGAAGGGGCTAAGCCGGCCGTTGCTAGGCAACGAGTAGCTGCCTAGCAACCAAAACCTTGCCAACACAACTAGGTCATAGGTGGGTCATTGTGTCCAGGTTTGGTTGGAATCAGTTCATTCTGAAGGGCTGATTAATTGCTTGCCACAATTAAACACGACTCCTAAGGATGCTGAGGCCAATCTTCGCAGGGTTGCCACGCGAAAACTAGAGGAGAAAGGGGAGAAATGGATGGAACACAGACAGGGAATGACCTCAATATTACTCCTAAAGAAGTCAGAGTTTTCTACACCCAATTATAATGCTTCTATAGCTCAAAACATGAAAAGTATGAGAAAACGATAAAATGGTTTGGCTGTAGCTGGACAACGAGTACAGTAGCTGCCTAGCAACCAAAACCTTGCCAACACAACTAGGTCATAGGGTGGTCATTGTGTCCATGTTTGGTCAGAATTGGTTAATTCTGAAGGGCAGAAATGCCTGCCCCGATTAAACATGAAAGAATACAAGACTACAAGGACAGAAAATGCAACTAACAATGGGCCAGGTAATTAATCAGGAACTCGGTCAACTACTCCCGGCTCACACAGCCATATATTTTATAAAAACCCCTTCCACGATATTTAGTGATGAAGTGTACATAATTTCTTCAGTACCGTAACCATTGGCTACTATACCAGTTTTCTATACATGATTTACTATGTAAAATACCGCTGGACAGTTACTAGAATGCATAAAACGACAAGTGGTCCATCAGCATTCATCATATATTATTAGAGGTCTCGCTACAAGTTTAATTTGAAATTCTTATCATTTGGTTAGCAAAGAGAGTAATGTTTCATCTGACAAAGCCAAAGAGAATATACCGACTATATGTTATAAAAAAGGTGCAATTTATGAAGCTGAAATCAGGCGAGGACAAAGCCGCCAACCGAAATTGCAAGTACCGATGTTTCCAGTAAGCCAACAACAAAACTTGGTGCGGGCATATGCATACAATCTTCATCTGAATTATATAAATAATTTGCAGCCAAATGGCTTCATGCTATTACACACAGACATATATGTCTGAAAGTGTCATTTGATTAAAACTATAATAAAAGACATGGCTGGGAATGTAAGTACACTGTAATGGTTTTAAACTACGAAGCATATTTATTCCGACATTTAGATGGTTAGTTTTGTTAGTTTAGTGATTTCCTTCAACTTTTTCATAATGAAGCTTCTTTTCCTCATTTCATTGAGTAGATATGTTAATTAAATTATACTTATGAACAAAGCGAAGAGGGAAACATTTACACGACTGCAATTTAGTTGACCGCATTTTTATTTTTCAAATTAAGTTATCAGGTGAAGACTGGCAACTTTTAGGAGTTTGTGAATGCTCCTATTAGGGCAGCATGAAGCTGGCCAAAAGAATACCATACAAGACTACAAGAAAAAAAGTAAGTGCAACTAACAATAAGGGTAGCATAGAGTTGGCCAATAAGATGCTATGAAATTGCAGTTGCTACAGTGTGATTCCAATGCGCAAAAAGCAAGTGATAATTAAAACCTTTGCTCTTTGATGTTTTTCAGCTTATGAATCCATGCAAACAGAACAAACATGCACACCAGTTAGAAAATATTTATGGTCATGAGGATGCAACAAAAACATGTGATGCCTTATACACAGAGGACGGGACAAGCAGGCAGTGGGAGGAAGGAAATAATTTGTAACTGCAAACTGATAAAGGGACAAATGTGAGGAGTTACTCCTGATGTCCAACAGTTAGGCAGTTGGCATTACTGATGATGATTCTGATGATTTATCAATATGAATGAGAGTAATATCAATGGATATGATAATTTTGTTCACCAATAGTTAAAGATATCATGAACCACATGCATGGGAATCACATTTCGAATTTATTTTAGTGCGACAGGGAGCTGTTGCCTCTCCTGACACTGAGAGGGCTCTCCCTACATGCTAAGGGATCTTTGTATGCAGTGTGTGTTAGGAGTGTAATACAATATGGTAGTGAGACCTGGGCAGTAAAGGAAGAGGATATTCACAGGCTCAAACGTACAGAAATGACAATGATTGGGTGGGTGTGCACTTCGTCCGAGTGCAAGGAATGGGGGGCTAGGTTTACGATGGAAGAGTTGAGAGGTAGGATGCGACTGGGGTGTATTGGCACTGTGATGATAGACTGAGGTGGTTTGGGCACGTGGAGACGATGGGTATGGAAAGAGAGAAGCGTTAATATTAGGGATGGGGTTGCGAAGGGCAGACCAAAAAGACCTGGGACGAGGTCATTACGTGTGACCTAGGGGATAAGGGACTGAACAGGGAGGCTGTCAAGAGATCGAGCAGCATGAAGGGCTGCCATTAGGTGACCAAGGCTGACGCATGCAAGCATGTTGGAGTCTTCAAAAACTACACGAAACGAACGACAAATTTTAAGGTGAAGGGTTGCGGGTTGATGAAACAATCACTTTAGTATTGTCTTAGCATACCTTTCATCCAACATATATCAGGAAAAGTAATGAATTAATGTTTACATTTATTGTCTGCAGAATCATTCATAATATTTTCCACAAAATATTCCCTGTTGCATATCAAACAGGTTATAAAAGTAATACTGAATGGAGATGTATCACTTTTATAGAGGGCTCAAGCAGGATTTGATCTGCTAGCCTTACACATCACACTAACATTCTCTGTATTGTCAGAGACATATTTTGGTCACTAACTAACAATTTTTGTGCCGATATAGAAGTGTATCGTATGGCTAGGTGATAAGTTATGGAACTGTTGGTCACCCTGACCTGACTGGCCTCTGCCCTGCTGTGGTGGAGGTGGCAAAGCAGGATGGTCTGTTTCAATATAGAAATGTATCTTATGGCTAGGTGGTATGTTTTGGAACCGTTGGTCATCCTGACTTGACTGGCCTCCGCCCTGCTGTGGTGGAGGTGGCAAAGCAGGATGGTAAACTGTTGTCCTGTTTACTTTCAGTTAGGGTACCTTCATAACATTATGGTAACCATTACTTTCATAACATTATGGCAACCATTACTTTAACAGTAAGAATGTAGAAATCTACATATTGTGAAGGACACTTTCATTAAGACCTCTTGAGTTCCAATGACCAATTTTATATTCATGCTGGCCTTACGATATCATGTGGTAAGCATGGGAGTAAGATACTGCCATATCTGATGTTTTCATTCTAATAAAGTTTTATCAAACCTTCGAGAAAAAAAACTTGTGAGGAAATCTACTACAATTATTGAACATAAATGTGCAAACACGTTTGTCGATGATCACTCCTTTTTCCCATAATAACTACACCATAAAATGAAGTAGCTAACCAGGATCACGTTACAAGTGACAAAGTACAATAATAGAATTCCACGATCTACTACGGCAGGTTGCCAGGTATCACCAACCAGCCATTTCACATGTAGCGGGTTCATATGTCCATGGGTGAACATCATCAGGTTTACTTGTCCATATATAACGTATTTAGATGAACATAAGAAAGTAAGGTACAACTGTACCCAAAATATTAATTATTACGTTCACTCCTCAAAAGTTACTAAAGCAATTTCTTAATTTCATGTAACTGACAGGTTTCAAAATATCAAGTTTTTTCATGCAACGAGTACAGTAAATAGTGGTGAAACTGGCAAATCAGCTTCATTGGTAGCAATGCATTTTAAAAGGGTAATTATTATTTACTGAATAGTTAATAGCACCAAAGGACATTAACCCCTAAACCGCGGGGGTTGTTTTTGCCTGACTTGCGTGTCTCGCAGGCATATTCGCGCTCCGACAGACTCTCTAAAAATATTTGCCAAAAATCAGTTATTAGTCCTAGAATATCATAATTACATATTCATATGGCACATACCTTCAGCTTTCTCCTGGGATGTTTGTTGAGCCTTCGTCGAGTACCATAGGCCTTGTGAAGACCTCTGAAGTTGGGTAACGAAGTCTCCACTTTACACTTCCCAACAACCCGTAATATGATTACCACAGCCTAATAATATCACTAGAAACACGATTCTATGATTCTCAAATAGTTTGGAATCCATAAAAAAAAAAAAAAAGAAAAAAAAAAAAGAAAACTACGAGCGCGTGTGACCTTCCCACTTGCACTCATTCGCCGCTGGTGTTCTGTCATTTGTTATTCATAAAAACACTCACAGTTTATATTTCTATTACTATATAACACTCATATATATATATATATATATACAGTCTTTATCCGTAAGTTTCCTTCAGTAATAGTAGTTTATTGTCACTGTAGGCATTCAATTTCTCTTTCAGTAAAATATGTAGCATTCATTTCCTCGTCCTGTATACTAGCGTTGAGAGTGAATCTGTCACTTTCATTTTCACTTTCATAACTCACAGTATTCATACATGCTGGAGTGAAACTTTCACTTTCATCACTCCTAGTATATATACTCGTATTCTTATATTACTACTCATTTACATTTCTATTTACATTCTCTTATTTTATTTACATTATTTACATTTTTATTTAATTTACACTGTGTTATGCAGTCACTTGCAGTAACTTATAAAACTATTTTCCACTGTTCACTTATATTTACATTCATTGCTTTCACTTGCTGTTTACACATTATTTACATTTCCACTTGCACTGTTTTACTCACCAGATAGATCGTAGTCACTGTCTATCATTTTCATTAACAAATTAGCCAGTTGACGTTCCACAGCAGTCACTTAGCCCTTTACCTCTTTCCACACGAGGTTTAGTAGGGGGTAGAGGTCACAGGGCCCTTTGAATGGGGCTAAAAAGCGGCGGAATTGGGCAGGCGCGAATCCGACGTGCTTTCACCTTGAAAGACGACAGTAAACTGAATACAGTGTGGTGGCCTAGCCACCTAGGGGCAGTGCAATGCTGCCAATGTCAGCTTGGTGACAGCTGATGATATATATGCTATGAAATGATTAGCAGGAAATCTAGACAATACATAATAAATTAGGTAGTTCCAGGTGAATGTAAATATCACTTAGGCTTCTCCCTTCCTTTCTTATACAGTATATATTTTTATTACGAGAATAGATTATACAGCATATTTCAAGGGGAAATAAACAGCGAAAATTAGCGAACGAGTGCACGTGAGGCGTTGTCAGGTGATAATTAGCCAATTCCAGGTGTATGACACTATCACTTACCTTATTTCTTTCTTGTATATATTATTTGGTATACGAATAGGGCATAGGGCTTGTTTCAATGGATGAAATCAGTGGAAAATTCCAGGGAAGATTTACTTAGCGTAGCACAGCCAGGCAGGCGAGAGGAGAGGGTAGCGGAAGGGAGGTAGGGAGGCGAGTCGAGAACGGGGAGAAATGGCTAAATTGTCAACAATGGATGGGAATACAGATGAAATTAGGAGTGCTGACTAGTGTTGGACATTGGTAGTACTGACAGATGATACAAGCCACCACTTGAAAGGTTGGGAGAATTCAAAATACAGTAATACAGAATCACAAAAGTGACGCCCCATGGTATGATCCCTTGCTCCCAAGCGTCACGAAAGTGATGCCCCGTGGTTAAAGGGTTAAATACTTAAGTGCCCATTGTTGTTCCTTTCTGCTGTTAAGGCTACAGTAGAGCCCAGAATAAATGGCTATCAAAATTCTACTGCTAACTAACTCTCACTTTCCAGTTCCCAAGATTTTACTCTACAGGTCTTAAGCAAAAAGTTGTGATGTTCTGGAACACATTACGAAATATATATACGTATAGGTGTATATGTGTATATCTATCTATCTATATCTATCTATCTATATCTATCTATCTATCTATATATATATATATATATATATATATAATATACATGAGAGGAATGAAGCCACATAATGCAAAGTGAGGCTGGATGGTGAGGATATCAAGAATGTGAGTGCATTCAAGTACTTGGGTAGTGTGATAAGTAAGGATGGAAGTTTTGGGGATGAAGTACTTGAAGGGGTACAGCAGGGAAGGAAGGTTGTTGGTTCACTGAAAGCGGTGATGAAAAATAGGGATGTAAGTATGGAAGTTAAGAAGTCACTGCATGACAGTATTGGGATCCCTACCCTGACGTATGAAAGCGTGGTGTGGACCTTGCTAGAGGGGAACAAGTCAAGAGTGAGAACAGTGGAAATGAGTTACCTGAAAGGAGCATGTGGTGTGACATGGAGGGACAGGTTGATGAATGAAGAAGTGAAAGAATGTTGTGGGGTAGATGTGGATGTAACTGAATTACGAGAAAAACATTGTGGTGATTTGGACATGTGGAGAGAATGGAGAATGAAAGACTGACTATGAGGGTGTATGTAGGTGAAGTGGAGGGAGGGAGAGGGAGGGGGAAGACCAAGGATGAAGTGGACGATGGAGTTGAGAGGTATATGAGGGAGGGGGGGGAGTGAGTTGGGGCGAGGGCAGTCAAATGGTGGGTGACAGAGCAACTTGGAGGCGTATTGTCTGCGGCCACCCTTTGCAGGATTAGGGCGTCGGGCTAGAAAGAGACAGAGAGAGAGAGAGAGAGAGAGAGAGACAGAGAGAGAGAGAGAGGAGAGAGAGAGAGAGAGAGAGAGAGAGAGATGTATATAACGTAAATAAGCAGGTTAAAAATGACTTCAACTCACCTCATTAACAACAACGGTATCTCCAATGAAGAGGGCATACTTCTTGCCACTGTCATCACTGGCATCAGGATTCTTAAGATCGGAGAAGCCAATATTAGCATTATATACCTGACCTTTCTTTGCCTGACTTGTCGTCTTGGGACCAATGACTAGGGCAGATTCACGGAATTCAATGCCAGTACCAAATCTGAAAAGTAGTAGTATAACAGATTATCAAGTATGGTAGATTATAAAGTACAGTAGATGCTTACTTTAACAAACACTGATGTAGAGGAAGCCCGAGATAAAAGAATTATTTTTTTCCAGCATTTTTGCCCAATTTAAAGGAAAATTTTCATTAAATCAAGCATAATTCTGCTAAGGGAATTCTGTACACAATACAGTAATGCATTTCTGGGGCTATTAAGAATGGGTTCACACTGCTGTGTATAGCACTGAGAGTTAGCATAGTTTGCTAGGTTTGGGTTGCCTTTAAGGATTTAATGGAAAATACCTCAAATCGTTTTGTTTTTCGTTTTTTAAAGGCTCCAACATGCTTGCATGTGTCGGCCTTGGTCACCTAATGGTGGCTCTCCACGCTGCACGATCCATTGCAGCCTCCCTGTTCAGTCCCTTAACCCTAAGGTCACACTTAATGACCTCGTCCCATGTCTTTCTCGGTCTACCCCTCATAACCCCACCCCCAATATTAACACTTCTCACCTTCCTCACCCAATTATCATCCCCCATCCTCTCCACATGTCCAAACCACCTCAATCTACCTCTCCTCATTACAACACCAATACACTCCAGTCCCATCCTACCTCTCAACTCTTCCATTGTAAACCCAGCCCCTCCAGGCCTTGGACGCAGGAACGCACTGCACATCCACCTAATCATTGTCATTTCTGTATGTCTGAGCCGGCAAATATCTTCCTCCTTCACTGCACAGGTCTCACTGCCATACAGCATTACGTTCCTAACACATGCTGCATACAAAAACCCCTTAGCATGCAGGGAGAGCTCTCTCAATGTCAGGAGAGGCAAGAGCTCCCTGAACTTCTTCCAACCACTTCTCACCCTAGCCACAGAGCTAGCTCCAGCCCCACCTCTAGGACACAACATGTCTCCCAAATAACATAACTCTTCCACACACTCAAGAGATTCACCAGCAAGTTCAATCCTTTCACGTCTGACAATCTCCACCTGCTCTCCCCGGCACACCGTACACATAAAATCAGCATTATCTCGCAGTCTACCTCTGATACCACTACATCTCTTTTGCACCCATTTATCACACACACCGCACAAGATGGAATTACTTCCCACGCTCTTGTGGCAAACTGCACATGGCCACTCTCCTTCGTCTTTGACAGTACCGCCACCAACCCTAGATATCATCACTTTTGTTTTATCTGCATTTACCCTTAAACCCTTTTGCCCCATACCATCTCTCCACTTCCTAAACCTTTCCTCCGCCTCCCTTTCATTCTCAGCAATCAACATCAAATCATCAGCATACAACAACTCCCACGGGAGTCCGTTTCTAAAGTCACGTGAAAGGGCTTCAAGTACCATGATAAACAACATGGGACTCAAGACTGACCCCTGATGCACACCAACATTCACGGAAAACTCATCACTCAAATCTCCATTCACTCTCACCTGGGTGTGAGCACCCACATACATGGCCATAACCACCCTAACCAGCCACTCCTCCAAGCCATGTTTTCTCATTGCCCACTTCACCACCTCTCTAGGGACTCTGTCAAAGGCCTTTTCCAAATCAATAAAAACAAAATAAAGATCCCTTCTCCTACCAATATATTTTTCCTGAAGCTGTCGAACAATGAATATGGCATCAGTGGTCCCCTTACCTGGCATAAACCCAAACTGCATCTCATCAATATTCATTCTTTCTCTAATCATACCTTCTAAAACTCTCTCCATTACCTTCATTATCTGATCTAAAAGCTTTATACCTCTATAATTTCCTCTTTCCAGGGCATCACCCTTCCCTTTATACACATTTACAATTACACTCTTCAGACAATCATCTTGGACAAAACACTCATAAATAATCCTATTTATCAGGTCAGTGACTAAACTCACCCCTATATCGCCTGAGGCCTTCAACATTTCGGCAGTCAACCCAGACACACCTGCTGCCTTCCCCACCCTCATCCTGCCTATTGCCTCACTCACAGTAGCAGTATCAATCAAAGGCCAAGGGCCAAATACTGGATCTGCTGGCTCCAAACCTTCCCTGTCCCAGTAAAACTCCTCATTCAACAACCGGTTATAATGCTCTCTCCATGCATCTTCAATATCCTCACTGTTCACCACTACCCTTCCTTCATCATTCTTCACACACTGCTCACCTATGATATCCCAATTATCCCTCTTCACCTGAGCTGCCACCCTAAATATATTTTTCCTTTCCCCATGATTTAGGTTATCAAATAATTGTCTCTGTGACTCAGACTTTGCCCTGTATACCTCTCTTCTAGCCCTACGCTTGGCAGCCAAATATTCCTCTTTGCTCAATCGGTAGAGAGGTGGCTTGCCGTTCTAACGGACCCAGGTTCAAATCCCGACAGGGGCAGGGAACAGTTTAAGGATTTGAATTTCATTAAATCAGGCTTTACTGATCTACCAGAAGACCCGCCGGCATGTCGTAAAAATATCCCCGCTAATACCAATACTCCAGTCCTGTATGAGACAGCCCTAGCATGTATTCAATATGGACGGTGGGTGTTAGCGCCGAAGTGGTGACATGTATAGGTGCATGGTATGTAGGAGGACTGCCGGGCCTTGATAGCAGGCTGTGAAGCCTATGCCCAGAGTATTAAAAAAAAAAAAAAAAAAAAAAAAAAACTACTCTCTCTTTTCCTAAAATATGTGTTGCACACAATCATGTCCGTTGCCTCCCCAAACTCGAGTATCCTTTCCCCCTCTGCATTCCTTAGACCATACGCACATCCCCCATGCACTCCTTCATAACCTTGTGCTGCTTCACCTACATGACCATTTAAGTCCCCTCCCAAAATCACTATCTCATCATCCTGCATACCACCCACTACACGTATTAAATCATCCCAAAATCTATCTTTCTCTGATTCATCCAATCCTGCCTGTGAAGCATATGCCGATATAATCACAGCTATCTTTTTTCCCAACAGAATTTTCACTACCAATATCCTATCGCTTACTCTCAAAACATTCATAACATATTCCACCCATTTCTCCGCAACCATCACACCAACACCTCCATATCCGTCTGTCCCTCCCTGCCAAAACAACTTATAGCAACAGTCCTTCCCAACAATCTTTCTGGCTGATCCACCCCTGTACCAGACTTCCTGCAAACACGCCACATCCACCCACCTCCTACTGAATGCCTCAACGACTTCCCCTGCTCTTCCCCTCAAACTTCCCACATTCCATGAACCCAACCTCATCCCCATGGGTGATTTACTGTCCTCAGGCTTGCTTTGAAACTTATTTTATTTTGTCATCTTCAGTATTAATAAAGGGGGACAGACACAGCACAGGTCCCACTCACTGCACAGTCCCAGGTCCGGGCAATGGATCTGGGACCCCTAGCCCACCAGCTTACCAGTGGCTGTGGTAGTGGCCTCGGGGCACCCTGCCAAGACAGCTGCAGGGACATCCTCCAAGCGCGTCTTGGCACTGCAACTATCCCGCCATTATACACCCACTGATAAGGCAGCCTCCTGGGGCGCTACCCCCAGGTTCGGGCCCCTCTCTATTGGGCGGCAGCGGCAGCCTGGGAACCGCAATGCCCTGTACCCTATAGCACAGGCCCGAGCCCCATCTCGCCCTGGACCCACGATCTATGCCGGCGGAACCCCCGCCACGACTCCTCCCAAAAGTCCGCCACTAGGTAGCGGGGGCAAAGTACTGGAAAAATTTTCTTTTATGTTGAGCCTTGGTTACAGAACTCGATTTAGCAGAAAATCTGAGATAACAGGATGGAGGCTGGCTGAATTAGTTCACTGAATCAAAAATCTACTGTATATGAATCATAATCCCATTTCTACTTCATCATTATCATCTGGACCTCCTTTCCCACATTAGGGCAGGGTGAGGAGTAGCAATGTCCAGACAGTCCAAATCTGCCCAGTCTAATGGGCTACACTTCCATTCGTTCACCATTCAAGTCCCCAGAATCTTGGCTCTATCTGATACACTAAAAACATTCACCACGTTCTGCAGCTTCACATAAACATATCCCACAGAGTCAATCTGGACACTGTCACATTAAAAAGAGGTGCCAAATCCCTGATCATGCACTTCTCACAATATTCATCCAGCCAGTTCAATCTCTTGTCAATCCCCTAACCTCACCGACTTCCAAACTTCTCTTCCTCGCACACTCATCCACCATATCCCTCCACCTTCTCCTTGGCCTACCTCGCCTGCTCCCTCCTTCAATTTTGCTCAGATATCTTTTCCACCACTCTATTGCTATCCATTCTCTCCACATGACCATACTACCTCAGTACACTCTCTTCAGTTCTGATGTTCACAGACTTCCTCACTCCACATCTTTCACATATCACATTATTTCATATCCTATCCACTCTCTGTACTCCACATACATTCCTCAGCAGTCCCATCTCCACTGCTTTAACTCTTAACTTTTCATTTTCATGCCACATCATAGTTTCACATCCATGGGTTAAAATTGGCATTAACACTTCTTCATGCAAGCCTCGCACAGCTGCAACACTCAAGCCCCTGCTTCTTATCAAGGCCCTCATTGCACCAGCTACCTTCCCTCCTTGTGTCACTCCACCTTCCACTTCTCCTGCACACCCTCCTCCCTTTTCCATCACTGTACCCAGGTATTTGAACTCTCTCACCAATTCCAGTCTCTCTTCATTCACCTTAACATGGGGGGAGGGGGGGATTCAAACATCACTGAACTTCTAAACTCCACATCATGGAGAGAAAGAAAAAACAAAAAAAAAACACAAGAGGGGGAGGGGAATGCTTTTCAAACGCATCTCCATACATGCGGTTCTCAACAAAATAATGTTAGCCACATTATCACTGAGCATTACAGTGGGATATTCAAATCCTCACCTTTGACCGTAACTAATGTACATCATTATTATTTCATCACAGTCCATCCCTACTGCTATGTTCTGGCATTTCTACTTCGCCACAAAACCTGCAACTTCTTCCCTTATATCGGCATACATCTGTCGGTCAAGCCAACAATTCTTGACACATCTTTAACCCCTACGCACCGGCACTGTTTCTTTGCGTGGCCGCCTAAAGAGTATGGCCGTAATTTCCCCCAAGTAGCCTGTTTTCAAATCTTTTTATCTGGAAAAGTACAACAGTTAGGGAAACAAATTAAAAGACCTTATTACTCAACAACTCTTCTTCTTGTGAATGAAGACATCCCAGGTGTGCAGGTAGTCACATCATTGAATATGGATGTGAAGAAGATTAGTAACTTTCAGCGCTCGAGGCAGGATGTATTCCTGCGTATACGCGAGGCCCCGACTTTGGCTTTGCTCTCAACGTCATAACTTCTCCACTACTAGATAAACTAGACACAGCTGCATCCAAGGCTTGCCTTATGGCACTACCACTGAGCCCTTTCCTAGTATCCATGGAAAGAGATTTGGAAGGGGTAGATGATGAAAGGGGCCGCTGGCAGCGGGGATGGAATCAGAAGAGGAGGAACGTGAAGACATCGTTCTACATCTGGCAAAGGCGCGGGACAGACCGACTCACGCATGTGTGTGGTGGCAGGAGTCTCTCACGACCCTTTGGTGACGAGATCAAACAGCAGCTGGTTCAGATTTTGCCGGGAATACATTAGCGACTCCTCCCACCGCCCGGTGGCCCCCAGCCACCCATTTTGCCATGGCATATGCCGCTCCCCGGTGCGTAGGGGTTAATTGGGTTCTGTACATTGAGCTGACTGATTATGATTGTAAGCCCTTCCACATGTGATGCTGGAGTACAGCAACTTGTACCCCCTCCACAATATGTCTACCCCAAATGTATATATGTCCCCCCCCCCAATGCATACATGCCCCCACTAAACTTGCTGACCTAGCATGCTTTCCCAGGGCCCCACGCCTGGGAAGACAGCGCCACTGTTCAGTTGAGAGCAGACATTCAAGACGGGCAGACTATTTTGTTGTGAGCTCGTAATAAACTCTTTATCTAGCTGTTTGTACACAGAGTTTCTATCACCAAAGTATAGCAAGTTACAAACTGATAACGCATGGAAAATGATCATGTCGACATGATGAACTAAAGCACCTTCCCGGCTGCTAGTACAATATATACAGTGCATTTCATTACCATGCTTTGAAACTGATGAGCAGCATGCTCCAACATCACAGGTGCCCACTGATTAAATGAAAGGGCCTTTAAGATGCAATCACTTCCTGCCATAATAATGCCCAATGGCAAAGTGGAAAACATCACTTTGTCAAGCACTGTGCTTCATGCAGCCATTTTTCTTTGTCAGTTCTAAAGCTTCCTCATCTTTAATTCTCTGTACCATATAGCAGGCACACACAGAGCCATGGATAACTTTTCACAACAGACATTTAAATGTGAGCAGTGTAACTGTAAACATTTACGAGGGGAAAGGTGATGCCCTGGAATGATGAAATAATAGAGGCATGAAGCTTTTAGACCAGACGATGAAGGTAATGGAGAGAGTTCTAGAACGTATGATTGGAGAAGGAATGAATATTGATGAGATGCAGTTTGCGTGTATGCCAAGCAATGGGACCACTGATGCCATGTTCAATATTCATTGTTCAACAGCTTCACGAAATATATATAGGAAAGAAATGGGAACTGTGCTTTGTTCTTGTCGATTTGGAGAAGGCCTTTGACAGAGTCCCTAGAGAGGTGGTGTAGTGAGCAATAAGAAAGTCTAGGTGAGAGAAATAGGTGGTTAAGGTGGTTATGGCCATGTATGTGGGAACTTGCACCCAGGTAAGGGTGAATGGAGTTTTGAGTGAGGAGTTTTCTGTGAATGTTGCTGTACATAAGGTGTCAGTCTTAAGCCCCTTCTTGTTTACCATGGTACTTGAAGCCCTCTCATGTGACTTTGGAAATGGACTGCTGTGGGAGATGCTGTATGCTGATGATTTGGTGTTGACTGCAGAGAATGAAGGGGAGGCAGAAGAAAGATTTGGGAAATGGAGAGATGGTATGGGGCACAAGGGCTTAGGGGTATCATCATTATCATCATCCGGACCTCCTTTCCCACCCAAGGGCAGGGTGAGGAGTAGCAATGTCCAGACAGCCCACATTTGCCCAATCCAATGGGCCACGCTTACATTCACTCATCATTCAAACCCCTGGAATGTTGGCTCCATCAGATACGTCAAAAATATTCACCACGTTCTGTATCTTCACATAAATGTATCCGATAGAGTCAATCCAGACGCTGCCACGATAAAATGGAGTGTCAAATCCCTGATCATGCACTTCTCCTCACAACATTCATCCATCCAGCTCAATCTCTTGTCAGTTCCCTAGCCTCACTGACTTCCAAACCTCTCTTCCTCACACACTCATCCACCATATCTCTCCACCGTCTCCTTGGTCTACCTCGCCTCCTTCCTCCTTCAAATTTGCTCAGATATACCTTTTTCACTACTGTATTGTTATCCATTCTCTCCACATGACCTTACCATCTCAGCATACTCTCTTCGATTCTGGTGTCCACCGACTTACTCATTCCACATCTTTCACGAATCACATTATTTCATAACCTATCCAACCTCTGTACTTCACATACATTCCTCAGCAGTCCCATCTCCACTGCTCTTACTCTTGAAGTTTCATTTTCATGCCACTTCATAGTCTCACATCCATAGGTTAAAACTGGCACTAACGCTCCTTCATGTATGCCTCATGCAACTGCAACACTCACGCCTCTATTTCTTATAAAGGCCTTCACTGCATCAGCTACTTTTCTTCCTTGTGTCACTCTACTTTCAACTTCTTTTGCACATTTTCCTCTCTTTTCTATCACTGTACCGAGGTATTTGAACTCTCTCACCAATCTGTCTCTCTCCAATCACTGCAACATCGCACTGGGAATCACCTTCTCTCTCAGTTACCATCACTTTACTCTTTTCTACATTTACTCTCAAGGATTACAGCCTCTGGTTATAGGTAGATTAAAGAAATGCTAAACTTTCACATGGCTGAATATAACTAATATATAAAATACTACACCTCCCTCTCTCTCCAGTATGCATTAGTCATCACATCATCCCAAACCATATTCCACTGGTTAACAGAAAAGATGAAATTTAAAAGACCCAAAAAGGAAAGCAAAAAAGAAACTAGTTATCACATGTTCAGTGATATGAACCAATACATCCATTCACTCAGCACTCAAACCTAAATTATTTGCTTGATCCCAGACATACATCTTCGGATTATTAAAAAAATAAAGTTTCATATGAAAAGTTGCCTAAGCAATTCTTGTCAGAAAAGAACCATTCAATATATGGGAAAGGGACAGGGTGGGGGATGAGATCCTTGTTAAATGCATCTCTAAACATACCTTAACCCATTCACTTGTCAACTGCTCTTCTTTATTTCCCCCTCTACAACCATATCTTGCTTTTCACAACCGCACTTCTCGTACTCAACATATTCCACTCTTGCACTCACTCACATACACCTTCTTCACCATTCTGTTCACGTCTGTTCCCTCTGAGGCAACACATCTAGCCTCAGCATATTCTTTACCCTCTTGACCTCCTTGAGTCCAAGGAATTTTTTCCTTACCTGAACAAAATTGTCTGAAATTAGCCAGAAAAAGAAAACAATCCTCAAACTGAAGGGGTCTACTAAGGTTGCAATAACCTCATCAGCCAAACATTTCACTTAAGCTTCATAAAAATGACCTAAATATTCTCAGACTGAAGGGATTCCTTGGTGAAGTATAGGAATAATCAAAGCAAATCCAACCTGACTGTTTTACCCAGCCATGCACAAAGGAACCACTGAGACTTGCTAAATTATCAGTTAACAAATTTGGATTTTATCCTCCAGTTCCCACAGGCGAAGACCTAAGATGTAGGGTACATATTTGTAATTTCCTTAAATGATAAGAAAATATAAACAGCAAACCTCAACCAACATTTATGAATATGATAAAAAATACTGTCTCCCACTTTATCTATCTATCTATTGCCAGACGCCTCAATCCTGTTTGGGGTGGCCACAAACAAATTGCCTCCAAGTCGCCCTGTCCCCCGCCATTTCACTGCCCTGTTCCCAACTCACACCCCCCTCTCTCATATACCTCTCCACCCCATCCCTCCATCTCATCCTCGGCCTCCCCTTCCCTCTTCCCCCCTCCACCTCACTCACATACACTCTCTTCGTCAGTCTTTCACCCTCCATTCCCTCCACATGGCCAAACCACCTCAGTGTGTTCCTCATAACGCTTCCTATCACATCCACATCCACATCACAACGCTCCTTTATATCCTCATTCGTCAGCCTGTCTCTCCATGTGACTCCACAGGCTCCTCTTAAATAACTCATTTCCACTGCTCTCACTCTTGACTTGTGTCCTTCCAACAACGTCCAAGCTTCACTTCCACACGTTAGAGTTGGTATCACAATACTGTCATGTAGTAACTTTTTCACTTCCATGCTCACTTCCCTGTTTCTTATCACTGCTTTCAAAGAACCAGCAACCTTTCTTCCCTGCTGTACCCTTTCAAGCACTTCACCCCCCAAACCTCCATCCTTACTCATCACACTACCCAAGTACTTAAACATACTCATATTTTCCAATTCCTCACCATCCAACCTCGCTGTACATTCACTGACTTTACCGCTCTCAAAGACCATCACTTTACTCTTCCCTATATTCACTTTTAGATTACGTTTCTTACACACTCTCTCAAACTCATCCACCAAGCCTTGCAGCTCCCCTTCATCTTCACTCAACAACATAGTATCATCCGCAAACTACAGTACAGGGAGTTTCCAAACACTATCCTCTCTCATCAGGGCCACTCCAACATCCACTACCCTACCTTTTACCTCTTTTATTACCCCATCCATGTACAGATTGAACAACCATGGAGACATGACACATCCCTGTTTCAAACCAACTTTCAAAGAGAAAAATTCACTTAGTTCACCATCCACACGCACTGCAGCCTTCGCACCATCATACATACTCTTCACAGCATTCAACAACTTCCCATCTACTCCATATATTCTTAACACTTTCCACAATCCTTGTCTATCCACCCTGTCATACGCTTTATCCAAATCCATGAAAGCAGCATACAACTTCTTTCCCTTCTCTAGAAACTTTTCCACTAAAGATCTAAGAATGAATATCTGATCTACACAACCTCTTCCCTTCCTAAAGCCTCCCTGTTCTTCTCCAACTAATTCCTCTGTTCTTTCTCTAACTCTGTCAATAAGTATCCTACCATACACTTTTCCTATTATACTAAGAAGACAAATGCTCCTATTATTACCACACACTTCTTTTTCCTCTTTTCCTTTGTACAAGGGAATAATTATACCTGACTTCCAATCCTCCGGAACTACCGTCCTCCCAGGCCAATCTGCACATCTTCCACATCCATTCTACTACTATCTCTCCCCCATGCTTCAGCATTTCACCACACACTCCATCAATTCCTGAAGCTTTCCCCGATTTAACTTTCTTCATTGCTTCCACAACTTCTATCCTACTGATTTCTTCCTGTCTTCTCACCTCCCTCCTTCTCCCAGCCATTCCCCAGCCACTTATACTCGCATTACTTCCATCAGAGGTGTATGGTATGTAGGAGGACTGCTGGGCCTTGATAGCAGGCTGTGAAGCCTATGCCCAGAGTCGGACAAAAAAAAAAAAATCTACAGTATGTTCAACAATTCCTTAAAGTGTTCTCTCCATCTGCTCACTTTTTCTCCTTTCTCCACTAGTAATCTACCATTTTTATCTTTCACTCCCACTTTAGAAGAACTTTTAATCACTCCCTACTACTACATTATTTCTACATACAGCTCCAAGATTAATACCTGCTTCTAAAGTCCAATGGGAATTAACTCAGTCCATCAGAATACAACTGCAAAGTTCAATAACTCTCAATTTTATATCTCAGTTCTGAATTACTGCACATATGCATGGAACTTATCACAAGTGATTATTGTGCAAGTATACATGATGTGTAAAGTATAATGAGTTTAACCTCCCGCTGCATTATTTCCCTCAGCTGAGTAAAATAAACTGTAATCAGATAAGAGCAAAGTCCGAAATCAGTAGCAGAAGGCTGAACTATAGTATTTAACATTCCCACTGCTGGTTTTCGTAAGACAATCATTTGGGGATAATAAAAATAAAATACAAAGTAAACAAATCACAGTCAAAGGGTTAAGTTTCACTGCTGATTACAATGTATTCTTGGCAGGCAGGATTCTTGAAAACAATGCAGGCTGCTTTTTAAGTGGCACTGGAGACGCCATAGCTTTTCCTTAGCAATTTATTAAAGACATTATTGCAAACCTTCTCTGCTACTAAGGCAAATTAGGTTGGTACTAAAACTGCATTAGCATTAATTATGGGAAAATACAGCTGCAATAACAATTGAATTACCCTGAAAAATACACTGCATTAAAGAGGATATCCAGGTGCAGAAATAATAATAAGTAAGCCCTCTAATATCCGAACATCCCCACTAACCGGACATAATCGTCCCGGGATCCAATATTCCCAAAATGGGCCCAAAACCACAAAAAATTCGAAAAAAAATCTGACTTTTTTCCCTTCCGTAATTTGAAATTGCCGCGAGGCACCGAACAGCTGTTACACCATGGTCCCTTCACCCCTTCCTTCCTCCCCCCTCCCCCCTCCCCTGTCAGGGTTGCCATTTGGTATTTTCATTACCAAGTGTGGGCCAATTTGGTAATGAAAAATTCGTTTGGTAATGAATCAGAATAATGCATTACCAAATGGATTTTTCACATGTATGAGGATACACAGTATGGAGATGGTGGATTGTTTGCTCTCTCTGATTAATCTGCTACCCTACATAGCGTGAAAATAATCAACATGGTGTTAATTATAAGGAGAGTGATTACATGTATTTCCACTTGTATATATAATTAGTGAAGAATAAATGCTAGCATTACGAATTTGGTAATAAAAAGTTAAAATTGGTAATGAAAGTTGAGGAGATTGGTAATGTGGCCGTTGCGATCTGGCAACTCTGTTACCCCGCCATCATCAACAGTCACAGCCAAACGCCGATCGAGAGCAGATGCTTATAGGAGTGCAAGCCACAGGTGCTCGTTTTTTGTGAATAAAGTGATTTTTTTTTTTTTTTTTTTTTTTTTTTTAATGTGACCGACTGGGCATAGGCTTCACAGCCTGCTTTCAAGGCCTAGTAGTCCTCCTACGTACCACACACCTCTACATGTCACCACTTCGGCGGTAACACCCACCGTCCATATTGAATACATGCTAGGGCTGTCTCATACAGGACTGGTGTATTGGTATTAGCGGGGGTATTTTTATGACATGTCGGCAGGTCTTCTGGTAGATCAGTAATGTCTGATTTTATGAAATTCAAATCCTTAAACTGTTCCCTGCCCCAGCGGGATTTGAACCCAGGTCCGTTAGGACTGCAGACCAACTCTCTACCGATTAAGCCACCGAATAAACTGAAATACCTCGCCACTAGAACACACGGGAATTTATAGTGTTGTGCAGTGTTAAGAAATTAGAATTTAGAATGCAGAGGATTAACTGTGGACTGCAAACTGGCGGTTCAAACCAGTCCAGGAGCCAGGGACTTGTAAGTACCCAGAGTGTTTAATATTGTATAAACTCACCTCTAAAACCTCATTTTATGGTTCTTTTGCATTTATTTCAGGCTTTTATGTCCCTTATTGGTGTGATTTGGGTCTTAAATAAGTGCAATACATGTCCACAGGGAGTTGTATAGGTGTTTTTCTGAGTTAGGGTCTATAAGGACAAGTCCAGGAGGCTGGAGCCCACTATCCGGACGGGATCATTTTCCAGACATGCCTTTGGCTCTATTACGTCGGATATTGGAGGGATTACTGTAATCATCATCATCATCATCATCATCATCAACCGGACCTCTTTTCCCACCCAAAGGTAGGGTGAGGAGTAGCAATGTCCAGACAACACAAACTTGCCCAATCCAAATGGGCCACACTTCCAGTCACTCATCATTCAAGCCCCCGGACTCCTGGCTCTACCGGATACGCCAAAAACATTCACCACATTCTGCAGCTTCACACAAACGTATCCGAGTGAGTCAATCCGGATGCTGCCATGCTCACAAGGGGTGCCAAAATCCCAGATCATGCACTTCTCCTCACAACATTCATCCATCCAGCTCAATCTCTTGTCAGTTCCCTAGCCTCACTGACTTCCAAACCTCTCTTCCTCACACACTCATCCACCATATCTCTCCACCTTCTCCTTGGTCTACCTTGCCTCCTCCCTCCTTCAATTTCGCTCAGATATACCTTTTTCATCACTCTATTGTTATCCATTCTCTCCACATGACCATACCATCTCAGTACACTCTTTTCGATTCTGGTGTCCCCAGACTTCCTCACTCCACACCTTTCACGAATCACATTATTTTGTATCCTATCCACTCTCTGTACTCCACATACATTCCTCAGCAGTCCCCTCTCCACTGCTCTTACTCTTGACTTTTCATTTTCATGCCACACCACAGGCTCACATCCATACATTAAAGTTGGCACTAACACCCCCTCAAGTAAGCCTTGTGCAGCTGCAACACTCAAGCCTCTGTTTCTAATGAAGGCCTTCATTGCACCAGCTACTTTTCTTCCTTAAGTCACTCTACTTTCAACTTCTTTTGCACATTTTCCTCTCTTTTCTATCACTGTACCCAAGTATTTGATCTCTCTCACCAATTCGTCTCTCTCCATTCACTGTGACATCACACTGGGAGTCACCTTCTCTCTCAATAACCATCATTTTACTCTTCTCTACATTTACTCTCAAGGCACGACGCTCACAGACGTCTGCAAAAATCTGCACTAGACTACCAAGTTCCTGTCCTGTTCTTGCAAGCAGTACTGCATCATCAGCATACAACAAATTTGAGATATTCCATCTATCACCATTCATTACAAACGTCATCCCTCTCTCCAATACTCGTGTTTTTACTTCTCTCATCACCCCATCAATATATATATATATTGAACAGCCACGGGGACATCACACAACCTTGTCACACGCCCATACCGATCATGAACCATTCACTTAGATGCCCACTAACCCTTACACATGCTTCGTTACCATCATAAAAACTCTTGACAGCACCTAGCAGCTTACCATCTACACCATACATGCGCAAAACTTTCCACAATCCCTCTCTGTCTACTTTGTCGTATGCTTTTTCCAGATCCATGAATGCCATAAACACCTTATGGTCCTTCTCACAAGCCTTCTCTGCTATCTGTCTCGCTGCAAATACTTGATCCACACATCCTCTGCCACTCCTAAAGCCACCCTGTTCATCACTTGCTAGGACTTCTGATATCTCTCTTACTTTATAACACATGGCAAAGTCAAAAATTTTCTGCACTTTCGCCATAAGTTCCTTTAGGCTGGCCGCACAGCCTTCAGCACTCACATGCTAAAAGGTGGTACTCTTGTGGTTACATAACCGAGGTTTGATGTTAATCGCTCCATTTTTCTTTTTTGTGTTACAGAGTCAACATGGCAACTCCGCTGGCAGTGATTCGATTCCTCTGGTCTGAAGGTGTGTCAGGGGCTGAAATTCACCGCAGGCTTTCAGCGCAATACGGGGACAGCGCTCTACTGCGTAGAAGGGTGTGTGAATGGATCGAGAAGTTCAAAAATGGCAGGACAAGCGTGAAGCAGGTAGAGGGAGAAGGACGCCCATCAACCTCCATCACTGACATGAAGATTCAACAAGTGCGAAAGATGATTCTGGTGAACTGACGAGTGACCGTCAATGAGGTGGAATGTTCTCTGCACATTAGTCATGGTTCTGCATACAAAATCATCCATGACAAGCTTCGCATCCATAAAGTCCGTGCGAGATGGGTGCCAAGAGAGCTTACTGAAGTGCATAAGTGCAATTGTGTGGAGATCTGTCCACGCTTACTCGACCGCTACAACAATGAAGGCTAAGCTTTTTTGGAAAGAATAGTCACAGGAGATGAGACCTGGGTCCATCACTTTGAGCCAGAATCCAAAAGGCAGAGTATGGAGTGGAAACACCTGGGATCGCCATCGACGAATAAATTCAAGGCACAACCTTCCACAGGAAAAGTGATGCTAACCATTTTTGGAGACTCAAAAGGGCCTATACTGGAACATACCTGGAAGACTGGTCTACAGTCACCAGTGTAAGCTACAGTGAAATGCTGGCCAACAAACTGAAACCAGCAATTTGCACCAAACGCCAAGGCCTATTGTCAAAGCAAGTGTTGTTGTTGCACGACAATGCACGCCCACATATGGCCGCCCACACCGTTGAAACCATTGAAAAAATGAGTTTCGAGGTGCTGGAACACTCTGCATACCATCCGGATCTCGCCCCTTCGACTATCACCTCTTCGGACTGCTTAAAGAAGCTTTACGAGGTCGTTGATTTGCTACGACCAAAGAAGTGCAGGAAGTGGTGCATAAATGGCTGCACGACCAGGTGAAAACCTTCTTCTCCGATGCAATAAGCAAGCTTATGGACCACAGGAAGAAATGCATCGAATAGCAAGGAGACTATGTAGAAAAATGATGTAATTATTCAACCCCTGATTTTGTTTTAATAAATTACAGAAACAAGAGTGCGGATAATTTTTGACCTTCCCTCATAATAATAATAATAATAATAATAATAACAATAATTAGTGGTAGGTGGCAGCAACCATCATCCACTCACTTGATGTAGTGCTGCCTACTTCTTCCTTAGCCTCTATCATTCTTTTTCTGTGCCTGCCCTCCTCTCTTCCTATTTCTCCCATCTTTCCTGTCACTTCTAATTGCTTTTCTTTCCTTTACAGGTGGCTTTACATTGAGTGACAAGCCAAATGGTTTCCTGTAAGCCAAGAAACCATTTACAACGCTGGGTGGTAACCATATAACCAAACCATACGTGCTCCCTACGTGTCAACAAGTGGGTTGGTGAAGGGTTAATGCCCCTTCCCGTAAAACAAATAACTCAAAGTCTAATGGCCACCCCTTACGGGATTATGGCATCTGGCAATAGACAGATAGAATAATAATAATAACAGACTCAATCGGATACGTTTATGTGAAGCTACAGAGCGTGGTGAATGTTTTTGGCGTATCCGACAAGGCCAGGATTCCGGGGGCCTGAATGGTGAGTGAATGGAAGCATGGCCTATTGGATTGGGCAAACTTGGGCTGTCTGGACATTGCTACTCCTCACCCTGCCCTAGGTGGGAAAGGAGGTCTGGATGAATAAATAAAATAATAATAATAATAATAATAATAATAATAATAATCTATCTATCTATCTATTGCCAGACTCCATAATCCCATTAGGGGTGGCCATTTGACTTTGAGTTATTTGTTTTACGGGGAGGGGCACTAACCTTCCACCAACCCACTTGTTGACACGTAAGGAGCACGTATGGTTTGGTTATGTGGTTACCACCCGGCGTTGTAAATGGTTTCATGGCTAACGGGAGACCGTTTGGCTTGTCACTCAATGTAAAGCGACCTGTAAAGGAAAAAAAAAAAGCAATAAGAAGTGACAGGGAAGATGGGACAAATACAGGGTGACTCCCCCCCCCCCCCCAAAAAAAAAAAAAAAAAAAAAAAAAAAAAACTCCCACATTTTGAAAGGTTGTAGCACTGGCAGTAGTGAGGCAGGAAGGGTGGGGCTAGGGTCTGTTGGTAGACCAATCCCAACTGTCCTCAGCCGCCAACATGGCGTGGTTGGGAGCACACCGTGCATTCGCTGTCGAAGCGTTCTTCACAAACAAACGTTCCGTGGTCGCCGCGCAGAGGGCCTTTTGAAGACGTTTCAGTATTCCACGGAACCAAAACTTTCCAGATCGGAAAGTCACCTTGCAGTGGGTTGAGAATTTCAGGGCAACAGGCTCAGCTTTAAAAAGAAAATCACCTGATCAACCTAGGAGCGCTCGTATGCCTGAGAATATTGAAGCATTGAGGCGATCTGTAGTGCAGTCTCTGAGACGTTCTGCGCGGAAGCATACTTTAGCCGTTGGAATATCCTGGGAACTGCAAGGAGAATCTTACACAAAGACCTTCACTTCCATCCATACAAAATGATGGTTGTGCAAGAACTCAATGCGAGGGACTGGATAAGCCACAGGGAGTTATGTGAGAACATTCTGCAACGTGTTCCGGAAGATGCTGTTCTCTTGTGCAGTGATGAAGCTCATTTTCATTTGAGTGGCTCTGAAAAATCACTGACCTCAAACTCTTGAAGCCCTTAAGGTTGCTATTCAGCAGGAGATAGCCGCTGTTCCACCCAACATGACCTGTCGAGCCATGGCAGTCTTTAGAAATCACCTCCAAGCGTGTACAGACAATGATGGCCACCATTTGGAGGATGTCATCTTTAAAACATGATGAAAAAAAACTGTTTTGAATGAAGCTTCATGTGTGCAAATAATATTTTGATTATCTTTAACTATTTTTTTTTTATTTACCTTTGAAATGTGGGAGGTTTTTCTGGGTCACCCTGTAGGAAGAGAGGAGGGTAGGCACAGAAAAAGAATGATAAAGACTAAGGAAGAAGTAGGCAGCACTACATCAAGTGAGTGGATGATCTATCTATTGCCAGACGCCATAATCCCGTAAGGGGTGGCCATTTGACTTTGAGTTAATTGTTTTATGGGGAGGGGCACAAACCCTCCACCAACCCACTTGCTGACACATAGGAAGCACGTATGGTTTGGTCATATGGTTATCACCCAGCGCTGTAAATAGTTTCTTGGCTTACAAGAAACCATTTGGCTTGTCACTCAATGTAAAACCACCTGTAAAGGAAAGAAAAGCAATAATAAGTGACAGGAAAGATGGGAGAAATGGGAAGAGAGGGGGGCAGGAACAGAAAAAGAATGATAAAGGCTAAGGAAGAAGTAGGCAGCACTACATCAAGTGAGTGGATGATGGTCGCCATTATATTAATAATAATAATAATAATAATAATCCATCATCCAATCCAATGTTGCCCCATGAGGAACATAGGATCCCGGGGCTACGCAAATTGGTCCTGTCATTTAAGATGAGAGTGACAAACCTCATTCATCCTTGAGCGGCATTCTGTGAGCAATAAACCCCAACCACCCCTTGGATATAAACCTGCAAAGGCTCAATCCAATTGGACTGTTCTCCCTCTTCATCTGATTTGCCACCTTGAATATCACATTCTTCCTTTCCCCACTATTAAGGTTATCAAGAAAAAGCCGCTCAGATTCAGATTTTGCCCTGTACACCTGTTTTCTAGCCCTATGCTTGGCAGCCAAGTATTCCTCTCTGCTACCACCCTTACTCCACTCCCAGAAAAGCCTTCTTTTCTCCTAACTGCAGCTTCCACACCCTTTTATTATTATTATTATTATTATTATTATTATTATTATTATTAGAGTGGTTGGTGAGGGCGCTCACCATTCAATCACTTGATGTAGTTCTGTTCTTTGGTGCCTGCCATTTCCTCTCTTCCTTCCTTTTTTCCATCCTTCCCCTTCTGGCTATCCTTCCTTCATTCTTTCCTCTTCCTTCTTTCTACAGATGACTCTACATTGTGTGACAAACCAAATGGTTTACAGTACACCAGGAAACCATTTAGTATGCTGGGTGGTAACCATATGACCAAATTATGGCACCTGATAGTTTAGTGGGCAATTAAGGGGCTCCAATCAGATTGAGCCTGTGCAGGTTTGCATCCAAGGGATGGTTGGGGTTTACTGCTCACGTAATGCCACTCAGGGATGAGTGAGGCTGGTCACTCTTGTCTTAAATGTCAGGACCAACTTGCCTAACCCCGGGCACCTATGCATCTCATGAGGCAACAATGGATTAGATGATGGATGAATGAATGACTGAATAATAACAATAACAAAAAGAAGGTGCTATTAAACAGGAACTGCAATGCTTGCAATACTGCTTAAAATACAGTCCTTAGTTTTCCACCCATCCATCATCTAGTCCAGTGTTACCCTATGAGAAGCATAGAAGCCCGGGGCCAGGCAAGTTGGTCCTGACATTTAAGATGAGAGTGACCAGCCTCACTCATTCCTGAGTGGCATTACATAAGCAATAAACCCCAACCATCCCTTGGATATAAAGCTGCACAGGCTCAATTCGATTGAGGCACCTTAATTACCCACTAAACCACCAGGCGCCATAATTTGGTTATAGAGTTACCACCCAGCCTAGTAAATGGTTTCCTGGTGTACAGGAAACCACTTGGCTTGTCACTCAGTGTACTGTCACCCACAGGTAGAAGGAAGAGGAAAGAATGAAGGACAGAAAGACAGAAGTGGGAGTGTAGTCACCCTTAGGCAGAAGAAAGGGGAAAGAATGAAAGAATGACAGAAGAAGGAAAGAGGAGAGGAAAGGGCAGACACCCAAAGCAGCACTACATCAAGTCAGTGAATGGTGAGTGCCCCCACCTACCACTTGTATGGTTACCACCCAGCATAGTAAATGATTTCCTGGTGTACAGGAAACCATTTGGCTTGTCACTCAGTGTTGAGTCACCCAAGGGCAGATGGATGAGGAAAGAATGAAGGAAAGAAAGACACAAGAGGGAGTGTAAGGTTACCCGTGGGTAGAAAGAAGAAGAAAGAATGAAGAAAATAAAGACAGAAGAGGATGGAAGGAAGAAAGGAAAGGGCAGACACCCAAGAGCAGCACTCCAACAGCATAAATCAAAACTACACTCACCCAAAGGCCTTTGTTAGCTTGTCAACAAGATCGGGTTTCTTCTCCTTCAAGGCCTTGACAACTTCATCATACACGTCACACAGTTTAACACCATCCTGCAAAAAAAAAATTATATATCACTGATCCTTCAATCCAGTAATGCTTTGTTTCATTCATAAAGGCTCCAACATGTTTGTATGCATCAGCCCTGGTCACTTTATGGCAGTTCTCCACACTGACCTATCTCTAGCTGCATCTCTTTTCAGTCCCTTATCTGAGGTCACACCCTATGACTTTGCAACCATACCCTCAACATTTACACCTCTCACCCTGCACATTCAACAGCCATCCTCCATCCTCTCCCCATAACCAAACAATCCAAAGTACTCCTTCTCATCACAACACATTCTTCCTCTCATTTCTTTTCTCTTTTTTAATGCGAGGAAGAAGGAACCAAAGGCTAAGCCCACAAAACAGTTCCTTCCAAGAAAAAACAAAAACAATAAAAAAAGAGAGCCAAATTCAAGATCCGTTAATTTCAAGATGCCTGGACATACTGCGTTTGAAAGACTGGAGATCATAGCTAGCAGGAAATACAGAGGGAGACAGTTCCTGAGTTGACTGTTGCATAAATGAAGGATTGGGAGTAATGTTTAACTCTTGCATTAGAGAGTTGGACAGATAAGGGATGAGAGTTTGTTGCTAGACGGGTGCTACGCACCTGTCGTACAGGTGGAGGGATGCAAGCAGACAGTTCAGAGAAGCAGTGACCATTGAAGTAGGGACAGAAAAGAGGTAAAAAGGGAACAGTGCAGCAAAGAGACAGAGGTTGAAGGGAGCCAGTAAGAGGAGAGTTGATGAGACGAAAAGCCTTTGACTCCACCCTATTGAGAAGAGCTGTATGTGGGGTGCCTCCCCACATGAGAGTTGTACTATACATAGGGGTGAATAAAACCCGTGTATAAAGTCAACAACTGTGCAAAGGTAAAGATGGCATGGAGTCAGCTTAGCACACCTAATTTCCTGGAAGCAGATTTTACAAAAGATGCAATATGATCTTTCCAAGTTAAGTCCTGAGTGAATGAAACCCCAAGCATTTTCAAGGAAGATGCAGGTATGAGCTGGATATTATTAAGCATTAGTGGGTACTCCTGTGGAAGATTTTGACAGGTTGATAGGTGTAAAAACTGAGTCTTTGATGCATTAAAAACAAGATTATTCTTACCCCAAACTGTAATCCCTCTAAGCTTCTCATTCAAGGATGCACTACAAATCCCTCAAATCATTACCATTTCTGCACATTTAAGCCTACACATATCCTCTTCCTTTAGTGATCAGGTTTCAATACTGTACAGCATTATACTCCTAACGCATGCTACATACAATGGCCCCTCAGCAAGGAGGGCTAGCCCTCTCAATATCAGGAGATACAACATCTCCCTGAACTTCTTCCAACCACTCCTTACCCTAGTTGCAAAGCTAGCTCCAGCCCCATCTCCAGCACATAATATATCCATGAAATAACAAAATTCCTCCAAACACTAAAGAGACTCTCTAGCACTGTCAATCTTTTCCCATCCCTCTATCCTGCATGCTCTCCCCTACAACCTGCACACATGAAATCAGCACTATTTCGCTGCTTATCCCCGATACCACACATTTATTCTGCAACCACTTATTATAAGCACTGCACAAGATTGCATTACTTCCTACACACTTGTGACATACTGCAAATGGTTACACTTCTTCTGGTCTGACAGTACCACCACAAGCCCTAGATACCATCACTTTTGCTTTATTGCATTTACTCTCAAACTTATGCAACCCATTCCATCTTTGCACTTCCTAAATCTCTTCCGCCACCCTCTCATTCTCTGTGATCAACATCAAGTCATCAGTATACAACATCTTCCATGGAAGTCCACCTCTGACATCACACGAGAGAGCTTCAAGCACCATGATAAACAACAGGGAGTGTAAAACTGAGCCCTGATGCATGCCAACATTCACAGAAAACTCATCACTCAAACTTCCATTCACTCTCACCAAGTACAAGCACCATCATACATTGCCACAACCACTTAACTACTACTCAGTCCCAAGCTTTCTCTTTTAATTTTGTTCTAGCTACCATCAGACCATCTTATTCAGCTTGGGAGATATTCTTTGTGAATGGGAAGTGATATATATATATATATATATATATATATATATATATATATATATACAGTAAAATTTCAAATTTCGACTTTAGAATTCGATGATTCGAATTTAGATGCATTTTGACGTGGTCTGCCTACCTCACTTTTTGACGCAAAATCGTGTATTGCGATGATGTCATGGGCTTCATAAGCAGAAACAGTCAAAGATCATCACCTTCTTCAGGCCAATTACTAGGGTGTTGCAAGATATAACCATCCAAGAGGGTGAGGAGGAAGATGTTGACACTGCAGATGTCCAGATACTCAAGGATGATTTTCATTTTGAGGAATTTGAGTTGGATACCTCCACAGAGGAGGCTACTTCAACTAAGTGGTCCACCTCTGCCACACACCACCAACCCCAGCCAGCCAGGTGATAATATTCCATAACCTAAGGTTAGTACTGTACTGTACAGTGTGCTGTAACTACTGTAATAAAAACTGTGACAGGATACAGACAAACTGTAACAAATTTTGCTGTATTCTGCACTATAGTACAGTATGGCAATACAGTGCAGAACTACAGTTACTTAACCACATTTATAGGTCATAAAGTTTACAGGGAGTGTGGGCAAAAAATCATGATTTTACATAGTGAATTTTGCAGGTCCTGGACCCAAATTGATTTTTCCCATAAGAAGTTCAGTTTAAATTTTGATGTTTTGAATTTAGATGCGGTTTTTTGGTACATATGTCCATCGAAATTTGAGATTTTACTGTATATATTGCCTTTTACCCTATCACTGCTGGTGGTAGGTGATGGTGACCATCGTCTACTCACTTGAAGTAGTGCTGCCTTTTTCTTCATCTTTACCTTTATTTTTCTGTCTGTCCTTCTTTCTTCCTAATTCCCCTTTTCCATCCTGTCTCTTTTACTTACTCTTCTTTCCACTTCAGGTGGCTCTGCACTGAGTGATAACCTAATGATTCCTTGTAACCCAGGAACCATTCACAACCCTGGCTGTAACCATATAACCAAATAATGGGGTGATGTGGAGCCTTCTATGGTGTCCCTGCTAATCAGGTGGGGAAACACAAATGAAGCATCGAACCAGGAGCCAAATTTCCACTTTCCCTGCATCTCACTGTGACAAGGCATTGTCAACCACAAGGGAACATTGGTTCACTGCAAGGGATGACCCTGCACAGGCAGTTGCCTGCCTGAGGTTGATGAGTCTACTCAGCCACAAGGACCAGGACTGATCAACAACAAAAAGTACTTACCTTTAGCTTACTGATCAAGACATCAAAGAGGTCCAATAGAATTTCATATTCTTTCTGCATCCTCTCCGGCGGGTTGACCATGAACGTGCGACAAATATTAGAGCAGTAGTTCTTGTACCGGACACCCATGCAACACACAATAGCACCAAAATGCATGGGATTCTTATCACTGGAAAAGAAAAAAAATAAATAAACATAAATAAATAAAAACTAGATTACAACACTGCATGAGTCATGTATAGGGTGAAGTAGGATCCAGAAACATGGGATGAGGTTAGAAAGTGAGGGCCTATCAACAGTATGTCCAGTGAAATGAACACACAATCATTAACACATTTCTCAAGTCGTTGTACTTCTGGCTTCACCTCAAAAGACGAACCATAATTAGAAAACCTTTTTTTCTACGAACAGATGCACTTCACATACACCTGTCATTGTGATGACTATCAATCTAGAAACTGGGTGCTAAAACTCTGTCATGTGTTTCTATATACCGTACTGTCATATTTCAACCAACTAATACTCTGATTTTAAGTGTGAAAGTAAAAGGCCTTGAAGAGTGTTCAGCAAGTTAAAGTGGGATAGGACCAATGGTGGAATGAGCACTGCTAAGTTTTCATTAGCAAGTGACAAAGTGCCACTAAGTTTTACTTGGAATTTGACAATGTGTTGTCAAAGTTTCATATGCAATTAGCAAAACACTGCTAGGTTTCAAATTTACTTATGATTAGGAAGAGCCATTAAGTTTCTTATATTAAGCGCTAGTCACTCATTGCCAATTCCCATGACTAATCTTCTTGGAAATGCTATGGTCGTAGCACATGAGTCTGAAGGTGTCATTATTGTACCCAGGCAATCTACCAGTCAACAGTGCTTCCAATAGACGTGTTGCCGGTTCTGGGTAAACATGGCCAGTGCACTCTGCCACGTACTTAGAAGCTTACAGTATATGTATCTTTTAATTTATCATTTGCACTGATCAAGACGTGATAACTTTAATTCTTTGCAGCTTGAGGGAAGCAGCTGCCATGTTGGTGATGATGTCAGCATTCATACTGCAGACAACGCTCCAATCCATCACACAATACTTTACCAGTAACAGAGATAACAGTTGTACCTACATGGCCACTAGATCCAAACTACCCACTTTAGGTATGTTGTGAAGGAATACTTTCCATGATGTAAATGGATGGTACCTGTTAGGTAAGTAAACTGTGATGAAATCAATCAGAAGTAGCTTACAGCTACACCATTCCCGAGCGGTGCTCGTACACGAGATGGAAAGTGTTTAATGTAAGGCATACAATATCAGTCGTTTGAGTTTATAATGGTATTATGCTCATGGATATTTAATATTTGGCCTCTTTATTATAAGTTTTCTGAAAAACAATTTCAGTGGTGACTCTGAACTTGATTGTAAAGTACCTTCTGAAGAGTGTGATAAAATACCGAATTGGTTGTCATTTACCGAATCAACACCGAATCGGCACTTTTAATTGTAAGTGTTATAGATTTTATCACCATATAGGTTCATACCCACCTAATTAGCTGAAATCCAGTCAGATTTTTGTATTTAATATTACTTTTTTAGAAATCCAGATTCACAGCAAAAATGTGCTAAAATTAGTGGAAGTGTTTCTCCTTTGGCACAGCAGCTTGCCTTGGCAGACTTCTGCTTTGTATAAATATTAGTTTAACATACAAATGCATTTATTTGCACTTTAAATCAGTATTTGCGCAAAATAAAAGCCTGTCAAGGCGTGCTGGCATTCTAAAGTAGAAATACCATCTAACCATAGCATGTTTTCGCTCTGAATCCTAATATTCTATTTTAGTTGTTGTAATCATAGTTTTTTGACGGAATTTCTGATAATTAGGTATATACGAACGTATATGGTGAAGATTATAATATTTTCACAACAGTAAAGACTGCATTCCAGCACTGGGAACTTACGACGAGCAGGCAGCCACCACTGCTTTTGTTTATCGTTATTGGCTGGTAAACAGAGGAATAATTTCCCTGGTGTGCTTTTGTCAGAACACTTACACATTGGAATGAAACACTAGCAATTATTCCTCTTGTCACTGGGCATTCTTGGAGGTCAGAAATAAGCACAATGTATGCAGGCTAAACATAAACAAAGTCGACTATGTCGCCTCATTGTGAGTAGTGACGTCACGATCAATCAGAGGCCATTTCAGAGTCATGTGATTTTTCACCTATTTTATCTATTATTTTTTCATGTTTCTGCACATTTTTTTTGGAAATAATTGGTTGACGTAGTTATTTTCTACGTATTTTTTACCCATACAAGTATCTTACTTCAAAAAAATTTTGACTGGAAACTTGCCTATTTCATACCATTTTATACGCAAATCACATTATTATACATATATTATACATGATTATTATTATTATACACAAATCACACGTGTATCATATACATGAAATCAGACACACTATTGAGGGGTAGGTTGCCAGAGCACGATAATGACACCAGACTCGCACGTCATGACTATCATCATGTAACCCTACAAGTTGTGACATCAAAGCCAGCAAGCCATCATCTTCATTCTTTATCCCATGTAAGGATGGGGTTAAGTACAGGAAACCAAAAAGAAAGCACACATCTGTGGGAGTCTGAGACATTTATCACTGTGGCAATGATCACTCCAAAGACTACATACGGTTGATTTTCTTTCTTAAACAGTTCATTTTTATATTCTCATTCTTTGATCATCATCACAGTATGAGCAAATCTGAATTACAATAAACTCTCAACTATCCGTCATCGCAATACCCTGCCCAAACCATTACCCAGCTCAGAAACAGGAAGCAATTGGCCTTCTGGCTCAGACACGGAACCCAATCAGTGCACAAGCAGATCATGCAATGCGCCAGCCAATCACAATGTGCTGCTGGAGCCGCCCACCCAGCCAGCCAAGCCTACCATCACTCTCTCAGTCTCTCCCGTGGACGCCGTATAGTGAGGATGTATCTGTGTGCTCTGCTCTTGTGACCTACACAGTGGATAAACCCATGTGCTGTCACTCTGCTTGTCGTCTCCCATCCCTCGCTCGTTGCTGTAGTGCTGTGACTAACCTTATAGCCCCACTGTGCTCTGACTACTACATAGTGAGGACGTATCTGTCTGTATCTACCTTCCATCGATGCCAACACTATGCGAGTACAGAATATATGTATCTATAGCCCGATGCCCTAATCCCACAAAGGGTGGCTGCAGACAAAACACCTCCAAGTTGCTCTGTCACCCACCATTTGACTACCCTCCCCCCAACTCACTCCCCCCTCCCTCATATACTTCTCAACTCCATCCCTCCACCTCATCCTCAGTCTACCCCTCCCTCTCCCTTCCTCCACCTCACCTACATACACCCTCTTAGTCAGTCTTTCATTCTCCATTCTCTCCACATGACCAAACCACCTCAGTGTATTTCTCCTAATCTTCCCAACCACATCCACATCCACCCCACGACGTTCCTTCACTTCTTCATTCGTCAACCTGTCCCTCCATGTCACTCCACGTGCTCCTCTCAAGTAACTCATTTCCAATGCTCTCACTCTTGACTTGATCCCTTCTTGCAAGGTCCACGCCTCGCTTCCATATGTCTGGGTAGGGATCACAAAACTATCATGCAGTGACTTCTTAACTTCCATACTCACCTCCCTATTTCTCATCACTGTTTTCAGTGAACCAACAACCTTCCTTCCCTGCTGTACCCTTTCACGCACTTCATTCCCCAAAGTTCCATCCTTACTTATCACACTACCCAAGTACTTGAATGCGCTCACATTCTCCATATCCTCACCATCCAACCTCACTGTACACTCTGTGCCTTCATTCCTCTCAAACACCATAACTTTACTCTTGTGTACATTAACTTTCAGATTCCTCTTCCTACACACTATCCAGAATTCATTCACCAAACCTTGCAACTCCCATTCATTTTCCCTCAACAATACTGTAACGTCAGCAAACAGCAACACCGGAATCTTCCAAATCTCACCCTCATTCATTAGAGCCACCCTAACATCCACTGCCCTACCTTGGACCTCCTTTACTACCCCATCCATGTATATATTAAACAGCCAGGAAACATCACACGACCCTGTTTCAGTCCCACATTGAGATCAAAGAACTCACCCAGTTCACCATCCACTCGCAACCTAGCCCTAGCTCCTTCGTACATACTCTTCACAGCACTTAACAATTTCCCCTCCACTCCATATATTCTTAATACCTTCCACATACCTTGCCTATCTATTCTGTCAAAAGCTTTCTCCAAGTCCATGAAGGCAGCATACACTTTCCTTCCCTTCTCTAGATACTTCTCCACTAAACATCTTAGAACAAATATCTGATCTACACACCCTTTTCCCTTCCTAAATCCCCCTTGTTCTTCTCCAACTAGCTCCTCTGTCATATGCCTAACCCTATCAATGAGTATTCTACCATATATTTTTCCAGTCACACTAAGAAGGCAAATACCCCTTTGGTTACCACATACTTCTCTCTCCCCTTTTCCTTTGTATAAAGGAACAATTATACCTGATTTCCAGTCTTCTGAAACCCTTCCCTCTTCCCAAGCCAATCTACATAACTTCCATATCCACTCCACAACAATCTCACCCCCATGCTTCAGCATTTCACCACACATTCCATCAATTCCTGAGGCCTTTCTCATCTTGATCTTCTTCATTGCTTCCACTCCTTCCGCCGTACTGATCTCTTCCTCCCTCCTCTAATCTCTTCTTCTCCCAGCCATTCCCCAACCACTTATACTTGCACTGCTCTCACTCTCTACATTCAACAAATCCTCAAAGTGCTCCTTCCATCTCCTCAATTTCTCTCTCTTCTCCACCAACAATCTATGATTCCTATCTTTCACTCCCCTACTATTTCCCCTTTCACACTGTCTTACTTTCTTTACCTCCATCCAAAACAATTTCTTACTCTCTCTCCATTTCACACTCAGATTCCTCCCAAACTCTTCATCCACTTTCTTCTTACTCTCCTTCACCAGTCTCTTCACCTCCCTTCTGTTTACATATACCTCTCTCTTCTCTCTATCTTCTCCCCTACCTCTACTTGCTAGCCATTCACTATGTGCCTTCTTCTTTTGTTCCACAGCTCGTTTCACCTCATCATTCCACCATGCTGTCCCATGCACACCCTTGCATCTCCTCCTCACTCCACAAACCACCTCACACACTGCGCCTATCTCTTCCGTGAATATCTTAGATACGTCTTCCACCCCTTCCATCTGCTCTAACTCATACCTTTCCAATCTTTCTTCCACTATGCTGTTATACTCTGCCATTTTCTCATATCTTGCAACTTCTCCACTCTTCTCACAGGAGCTGTTTCCTCCTGTCTTCCCCTTCGTCTCTTCAACCATTTTCTTTGCAGCTTTATCTTGGCCATGGTCCGAGACTCCATTCCCCCACCCTCTCCACACTCTTGCATCCAACACTTGTCTTCTCATTCAGTACAGTATGATTATGACAAATACACACTATAACTGTATCAATACAGTATTGTATTTTATGCTTAATTTCAATCTTTTACGTAACCCCTTAACCGCGGGGCATCACGTTTGTGACGTTTGGGAGCAAGGGATCATACCGCGGGGCGTCACTTTTGTGATTCTGTGTTATTTTGAATTCACCTGGGCTTTCAAGTGGTGGCTTATGTCATCTATCAGTACTGCCAATGTCCAACACTATTCAGCACTCCTAATCTCATCTGTACACCCATCCAATCTATCTACCTATCTATTTCTCCGACGCCTCAATCCCGTTTGGGGTGGCCGCAAACAAATCACCTCCAAGTCGCCCTGTCCCCCGCCATTTCACTGCCCAGCTCCCAACTCACACCCTCCTCTCTCATATACCTCTCCACCCCATCCCTCCATCTCATCCTCGGCCTCCCCCTCCCTCTTCCCCCCTCCACCTCACTCACATACACTCTCTTCGTCAGTCTTTCACCCTCCATCCTCTCCACATGGCCAAACGCCCATCCACTGTTGACAATCTAGACATTTCTCCCCGTTCTTGACTCCCCTCCCTACCTCCCCTCCATTACCCTCTCCTCACGCCTGCCTGGCCACGCTGCGCTAAATAAATCTTCCCTGGAATTTTCCACTGATTTCATCCATTGAAATAAGCCTTATGCCCTATTCTTATACCAAATAATATATATAAAAAAGAAATAAGGTAAGTGATAGCGCCATACATCTGGAATTGGCTAATTATCACCTTACAACACCTCACGTGCACTCGTTCGCTAAGTTTCACTGTTTATTTCCCCTTGAAATATGCCGTATAATCTATTCTCGTAATAAAAATATATATAAGAAAGGAAGGGAGAAGCCTAAGTGATATACACATTCACCTGGAACTACCTAATTTATTATGTATTGTCTAGATTTCCTGCCTATCATTTCATAGCATATATATCAGCAGCTGTCACCACGCTGACATTGGCAGCATTGCACTCCCCCTAGGCCACCAAAGCATTCAGTTTACTGTCGTCTTTCAATGTGAAACCACGTCAGATTCGTGCCTGTCCATTTCCGCCGCTTTTTAGCCCCATGCAAAGGGCCCTGTGACCTCTACCCCTACTAAACCTCATGTGGAAAGGGGTAAAGGGTTAAGTGACTGCTGTGGAATGTGAACTGGCTAATTTATCAATGAAAATAATGGACAGTGACTACGATCTTTCTGGAGACTAAAACAGTGCAAAAGGAAATGTAAAAAATATGTAACTAATGTGTAAACAGCAAGTGAAAGCAATGAATGTAAATATAAGTGAACAGTGGAAAATAGTTTTATAAGTTACTGCAAGTGACAGTGCATAACACAGTGTAAATAAAATAGAAATGTAAATAATGTAAATAAAATAGAGAATGAAAATAGAAACGTAAATGAGTATTAATATAAGAATACGAGTATATATACTAGGAGAAATGAAAGTGAAAGTTTCACTCTAGCATGTATGAATACTGTGAGTTATGAAAGTGGAAGTGAAAGTGACAGATTCACTCTCAACGCTAGTATACAGGATGAGAAAGTGAATGCTACATATTTTACTGAAAGAGAAATTGAATGCCTACAGTGACAATAAACTACTATTACTGAAGGAAACTTACGGATAAAGACTGTATATATATATATATATATATATATATGAGTGTTATATAGTAATAGAAATATAAACTGTGAGTGTTTTTATGAATAACAAATGACAGAACACCAGCGGCGAATGAGTGCAAGTGGGAAGGTCATATGCGCTCGTAATTTTCAGTAATTTTCATTGCTTTCACAGTGTTTTTTTTTTTTTTTGGAGTATGGATTCCAAACTATTTGAAAATCATAGAATAGTGTTTCTAGTGATAATATCAGGCTGTGGTAATCATATTACGGAATGTCGCGAAGTGTAAAGTGGAGACTTCATTACCCAACTTCAGAAGTCTCCACAAGTCCTACGGTACTCGACGAAGGCTCAACAAACATCCCAGGACAAAGCTAAAGGTATGTGCCATATGCATATGTAATTATAATATTCTAGGACTAATAAGTGATTTTTGGCAAATATTTTTAAAAAGTCTGTTGGAGCACGAATATCCTAGCAGGACACGCAAGTCGAGCCAAAACAACCCCGCGGTTTAGGGGTTAAGGATAACATTGTAGGAAAGCTTTTACGATAGAGCGTCAAGATGGACAGCACCACATTATCTGGCTCAATGCTGAATGGATAGCCGACTGGGGGTACCATGCAATATCCAGCATGGGGCTTGGCTGAATTAAACTAGATAACTGTGGGTTTACTGCAGTAGGCAGCTAAAAGAAATTTACTGGGTCTTCTTGCAATTCCCACAACTGGATCCACTTGGTAAATAACCAACACAGTATATGTACAAAGACTGCTGGCAAAAATTTTTGTTCAATAGTAAATTACAAAAGGGAAATTTGTCATTGTTTTAGCAATAGTGTTACTTTGTATTAAACTGATTAGTAACCATAATGATGGAGCTACTATTACAGTCAGCACACCGTGCTTTGGCAGGAACTGTCTGCCTCACATAATATAGGGCTATCCCTCCCCGTCTCCCTTCCCCAAAAGTGTTTTTTAAACTTTCCCCTATGCCCATGTACTTAGTCTCACTGTTTATAATACTGCCAGTACAGAAAGCAATAGTGCAAAATGCAAAAAAGTGATGAGGTGAAGGTGTCATGAAAGATCTGGTTTTGGCAGGTTAGGGAAGACTGTTCATGAGCTCTGTATGTGCTGAAACATGAGAGAAATAAAGAACTTCAACTCTTCCCAGCATTATCTGACCCATTTCCTCCACATACCACTATTAATCAGTCACATATAAAAAGTCATAATAACTGATTTCTGAAACAAAGACTACTGACAATAATTATTTATGTGTAAAATATAAGGCCATACATACTATTTATCTTCAACTATGACACCATTCATCCATACATAAAAATGACACCATCCTTCCTCATGACAAACCTCCAAAATGTACCGAGGTTGGCCATGGTAAAGCCAATGTTTTCTAAGGACTGGACACTAAACCAAGTGCCCAAATCAGCAGCTTACATCCAAACAGTTACTGGGAATTATTGGGAATAAGGAATCTAAGATGAGTAATTAGCTCTGAAAAAAGTCAGAGGCTGAAATTACATTATGACTACCGGTATTTACTTGTGGCTTAAGGACATGGACCGGTGGCGTCTTCGTCGTGGGTCTACCCACCAGAGGCTGTCGAAGGGAAGAAGAGGACAGCATGGGGACCAAACCACCGCAAACCCCCCCGGCCCCTCACGGGGCCAATGCACCTGGGAGTGGCTTCGGTCGCCCAGGCAAGTACCACATCTCCCAACACAACACACACAACAACACCGACTTTTCTACACCAAGAAATGCCTCCCCAGCTGTCTTTACTCAATGACTTCTTCTAGCCAGGGACATTGAGAGCAATCCAGGACCCACCAACAAATACTTATGTCCAACATGCTCAAAACCTATCACGTAGAGCCGACAGATAAAGGGTTAAGTTCAGTGCAATTCCTGCACGAACTGGACCCATTACACCTGCACAACAATTGCATCCAGAAAACATTACACAAACACCTGGACCTGCTCCTCATGCTCCTTCCCCCCACCCACTAACCCCCTGCACCAATCCTACTCCTACTTCCTTCACACCTCCACAGCCAAACCCACCAATCCTTCCCACACCATCCAGTCCCCCAACTCCTCCCATTTCAACCCATCCTAATCCACCTCAACCCTTACCTCCATCAGAACCTCCTCCTACCCCTTCCCCCCATGCTGCAGCAGCCAACACACATCACACACACAACATAAACATCCTTCAGTCAAACATAGATTGCATAAACACCAACAATCAAGAACTCACACAATTCATCAAACAACAGAACATACACATTGCCATCTTACAAGAAACAAAACTACACAGAGCACAGAAAACACCGACATTTCATAACTCCACCACAATTCGACAAGACCGGGCCGACGGTGGTGGCAGTGGACTCATCACCCTGGTACACATATCCATCAACTTTCCAGATACCAATGCACACACAAAGTCACTTCTCCTTCCACATGACACCACAACAGAAATACAATCAATTAAAATACGCACTGGTAACAAATCACACACAACAATCGCTAACACATACATTCCCTCCCAATTGTCCCCCACAGTACCACACAGTTACTCTCCACAGATACACCACATCACTAACATACCCACCATCATCATGGGTGGTGATTTCAACGCCAAGTTGTCGGCCTGGCATATCAACAACCCTGACACAGACAGAGGGCTGGTACTACAATCCTAGACAGATCATCTTTTCATACTGAACAATCTAGACCAACATACCCATATCCCACACCAAGCCCTCTTCCTCCCATTATCCCCAGACATCACCTTCTGCTCCCCAAACCTTGCCCCCACTACATCCTGGAGAGTGGTCAAAACCCTAGGTTCCGATCACCTCCCAATCATCATCACTACCAAAACCAGAATCACCCCAGCTGGCCACAAAGATACATACACTAATTATAAGAGAGCCAACTGGGAGGCCTTTGTAACTGAAACAGAACAACATTTTGAAACACTTAACAGTACACCCATCACAAACATGAACACCGCTGTGCACACTTTCAATACAATTTTAAAGAACGCAGACAAAAGACACATTCCTAGGGGCAATAGAAAGAGACACAACCCCAACTTTACACCAGAAATTCAGAGCCTCATCAGACAGTGGGACACACTACGACACTCCCCAAAACCCCATACACGAAACACTGTACAACAAATACAAGAACTCAACATTCAAATAAACAATAAAATATCAGAACAGCAAACACTTAACGGGAAAAATTACCTCCAAACACTTGACCACAAAACAAACATCAGCAAACTCCACAAAACACTAAACAGCATCGCACTTTCCAACAGCAACACCACACAATCACACGCTGCCATCACAACAACAGACACCATACCCTCAAACAAACAACAAGCAAACACTCTCATCAATCACTTTTCACAAGTTAGACATCTAAACCCCCATCCCAAAGACCGACGTATCCTCCGACATAAGAGACAGTTCCTCACAGACCCAGACTACACACCTTTCACTTACAACCAGACGAACCACATCATTAACAATCTTAAGCACTCATCTACCTGTGGACCAGACAACATAACCAACATTCGCCTAAAACACCTTGGACCACAAGGCATACAAGCACTCACCAATATATCAAACTACAGCTACTCACACAACATAATACCCAACATATGGAAGCATGGCATTATCATCACTATCTCTAAACCCAACAAAGACCCCACATTACCCTCCTCACACCGCCCTATCACACTCCTCTGCACCCCCCTCTAAAGTCACTGAATGACTGGTACTACAACTAGTCACACCTCAAGTTCCCCTAGCCCAATCACAACATGGCTTTAGGCCACTACACTCCACAAACACCCATCTTACACACCTTACACAGAGAGTTTTCGATGGCATGAATTCAGCTAGGCCACCACACGGAACACTCCAAATCACACTAGACATTAGCAAAGCTTTTGATGCCATCCCCCACCAAACCTCACAAACAAAATACTCAACACAAACATGCACAATAACACAAAAAGATGCCTGACAAACTACCTGGCAGGCAGATGTGCACACGTAAGATTTGCCGGTCAATTTTCTAACATCAGAAACTCCACAAACGGTGTCCCCCAAGGATCTGTTTTATCCTCTACACTCTTTAACTTATACATGCACGACATACCCACACCCCACACACCACAGATACACATAGCTTCCTATGCAGACGATATAACACTTACATGTATGCACAAAAACACAAACACAGCTGCACACATCATTCAAACTTACCTCAACACACTACAAGAATGGTTCACCACAAACAGGCAAAAAATAGCCCCAGCCAAATCTACAGTGACCCTTCTCACAAACTGGACAGCAGAACACGGTCACATCCCACACCTCACCAAAAACAACACTCCCCTACCACACACACGCACACACAAAATCCTTGGTGTAACATATAATACATTAATGTCATTTAAACAACACATCACAAACATTAAAACTAAAATTAACACCAAGACCCAGTGTTTTGAGGTCACTTGCCCATACAACATTCGTACACAACAATGAAACCACCACTGCAGTATACAAACAATACATACGGTCAGTGATGAATTATGCAAGCCCTGCCTGGGCGCCTAACCTCACCAAAACACACTACAACACTCTACAAGACCATACAGAACAAGGCCCCCCAAAAAATCACAGGCTGCACAGCTACTACACCCACAGACCACCTACATCAAGAAACCAAAGTCCTCATAGTCAAGGATCACCTAGACATAAGAGGCACCCAGTTTCTTGCAGAAGCCTCCACAAACCCACAAGATCCACTATATTACATGGCAGCACATCCACCCACACCATGGAACATCAAAACAACACCCTGCACACGATACTATACACAAATACTGTCATCTCTCCCCACTCGCCCACCTCAGAACAGCTTCCAGAAGCATATCCACACTGAGATCACTCGCCGCTCCATTCAGTCACTTAAAGACAATACACAGTTCCATGCACAGCCTCCTGACGTTCACCCTTCTGAATCCTATCTCCCTCATGAGGACAAGGTCCACCTGGCCAGGCTGAGATGTGGGCATCATCCAGCCCTCTTAAGCTACCAGAAGAGGCTGGATGACTCCATCACTGATGCCTGTCCAGCATGCAACACAGCACCCCATACTATTAAGCACATTATGGAAGACTGCATTGCACACACTCACCTACGCCAACAACACAACATACACTCTTTAGGAGCTCTTTGGGAAAGCCCGGTCATGGCCTTCCTAAGAGACTCGGGGCTGTTTGGCCAGACCGCCTAGGGAACAACTACTGCTACTACTACTACTACTTGTGGCTTAATGTTTCACATCTAAAGCTGCATCCACAGCACATACTTGATAGGGCATGCAGGAGTTCTGCATTAATGTAACCCATAGAAATTCTTGTCTGCACCAGCCAGTGTCCAGTGGGGCTACACATAGTGGTCACAGTGATGCTAAACTTCTGTCTGCATCAGCAAGCATTTAGTATGGACATAGCCTAAGAATGATGGCTCCGTGGCTAGCTACCAAGTTGGCAGCCAAACTTCACTTTCATCCAGCCCTGCACCTCTCAGCAATGATGGTTGCCATTTTTATTACTGATATCCAACAACAATGATTTACAATGGAGGAATGTGGTATTTTTGGTGGCTATGAATTAAATTACGCTGTTTTTTGGGTGTGACACCTGTAAAAAAAAAATCATCTATCTATCTATTCCCAGATGCCTTAATCCCGTAAGCGGTGGCAGAAAAACAGAACACCTCCATGTCTCCCTGACCCCTGCCATTTCACTGCCCTGCTCCCAGCTCACATCACCCACTCTTATTAATCTCCACTCCATCCCCCCATCTCATCCTTGGCTTCCCCCTCCCTCTCACTCACAAACACTCTCCTCGTCAGTCTCTCATTCTCCATCCCCTTCACATGGCCAAACCACCTCAATGAGTTTCTCCTAATGCTTCCTATCACATCCACATCCATGCCACAACGCTCCACTTCCTCATTTGTCAGTCTGTCTCTCCATGTGACTCCACAGGCTCCTCTCAAATAACTCATATCCACTGCTCTCACTCTTGACTTGTGTCCTTCCAACAACGTCCAAGTTTCACTTCCATACATTAAGAGTTGATATCACAATACTGTCATGTAGTAACTTCCATGCTCACTTCCCTGTTTCTTATCACTGCATTTAAGGAACCAGCAACCCTTCTTCCTTGTTGTACCCTTGCAAGCACTTCACCCTTTAAACTTTCATCCTTACTCATCACACTACCCAAGTACTTAAACGCACTCACATTTTCCATTTCCTCCTCATCCAACCTCACTGTACAGTCACTGACTTCATTTCTCTCGAAGACCATAACTTTACTCTTCCCAACATTCACCTTTAAATTCTGTTTCTTACACACTCTCCCAAACTCATCCACCAAGCCTTGCAGCTCCCCATCACCTCCATTTAACAACACAGTATCATCTGCAAACTACAGTACAGGAACTTTCTAAACACTGCCCTCTCTCATTAGGGCCACTCCAATATCCATTGCCTTACCTTGTATCTCTTTTATAACCACGTCCATATACAGATTGAACATCCATGGAGACATGACACATCCCTGTTTCAATCCAACCTTCAAACAGAAAAATTCACTCAGTTCAATATCCACACGCACTGCAGCCTTAGCACCATCATACATACTCTTCACAGCATTCAACAACTTCCCATCTACTCCATATATTCTTGATACTTTCCACACTCCTTGTCTATCCACCCTGTCATATACTTTCTCCAAATCCATGGAGGATGCATACAACTTCTTTCCCTTCTCGAGAAACTTTTCCACTAAAGATCTAAGAATGAATATCTGATCTACACAACTTTCTCCCTTCTTAAAACCTCCCTGTTCTTCTCCAACTGATTCCTCTGTTACTTCCCTAACTCAGTCAACAGGTATCCTACCATATATTTTTCTTTTTCTTATTACACAAAGATGACAGATGCCCCTATGATTATCATATCATCATCATCATCATCATCATCCAGACCTCCTTTCCCATCCAAGGGCAGGGTGAGGAGTAGCAATGTCCAGACAGCCCAAGTTTGCCCAGTCCAATGGGCCATGCTTACATTCACTCATCTTTCAAGCCCCCGGAATCCTGGCTCTATCAGATACACCAAAAACATTCACCATGTTCTGTATCTTCATATTTTCGTATCCAGTAGAGTCAATCCAGACACTGTCAAATTATGAAGGGGTGCCAAAATCCCTGATCACTCACTTCTCCTCACAACATTCATCCAGCCAGCTCGATCTCTTGTCAATTCCCTAGCCTCACTGACTTCCAAACCTCTCTTCCTCACACACTCATCCACCATATCTCTCCACCTTCTCCTTGGTCTACCTCGCCTCCTCCCTCCTTCAAATTTGCTCAGATATACCTTTTTCACCACTCTATTGTTATCCATTCTCTCCACATGACCATACCATCTCAGTACACTCTTTTCGATTATGGTGTCCCCAGACTTCCTCACTCCGCATCTTTCACAAATCACATTATTTTGTATCCTATCCACCCTCAGTTTTTTTTTTTTTTTTTTTTAATGCGAGGAAGAAGGAACCAAAGGCCATGAGCCCGCAGTAACAGTTCCCTCCAAGAGAAAAACAAAATACAATAGAGAGCCAAATTCAAGATCCGATCATTTTGAGATGCCTGGACACACTGCGTTTGAAAGACTGGAGATCATAGGCAGCAGGAAATACTGATAGAGGGAGACAGTTCCAGAGCTGACCTGTTGCATAAATGAAAGACTGGGAGTAACGGTTAACTCTTGCATTAGAGAGTTGGACAGAAAAGGGATGAGAGTTTGCTGCCAGATGGGTGCTACGCGCCCATCGTAGAGATGGAGGAATGCAAGCAGACAGTTCAGAGGAGCAGTGACCATTAAAGTAGCGATAGAAAAGAGATAAAGATGCAACAGTGCGGCGAAGAGACAGAGGTTGAAGGGAGTCAGTAAGAGGAGGAGAGTTAATCAGACGAAAAGCCTTTGACTCCACCCTATTGAGAAGAGCTGTATGAGGGAAGCCTCCCCACACATGAGAGTTGTACTCCACACAGGGGCGGATAAAACCCCTGTATAGAGTCAACAATTGTGCAGGGGTAAAGAAAGAGCAGAGTCGGCTTAGCACACCCAATCTCTTGGAAGCAGATTTTACAAGAGATGTAATATGATCTTTCCAAGATAAGTCCCGAGTAAATGAAACCCCAAGCATGTTCAAGGATGATGCAGGATTAAGCTGAATATTATTAAACATTAATGGGTATACCTGTGGAAGATTTTGTCGGGTTGATAGGTGTAAGAACTGAGTCTTAGATGCATTAAAGACAACCATATTATTTTTACCCCAGTCAGAGATACGAGCCAAGTCAGACATTAGGTGTGCCATAGCCTCATCCCTTGTTTCTCGAAGTAACTGTTGAGATGGGCGTTGTGGGAACCAAATGGAAAGGTGAAGGGTGGAGTCATCAGCGTAGGAGTGGATAGGGTTAGATGTACAGCTTAGAAGATCATTGATGAATAAAAGGAAGAGAGTTGGTGATAGGACAGAGCCCTGAGGAACACCACTGTTGATAGATCTAGGAGAAGAACGATGGCCGTCTACAACAGCGGCTATAGAACGACCAGAAAGGAAGCTAGCGATGAAGGCACAGATAGAAGGATAGAAACCGTAGGAGGGCAGTTTGGAAATTAAAGATTTATGCCAGACTCGATTGAAAGCCTTTGAGATGTCAAGTGCAAAAACAAATCTTTCGCCAAAGTCCCGAAAGGAGGATGACCAGGAGTCTGAAAGGTAGGTGAGAAGTTCGCCAGTGGAGCGTCCCTGATGGAACCCATACTAACAATCGGAAAGAAGGTTGTGATAGGAAAGATGCCTTAAAATTTTTCTATTAAGAATTGACTCAAAAACTTTTGAAATACAGGACATTAAAGCAATTGGACGATAGTTGGAGGGTTGGGAGTGGTCACCCTTCTTTGGGACTGGCTGAATGAGAGCAAACTTCCAGCAAGAAGGAAAGGTACAAGTTGACAGACAAAGGCGAAAGAGTTTGCCTAGGCAGGGTGTAAGCACAGAAGCACAGTTCTTGAGAACAACAGGAGGAACCTCATCAGGCCCATATGCCTTGTTAGTACTGAGGCCAGTGATGGCAGAAAATACATCAACTGAAGAAATTTTAATGTCAGCCATGAGGAAGTCAGAGGGGAGAAGTGATGGAGGAACAGCACCGGAATCGTCTAAGGTGGAATTGGAGGAGAAAGTCTGTGCGAAGAGATCTGCTTTATCAGTAGAAGAAATAGCTACAGAACCATCAGAGTAGAAAAGAGGAGGGAAGGATGATGAGGTAAAGTTGTTAGAAAGATTTTTGGCGAGGTGCCAGAAGGAGCGGGAAGAATTCGAGTTGGAGAGTTGAGAGCATTTAGTATGGATGAAATTATTTTTAGTAGAGCGAAGAACAGACTTAGCACGATTCCGGGCAGAAACGTAAAGATGATGTGATTCAGGGGTGGGTTGGCTCCGGTACCTTTTGTAGGCCTTCTCCTTGTTGCGGACAGCATTAGAACAAGAGTGATTAAACCAAGGCTTTCTTGCGTTAGTCAAAGGATATGAGAAAGGAATATATGCTTCCATGCCCGAGAGAATAACCTCCGTAATGCGCAAGGCACACTCAGATGGCTCACGGCCATGGAAGCAATAATCATTCCAGGGAAAATCAAAGAAGTACTGCCTGAGGGCCTCCCAGTTCGCGGCTCCAAAATGCCACAAACGACGTTTCCCTGGAGTGTCCACAGGCCGTACCGGAGTGATAGGACAGGTTAAGGTAATAAGGTTGTGATCGGAGCAGCCCAACGGAGAGAAAAGATTAACAGAGTAAGCAGAAGGATTAGTTGTGAGGAAGAGGTCAAGTATGTTGGAGCTCTCTCCAAGGCGGTCAGGGATACGGGTAGGGTGCTGTACAAGCTGCTCTAGGTCATTAAGGATAGAAAAGATGTAGGCTTGTTCACCAGGTGGATCCGTGAAAGGAGAGGAGAGCCAAAGGTGGTGGTGAACATTGAAATCTCCAAGAATGGAGATTTCAGAGAAAGGAGAAATGGACAGAATGTGTTCCATCGTAGAAGTAAGATAGTCGAAGAATTTTTGATAGTCAGTAGAATTAGGGGATAAGTAAACAGCACAGATATATTTAGTCAGAGAATGACAGGAAAGCCGAAGCCAGAGTGTGGAGAATTCAGAAGAATCAAGTTCAGGAACACGAGAGCAAGATAAGTCGTTGCGTATGTATACACAACAGCCACCTTTGGCTTTGAAATGAGTATGGAGAAAGTAGGAGGATACAGAAAAGGGTTTGCTGTCGGTTGCCTCAGACAGCTGAGTCTCCGTCAGAAAAAGAAGGTGAGGTTTAGAGGAGGAGAGGTGCTGCTCAACAGAGCGAAAGTTAGATGAAAGGCCGCGAATGTTGCAGAAATGAAGAAGAAGCGAGTCAGACAGTGGTTCCAGGCACCTCGAGTCATCACCGGGAGAGGGGCAGATGGCGGGGGCATTTATGGTCCCCCCCCCCCTGGGGACTCCGAGGCTTGATTAATTGACGCCATTTTTGTTGAATTTTGAATAGGAAGTGTCGCGTGTACTGTGCATGTAGTTTGGTGAAGATAGTTAGAGAAATTTGTACTGGAGAGCATGCTGGCCTACTCTCTGTGTAACTGAGACACTGAAAAAGTTCAGCAAAGGGGGATGGTCAGGAACTAGTCCTGAGGGCTGATGAAACGGGAGCTCCAGCACTCCCTGTCATCAGCTTTCCATCCACCTCGGGAGTACTGCCCTGCTCGACTGGTGCTGCAGTCTACTGGTGCTGTATTCCACATACATTCCTCAGCAGTCCCCTCTCCACTGCTCTTACTCTTGACTTTTCATTTTCATGCCACACCACAGTCTCACATCCATACATTAAAGATGGCATTAACACTCCTTCATGTAAGCCTCGTGCAGCTGCAACACTCAAAACTCTGTTTTTTATCAAGGCCTTCATTGCAACAGCTACTTTTCTTCCTTGTGACACTCTACTTTCAACTTCTTTTGCATATTTTCCTCTCTTTTCTATCACTGCACCCAGGTATTTGAACTCTCTCACCAATTCCAGTCTCTCTCTATTCACTTGTACATCACGCTGGGAGTCACCTTCTCTCTCAATAACCATCACTTTACTCTTCTCTACATTTACTCTCAAGGCACGATGCTCACAGACATCAGCAAAACTCTGCACTAGACTACCAAGTTCTTGTCCGGTACTTGCAAGTAGTACTGCATCATCAGCATACAACAAATTTGAGATATTCCATCTATCACCATTCATTACCAACGCCATCCCTCTCTCCATTACTTGTGTTTTTACTTCTCTCATCATCCCATCCATATATGTACTGAATAACCATGGGGACATCACACAACCTTGTCGCACGCCCACACCGATCAGGAACCATTCACTTAGATGCCCATCAACCCTTACACAAGCTTCACTACCATCATAAAAACTCTTGATGGCACCTAGCAGCTTACTCTCTACACCGTACATGTGCAAAACTTTCCACAATCCTTCTCTGTCCACTTTGTCATATGCTTTTTCCAGATCCATGAATTCCACAAACACCTTATGGTCCTTCTCACAAGCCTTCTCTACTATCTGCGAGACAGTGAGATGATTATCATACATTTCTTTTTCCCCTTTTCATCTGTACAGGGGAATAATTATACCTGACTTCCAATCCTCTGGAACTCTATCTTCCTCCCAGGCCAATCTGCACATCTTCCACATCCATTCTACTACTATCTCTCCCCTATGCTTCAGAATTTCACCACACACTCCAACAATTCCTGGGGCTTTCCCCATTTTGACTTTCTTCATTGCTTCCAAAACTTCCATCCTACTGATTTCTTCCTCTCTTCTCACATCCCTCCGTCCCAACCAGTATATTACACATGGTATACTGAAGTGAACAACAGTGTCATACATTAGTAATTTGTCAGCAAAAATTATCTACTTAGAAGAGATAACAGTGGGTAATGGCATCACATAGTCATTTCTCCAAAAACTACATATAAATGATGAATACAGTAACAGAATGTGGTCTGTCCAAAAAGAAACCAAACTTTTTAAATAGTGCACCAACCAGCTGGCACAGCGTGACCACAACAGAAGCGCTGTATAGCAGTGAGTTTGGGATTTAGTCACACTAACAGTATCACACCATGCTGCTTACCCAATGAGGTACACATGCTTCAGTGGGGGGGTGATGGGGTCCTATCTATCTTTCTATTGCCAGACGCCTCAATCCCGTTTGGGGTGGCCACAAACAAATCGCCTCCAAGTCGCCCTGTCCCCCGCCATTTCACTGCCCTGCTCCCAACTCACACCCCCCTCTCTCATATACCTCTCCATCCCATCCCTCCATCTCATCCTTGGCCTCCCCTTCCCTCTTCCCCCCTCCACCTCACTCACATACACTCTCTTTGTCAGTCTTTCACCCTCCATCCTCTCCACATGACCAAACCACCTCAGTGTGTTCCTCATAACGTTTCCTATCACATCCACATCAACACCACAATGCTCCTTTATATCCTCATTCGTCAGCCTGTCTCTCCATGTGACTCCACATTTCCACTGCTCTCACTCTTGACTTGTGTCCTTCCAACAACGTCCAAGCTTCACTTCCACACGTTAGAGTTGGTATCACAATACTGTCATGTAGTAACTTTTTCACTTCCATGCTCACTTCCCTGTTTCTTATCACTGCTTTCAAAGAACCAGCAACCTTTCTTCCCTGCTGTACCCTTTCAAGCACTTCACCCTCCAAACCTCCATCCTTAATCATCACACTACCCAAGTACTTAACCGTACTCACATTTTCCAATTCCTCACCATCCAACCTCGCTGTACATTCACTGACTTCACCTCTCTCAAAGACCATCACTTTACTCTTCCCTACATTCACCTTTAGATTCCGTTTCTTACACACTCTCTCAAACTCATCCACCAAGCCTTGCAGCTCCCCTTCGTCTTCACTCAACAACACAGTATCATCTGCAAACAACAGTACAGGGAGTTTCCAAATACTATCCTCTCTCACCAGGGCTACTCCAACATCCACTACCCTACCTTGTACCTCTTTTATTACCCCATCCATGTACAGATTGAACAACCATGGAGACATGACACATCCCTGTTTCAAACCAACTTTCAAAGAGAAAAATTCACTTAGTTCACCATCCACACGCACTGCAGCCTTTGCACCATCGTACATACTCTTCACAGCATTCAACAACGTCCCATCTACTCCATATATTCTTAACACTTTCCACAATCCTTGTCTATCCACCCTGTCATATGCTTTCTCCAAATCCATGAAAGCCGCATACAACTTCTTTCCCTTCTCTAGAAACTTTCCCACAAAAGATTCTAAGAATGAATATCTGATCTACACAACCTCTTCCCTTCCTAAAGCCTCCCTGTTCTTCTCCAACTAATTCCTCTGTTTTTTCTCTAACTCTGTCAATAAGTATCCTACCATACACTTTTCCTATTATACTAAGAAGACAAATGCCCCTATGATTACCACACACTTCTTTTTCCCCTTTTCCTTTGTACAAGGGAATAATTATACCTGACCTCCAATCCTCAGGGACTCTACCTTCCTCCCAGGCCAATCTGCACATCCTCCACATCCATTCTACTACTATCTCTCCCCCATGCTTCAGCATCTCACCACACACTCCATCAATTCCTGGGGCTTTCCCCGATTTAACTTTCTTCATTGCTTCCACAACTTCTATCCTGCTGATTTCTTCCCGTCTTCTCACCTCCCTCCTCCTCCCAGCCATTCCCCAGCCACTTATACTAGCATTACTTCCATCCTCTACGTTCAACAATTCCTTAAAGTGTTCTCTCCATCTGCTCACTTTTTCTCCCTTCTCCACTAGTAATCTACCATTTTTATCTTTCACTCCCCTGCTAACTTCACTTCCACCCTGTCTTACTCTTTTCACCTCTCTCCAGAACATTTTCTTACAGTCCCTCCACTTTACACTCAAATTCCTTCCAAATTCCTCATCCACTCTCTTCTTACTCTCTCTTACTAATCTTTTCACCTCTCTCTTTCTTTCTACATATAACTCCCTCTTCCGCCTCTCAACTTCTTCCACGCCCCTATTTCTCATCCATTCACTGTATGCTTTCTTCTTTTTGGGGTCCACAGGAGCCAAATCCACAGAGTAGGGTGTCTAGGAGATGAGTAATTTCGTGCTTCCATGCTTCCCCAAAAAATCACTGATATGGTGCAATGTTCAAGCAGGTGTATTCCCTTGGTGCTGCATACAGGTTTTGTTTACCCATGTCTCAGGCCTCTTCCTGTGCAATGCCTCCCTCAAACGCTTCAGACTGTCCAAATAAAGCTCTTTACTGATTGTCTGACCACATGGAATAAACTCATGATGAATGCCCTAAAAAAAAAAAAAAAAAGAAAAAAAAAAAATCACTTTCACATTTGAGCGACTCTGAAGTGCTTTATTTTGGTCACAGTGACTACGTTCCAACCTACTGTGACAACTGCCTTTTTGTTTCAACATCATAGCCATACATCCACATTTCATCACGTGCTGTGACATTTATCAGAAAGTTTTCATCAGCATTCAAACAGCTCCTGACTGACTGTGACACAGCTCTCTTTTCGCTCATCTGTTAGCAGACGCAGCACAAAGTATGCAGCAACATGATGTATCTTCAGTTTTTTGGTTAAAATTGTGTGACAAGAACTTTTACAGATGCCTACTTCTTTGGAAACTTCACGGACAGTCAGGTGATGATTTTCACGAATCACAGCATGCACTTTTTCAACGTGATCATCGTCTCGACATGGAAGGCAGTCCAGGTTTGGAATCTACAGAGGATGTTCTTCCTGATCTGAACCACTGGAACCACTTGTGACAGTGCGTATGGCTCAAACAATCTTCCCCATGAGCCTGTTGCAACATCTGAAAAGTCTCCGTAAAAGTTTTTCCCAATCTGAAACAGAATTTCAAGCAAACACATTGCTCTTCAAGATCCTTCGGTGTTCAACTTGCAAGAAATTGTCAGGTGCACTAAACACATGTTCACACAAGCATGTGTACCTAGATGACTATTAACGACATGGTGTGATGAGGCTCGTGTTAAACTAAAGCTCAAAGTCGTTGCTACACAGCGCTCACGTTGCGACACGCTATGCCTGCTAGTTAATTTAAAAAGTTCGGTTCCTTTCTGCATAGATCTCGTATAATACAAGCCATGTGATATATGGATGGATATTTTAAAAAGCCACTACTGCAATTCACAGCTATCAGCAACAAAGAATACCGACACAAAAAATAAATTGGCATGTAATAACATGGACTGGATGGATAGTAAAATGCCACAGTAAATCTGTACATGTAAAAGAAACTAGTGAGATGACAGTGAACAAAATCCTGGCCACAGCATACCTTGACACACTGAACTTGAGTGCATAGTTGCCTCCAGACTGAATGATGGGTGGGTAGCAGGGCTCAATCTGCTGCGTGTCAAAGCTCCCTACATACTTCTTGTCTGTCATTGCCTGCTCCACGCCCTCTGCCAGTTTTGCATGCTTTACCTAAAGAAGAAATATGTGTGTGTATATATATATATATATATATATATCATCATCATCATCATCATCCAGACCTCCTTTCCCACTCAAGGGCAGGGTGAGGAGTAGCAATGTCCAGACAGCCCAAAACTGCCCAATCCCATGGACCATGCTTCCATTCAATCATTATTCAAGCCCCCGGAATCCTGGCTCTACCGGATAGGCCAAAAACATTCACCATGTTCTGTAGCTTCACATAATCGTATCCGACAGAGTCAATCCAGACGCTGCCACGTTAAAAAGGGGTGCCAAAAATCCCTGATCATGCACTTCTCACAAAATTCATCCACCCAGCTCGATCAATATACATAGATAAATAAATATATATATATATATATATATATATATATATCATCATCATCATCATCCGTTATATATATATATATATATATATATATATATATATCATCATCATCATCATCATCATCATCCGTTTAAGTATCCACTGCAGGACCGGCCTAAACCGACCGAAGTGGGGACGATACAGCCAATGTATCTCTACCAAGTGGCTTAGGCTGTCTGGTAGAGATATCTCTCTCTCTCTCTCTCTCTCTCTCTATATATGCAAGCATGTTGGAGTCTTTAAAAATGAAACATATATATATATATATATATGTTTCATTTTTAAAGGCTCCAACATGCTTCCATATATATATATATATATATATATATCTACATACAGTAGAAGTCCTATTTTTCGGCATCTATGGGACCAGGCAAGTGCTGAAAAATCAAAATTGCCGAATTATCAAAAACATACCCACTCAGTACCTTATAAGTTTCAGTGAACACTATCATCACTACTCATATCATTACAAATGTGTTTGGAGTTAGTACTGTATACTGTTTGATACTGTACAATACTGTAATGAATACAGTACTATACATGAATATGAAAAATAAAGAAATTAGTGAACATACTGTACATAAATGTAATGGTACAGTAGGCCTACAAGTTCACATGCACTTACCTAAACTTATAGTAGGTTCCTTATTTACATATGTACAATAGAAGGGGTTGATTGGAGTCTGCTACTGCTGGAAGAAGTCCCCAGCAGTAGAGGGGACGAAAAAAATCGGAAAATCTGCCGAACGATCAGAGATTTTCGTAAATGGGACTATTTCTCAAAACTGCCGAAATGTCAGATTTGCTGGGGAATTGGATGCTAAAAAATTGGACTTTTACTGTATATATATATATTGCAAGAATGATGGAGCCTTTAAAAATGAAACACACACACACACACACACACACACACACACACACACATATATATATATACAGTAATCTCTGTACTATCAGGATGCCCACTATCCGGACTCCCCACTTACCGGACATTTTGGGCCTGGGCCTTTGGACCCCCCCCCCCAAAATTACATTTTTTTCAACTGTAGTTTGAAATTGGTGCACAGTGCCAACCAGCTGTGTTTATGCTCGGTGCTTGCTTCCCCCATCCCTCCCCAGTTGGCAGTTACTACCTAACTACTATCCTGACTAGACGCTCATTCAATGGATGCTGCATGTGCTCGTTTTTGTGCAATACCTTGCCACTAGACCACATGAGAATTTACAGTGTTGTGCAGTGTTATGAAATTAGAATTCAGAGTGCAAAGATTACCTACAGAGTGTAAACTGGCGGCTGAAACTGGCATGGTGCAATCAAGAACACAATGTACAGTGTTAAACAATTATAACTCATAGTGAAAAGGATTAAGTACAGCACAACAATGGATTACGGTACGTGCTTCAAGAGCATTTTCACCACTGTTAGAGCTTTAGAGGAGGTGGGTTAACCTTCGTAACGAATGGCCACAGACGTTTTGTAAGTACTCTGTACACTGCTAAATATTTTCGATACTCACTTCTAATTCCTCATTCTCAGGTTCCTTTTCATTGATTTCAAACTTTCCCTTATTTGTGTGAACAGGGTCTTAAATAGGTGCTATGCATGTCTGGCAGAAAGTTATGTAAGTGGTTTTCTGAGTTAGGCTGGGTTAGGGTCCGTAAGTACCAGTCCAGGAGGAAGGGACCCACTTTCCGAACAGACCCACTTCTGGACATGCCTTTATCTCTATTACATCAGATGGTGGAGGGATTACTGTATATACACTCAAACCTTGATTTAAGGGATTAAATGGGGAATCAACTTGTCCTTTACTTGAAAATGTCCGCTGTTTTACCACATATAAAGACAATCTTCATACGAACTGCAATGATTGTTTCACTTATCTTACTCATTTATATGATTCTGAATATTACTTTTTGGGTACTGTATTAAGAAACATATTAATGTGCATAACCTAGACATTACATATCATTTTTGAATGGCCTTGTCCGTTTGTCACGCAGAACATGGAGTCCCTTAAATCCGAAATCCCTTAAATGGAGGTCTCTTAAATCGAGGTTTGAGTGTATAAATATATATATATACAGTGGAAGCTCGATTATCCAGGCTCGGATTATCCAGCTTTCGGTATATCCGGGCCGTGCCTGAATGGTTCAGTGGTACAGTAATTCATAGAATTATCCGTACGATAGCTCCAGTTTAAACAGGAAGCATCCACTTGCTAGGAAGAGAGGCATGGATAAACCAGAGAGAGTCTGCTCACCCTGCCCCCACCCACACCTCCTGCTCACAACTCGATCACAAGGGTGGTAGGGTGGAGTTTGGTGAGGCAACTGATACTCCTGACCTAGCCTAACCTTGCTTAACTACTTAATAATTTAACCTAATTTAACCTAACCTGACCTAACCTGGGCTCCAGTTGGGAAATTGGGAAACTAAATCCACTTTTGTGTACGATGAGTTTCTTCCATTATGCCCCAAGCAATCGTAGATACGGCTTAAAGAACGTGATAAAAGAGAAAATCTTTCAGCAAGAGAAGGTAATTTACTACCCTCAAAATAGAAAAACACAGAAAACAAACTGGAGGAATATGAAGTGAATTGGTGAAGTCTTTCAGCTGTACGCTTAGACGAAAAGTAATGGGTTTCTTAGTTTTAGGGAACGAAAGGAAACAAGAACGTCTGCTAATCAGAAAAAAAAAAAAATTACTCATGTGTTCTCGTAAGTTAGCATTCAGTTCTGCATTCTTCGTTAGATATCGCGCTTCCCAACACATTTCGGACCGACAGAGCATTGTTATTTCTTCCTCTTACATTTACTGTTCATTCTTTTGTTTGTTCTTAAGTGTACTGTACAGTATGTGTGAAAGAGAGTATTAATACAAACAATAATGCATTCCATTAACCCCATAACAGCTGTCAGCCTCGAACAATGCTTTACTGTACCGGTGTCAGGGATGTTGGGTTAGGGAGAGCTATAAAAATCTGCGAACAATTATGGGAAGGGAACGAAGGTCACTCGTATGTTTTCACGACCCTTCTCTACCATCTCAAACAGTCAGGCGGCCTGCCACTTCGTCTCAGATGTTTTTGCCGATATGTTTAACCCCTAAAACGCGGATCGTCGCGTTTGCGACGCTCGGCCATAAGGGCAGGACGGCGGGTCGTCGCGTTTGCGATTTTAGTAAATTTTGAATAACCGCGGGCAAGCAGGCTCCAGCTGGTATTGTCTATCAGTACCACCACCCTCTAGCTACAACTAGCATACTTTACCTTTGTACTACTGACCTCAGTTGTTGCCAAATATCGCGTTTTCCCCCCGTACCCCCCCCACCACGGCCCGGCCAGCCTGGCTGTGATACATGGCAGCGCTCTGAGTGCTCAGAACTGTAAATCTGCGATCTCCTCTCACAAGCAGTTTATGCTACTAGGAAACGCTTGTTTCCCCAGTTGTAACACTAGCTTTTTTTCTCAGGGTTTGCCTCTGTTTAGCGTCAGTTTACTGCAGGCTTTCAAAGTGAGATTATGGTGAGTTCTAGCTCTTCCCAGTCAGTGCAAGCGGCCGACAGGAACGAGAATAAAGTGATGGGCGTAAGGCAGAATAAAAAGCGCGCCGTGGTGATCTTTTGGGAAGTAATATGATTGAAAATAATGTAGTATACATGTTTTTAGCTGTGAAAATGGAAATGTTTGTTGAGTGACGGGAAGACCGCCGCCACAGTGCATGTCGGCCGTACGCTCTGTTGATTTTAGCCTTATTTTCAGTGCTTATTGTACAAATACGGATTCCTAACTACGTTTACGTTGTAGTATAAAGTTTACTGTGACAGAATGAGGCTGTGGTAGAGGGGAAACCGGGTTGCTGGAGGTGTGAAAGTGAAAATTTGGTTATCCAACTTTGCAAGTCTCCACAAGTCCTTGGGTAGTCCACGAAGGCTCAACACCTGCCTCTGGAGAAAGCTGAATGTAAGTACTATCTGCCATACCAAGTATAATGTTCTAGGGTTAATCTCTGATTTTTGGCGAATATTTTCCTACAGGTACTCAGACCGCGATACAACCCCGCCACTCGGGGGGGATCGACTGTAAACACCCGCGTTTTAGGGGTTAAATGCTAATGTAACATGCACCCTAATTATGAGTAAGTTTCTTCCATTATGCTGGAAACAATCATAGGTAAGGCTTAAGGAACGTTGGGATAATGAGAGGAAATCTTTCAGCCAAACGTATTTACCACCCACAAAATAAGCGGAAAAATACAGAAAACAAACTAGAGCAATATGAACTGAATTGGTATGGTTATTAGGCTGTATGCTTGGACGATAATTTATGAGTTTCACAATTATAGAGGACGAAATGGAACAATTATGTTTACTAATAAGAAAAAATGCTTTCATCTCACGTGTTCTCGTAAGGTGGAATTCAGTTCCACATCCTTTGTTCGATGTCGCTTCCCAACACATTTCGGACCGACAGAGCATAGTTATTTCTGCTCCTTACAGTTAAGTGTACATTTATTGCACATTCTTTTGTTTGTTCGTGTATTTGTGAAAGAGAGAGTATTGATACAAACAATAATGTATTCCATTAACTTCTTCATGGCTGCCAGCCTTGAACAATGCTTTACTGTACCGGTGTCAGTAACGTTGAGTTAGGGAGAGCCATAAAAACTGCGAACAATTATGGGAAGGGAACGAAGGTCACTCGTATGTTTACACGACCCTACTCTACCATCCCAAACAGCTAGGCGGTCCTTTCATCCCAGATGTTTTCGCCGATATGTTTAAATGCTAAAGTAACATGCACCCTAACTTTATGTTTAAATGCTAATGAAACATGCCCCCTAATTTTATTAATTCTTTCACGAATCATAGCAAATCACAAGATGGGTTTAGGGAGGAGGGGAAAAAAACAGGTGTACCAGACGAGTCTTTTCACATCTGTAAGAAAAAGAAACTGACTTTTATAACTTTGAAAAAATGGTTTCAAGGTCTGCCACGGGAGCACACAAATTTCTGAACTTACGAACATTGAGGATTTGAGGGGGGTAAAGTGCTTTGCTGTAAGCAGTAAAAGCACCTTACCAAATCAGTTCATCCTGATGGTCTATTATATTTTTCCGATTATTTCTGGGTTGGTAAATAAACATTTCTTGTTAAATCTGTTTCCCCGCTGCTTTTAGCTGTTCTGGTGTGACGACTCTTTGTTTGATTTGTTAACGTAATGGCAGAAGACACTGTTCTAATCTAAGTGTTTAAACCTGGCCTAACCTAGCTTAACTGCACCTAATAATGTAACCTAACCTAATCTTCAGTTGGGAAGCTGGGAAACGAAGTCCACATTTGAGCACGATTAGTTTCGTCCATTGTGCTGGAAACAATCCTAGGTACAACTTTAGAACGTGACGATAATAACAGAAGGAAATCTTTCAGTAAGAAAACGTGATTTACCGAACTGAATATAGTCTGAAAAATACTGAAACAAGCTGGAGGAATATACATCGAACTGGAAAGGTCTTTCTGGTACTTAAAGTGTACATTTACCGGTAAATAAATCAGTCTAACAGTACAGTACTTGTGTTTTGTTTCCGCCGGATTAATCGTGCTTTCGGACTAATCGGGCACCCCTTAACACCATATAGCCCGGATAATCGGGCTATCTCTGTATATATATATATATATATATATATATATATATATATATATATTCATTCATTCATTCAGATGTAGAGCTGATAAAAACACCAGACTTTGCAGTTCTACCTGACCAATCTTAACTTGAGAACAGTGACTTATCACCAAATCCCCAGTGGATGGTTGTGACTTTCATTCATTCATTCATTGCCAGACGCCATGTATCCCAAACGGGGTGACCAAGGGCTTAGAGTTAATTGTTTTACAGGGAGGGGCACTAATCCTCCACCAACCCCACTTGACATGTAGGGAGAACGTTATGCCAACAGCATCTGGTGTTCCCAGGCGGTCACCCATCCAAGTACTAACCAGACCCAACGTTGCTTAACTTCGCTGATCGGATGGGAAGCGGTGTACTCAACGTGGTATGGCCATATATATATATATATATATATATACACGGAGCCTCTGTGGTACAGTGGTAGAGTGTGCATTTCGTACATGGGTGGACCAGGGTTCGCGCACCGCCAGGGTAATAAACTTTGGGAGTGTTCACCCGGCCACGTACTGAATTGGTGGACACCAGGGGTGCTGTGGTTGAACTAGTGTCGCTTACTGTAAAGTATGCTTGCACCCAGTCGGCTTGCGCGGGCCGATTACACTTGGTTCACAGACTACACACACATCCAAAGCCACTCCAACACTACAATTACACTAACAAGCACTTCGCACCCTACATACAATCTCTACTAGACAGCCTAAGCCACTTGGTAGAGATACATTGGCTGTATCGTCCCGACTTCAGTCGGGATAGGCCGGTCCTGCAGTGGATACTCAAACGGCTGATGATGATGATGATATATATATATACACACACACACACACATATATATATATATATATATATATATATATATATATATATATATATCAGCGTTTTTGTCGTCCATGCTGGAGCTTGAGATTCGAAGTGTGTCTTGGGGCGCTTGGTTTCTGTCCACAAAAACAGTCCAGGATACGTAAAACCTAAAAATTACACGTGATCGCAAAGTAAGCACATGGGTTCGCCGAAGATGATCCTCTGACAAATATGCAACTTATACGTAGCCGTTATTTGAGCTGGTAACTGGCTCTATATGTTGTTAATATTAGTCACCTCCATGCTAATTTTATGTAAATCGTGCTAATTTCATGATGTTTATCATTTACGTGTCCTTGCTGGCCATCTTCACTCTCCCAATTACGCCTGGGTGATACGAAGACGGTCTTGGTTTCGATGACAAATGCTTGAGCCGGCTTCGTATCACTTTGGCCGACAAAAATGGCGCAGTTTGGTTTCACCGAAGATGGCTTCGAATCCGATCTATCAGCTTGGACGACAAAAATGCAGCTTTATTTCATTTCGTTTAGTTTTTAAAGGCTCCAACATGCTTGCATGCATCGGCCTTGGTCACCTTATGGTGGCTCTCCATATATATATAGACAGATAGATACATAGATAGATATAGATAGATAGATCTATATCTATATAGATAGATACATACATACATACGTACATACATATATACCGGTATATAGATAGATAGATAGATCTATATCTATATAGATAGATAGATACATACATACATACATGGATATATACCGGTATATAGATAGATAGATAGATCTAAATACAGATAAAGATATATACAGAAAAGAAGGCAGTTTAATACAGGATGTGCCAGAGTGGACTGCTAGAGGAAGAAGAGGTAGAGGTAGGCCGAGGGAAACCTGGTTGAGGACAATGAAAAGAGAAGCAGAAGAGGAGTGTCGGTGGGACCTAAAGGAGATGGCAAGACAAATATTGGTGGAGAGAGTTCATCGAGGCCCTATGCATCCCGTGAGGTGCCGCAGGAAATGATTGACTTATTGACTGATATATATCTATCTATCTATATATACATATCCTTCATTCTTTCCTTGTCCTTCTGCCTACAGGTGACTTTACACTCCCTCTTCTGTCTTTCTTCCCTTCATTTTTTTCCTTGTCCTTCAGCCTGTGGGTGACTCTACACTGAGTGACAAGCCAAATGGTTTCCTGTACACCAGGAAACCATTTACTATGCTGGATGGTAACCATATAACCAAAGTTTGGCGCCTGGTGGTTTAGTGGGTAATTACTGCGCTCCAATCAGACTGAGCCGGTGAAGGTTTATATCCAAGGGGTGGTTGGGGTTGATTGCTCATGTAACGCCACTCAGGGATGAGCAAGGCTGGTCACTCTCATCTTAAATGTCAGGACCAACTGCCTAGCCCCGGGCTCCAACGCTCCTCATGGGGCAATGTAGGACTGGATGATGGATAGATGGATATATATATATATATATATTTATATATATATATATATATTTGGTGGCGACCACCATCCACTCACTTGATGTAGTGCTGCCTACTTCTTCCTTAGCCTTTATCATTCCTTTTCTGTGCCTGCCCTCCTCTCTTCCTATTTCTCCCATCTTCCTGTCACTTCTTATTGCTTTTCTTTCCTTTACAGGTGGCTTTACATTGAGTGACAAGCCAAATGGTTTCCTGTAAGCCAAGAAACCATTTACAACGTTGGGTGGTAACCATATAACCAAACCATACGTGCTCCCTACGTGTCAACAAGTGGGTTGCTGGAGGGTTAGTGCCCCTCCATGTAAAACAAATAACTCCGAGTCAAATGGCCACCCCTTACGGGACTATGGCATCTGGCAACAGATAGATAAATAGACAGATATATACAGTACAATCCCAGTTAACCGGGTGGCTTGGGGAATTTACCTTCCCGGTAACAGATTTTTCACGTATTTCTGATTTTCAAGTCAAATCTATACAAAGGCTATCACAGCAGTAAATACAGTTCAGGTACTCACCAGTCACATTAGGGGTTACACCAAGAGATTCCGCCTGAAAAACTGCCTTGTAAACACACACCATGGTCATAACGCACGTGCGTGAATTGTCTAGCAATTTGCAGTACTGCAAATTGCACCAGTCCATTGTTTACCGAATTACTGAATTCATTATATGTACTGTACTCATAAAAATTGAAAAATAAACTAAAGAAATAAAAGCTTGAACATTTATTAGTGAACTGATGATGTGTTAAGACTGCACTGTAGAATTATCACGACACCTGTGCCCCCACGTTAGTTTTGTTTACGTTTCTGACCCCGATTCTTCTTCTTCTTCCCCACCTCACCTCCATCACTCCACCCCTCACCTGCCACTCAGCTGTTTTGCAGAAAATAAAATAAATGATGTACGCATGAAATGCAGGCATATTATTTATTTATTTTTCTTCCAACAAAGTAAACTTTCATTCCTATTAACATTTATATTCAGCCATTAGTGTTTTATAATGTTCGCCTTTTTCAAGTCTGTTGCATATATCCAGCTTCTGTTTCAAGGTAAGCACGATACGCTTACGTTTAGTTTGCACTTTAGGCATTTTGAAGTGTACATCTATCGGAGGAACACAATAGCAAGAGAGCTTGTTTACTGTCTGGTGGCAAAAAGCAGACTGGTGATTTTTGGAGGGTGTGGAGGATGACTGAATTCAAGTAGGGGAAAGATGGGGAGAGGAGGGGTGGTTAAGAGAATTTGCTAGGGATTTACATTAGCCGGAAATGCCTTCACCTCGCTTTGTCTGACTTCACCCAGCCTCACGTGACACGATCAAACGGCGGTTTGGCGGTCCATTCAAATTGGCGCACAGTTATAACTTACTGACATTTTTACCAGCCCTTGAATTTTCCCGTTGTTCTGAGTATTCCGTTTGTCTGGATACCGGATAGCTGGGATTGTACTGTATATATATATATATATATATATATATATATATATATATATACATTTATATATATATATATATATATATATATATATATATATATACTTATACTGTATATATATATATATATATATACTGTGTATATCTATATCTATATCTATATCTCTCTCTATATATATATATATATATATATACTGTGTATATCTATATCTATCTATATATATATATATATATATATATATATATATATATATATACTGTGTATATCTATCTATCTATCTATATATATATATATATATATATACACACTCCGCAAAAAACCTTGAGCCCATCACCCCTCTGAGACCTATGAAACGCACATTTAAGGTAGGCTTAACTCCAACCATGTCCCGGGTTAATCCGGCTGTTAATGTACATCTGGCAACACCTTGGACACTCCCACACTCACTGATGCATGAAACTCACCAGTGCTCACCGAGCTCTCGTCAAGGGAGGATGTATGCTGTTGATGCTCTTTCTGCATAAATACTCAGTTTCTTCCCTACTTCTTCCTAGTTATATTTTCAACTGACATATTAAAAGATGCCTGGAAAGTACTTGAGTGATGTAGAAAAGTAAAAAATACTAACTCTGACAGGCGATAACATCACTTTAGAGAGAAGTTTTCGACTATCAGAGTTATGTCATGTTGAAGAGTTCTAGCTACATATAGAAGAGTATCAAGGTTTTCTGAAGTGGCTTTATATATATGTATATACAAATATATAGATAGATAGATAGATAGATATGTATATATAGTACATATATATATATATATATATATATATATATACAGTAATCCCTGTACTTTCCGGACGCCCACTTTCCAGACTCCCCACTTACCGGACATTGTGGGCCTGGACCTTCAGAACCCAAAAATGGCCAAAAAAAGAAAAAAAAAAAATCCCCCCAAAATCCGAATTCTTTCCCAACATGGAATGTTGGGGGTGCGAATGTTGAGGTGAAAGAGAGAGAGAGATTGTTCAGGTGCTTGAGAGTGCGAAAGTGGATGCATGAAGAGTAGCTGAAACTAAATGGAGAGGAGAAAGTGTGAGAGAATGGGAGTATGGATGGGGTATATGTGCAGGAGTAGGTGAGAATAAGAGGGCAAAAGAAGGAGTGTGTATTGTTGTGAGTAAAAGATGGAAGAAGAACATAAGAGAGTACAGATCAGTTGAGTCAAGGATTGTGTGAGTAAGATTGAAAGTTGGAACACAAATGTGGGCGATTGTGTGTGAGTATGCGCCAACGCAAGATCAAGCAAGCAGAGTAAGAGAAGAGTTCTGGACAAATGTGGAAGTGTGCATGGAAAAGTTTGGAAGGAATGAGAGTATTTTTGATTGGTGATATGAACGGTAAAGTAGGGAATGTCAAGGTGGATGGAATAGTTGGTGAGTGGGGTGTGCCTGCTGAGATAGATGAGAATGGCAGTGCATTAGTGGACATTTGTGCCGGGAGGGGGTTGGCGATAGCCAATACCCTCTTCAGGCACAAAATGATCCACAGGTATACATGGTGAGTGATAAGAAGGGTGGGTGGTGAACTGAATGAAAGGGAGGCAATGATTGATTATGTGTGTGTGGATGAAAGGATTCAAAGATGTGTAATGGATGCAAGAGCTTATAGAGGCTGGGGGTGTGGACTTTCTGACCACTACTTGGTGGTGGCCAGAATCAAGATCCAAGTAAGATGGAGAAATAGAGAGTGGAAAGGCTACAAGAGGATGAGAAAAAGGCAGAATATAAGAGTGAAATGGAGGAACGAGTGGGTAAATATGAACAACTGGGAAAATATGAATTGGAGCAGATGGGGGACGTGGAAGGTGTGTGCAGGATGTTCACAGAAGAAATATGTGCAGCATGTGATGTGGTGTGTGGGGTGATGAGAAGTCAGAGGGGAGTGCAAGGAACAGCGTGGTGGAATGAAGAGGTGAGACAGGCTGTGGCACAAAAGAAGAAAGCATACAATGAATGGATGAGAAATAGGGGCGTGGAAGAAGTTGAGAGGCAGAAGAGAGAGTTATACATAGAAAGGAAGACAGACGTGAAAAGATTAGTAAGAGAGAGTAAGAAGAGAGTGGATGAGGAATTTGGAAGGAATTTGAGTGTAAAGTGGAGGGACTGTAAGAAAATGTTCCGGAAAGAGGTGAAAAGAGTAAGACAGGGTGGCAGTGAAGTTAGCAGGGGAGTGAAAGATAACAATGGTAGATTATTAGTGGAGAAGGGAGAAAAAGTGAGCAGATGGAGAGAACACTTTAAGGAATTGTTGAATATAGAGGATGGAAGTAATGCGAGAATAAGTGGCTGCGGAATGGCTGGGAGAAGGAGGGAGGTGAGAAGACAAGAAGAAATCAGCAGGATAGAAGTTGTGGAAGCAATGAAGAAAGTCAAATTGGGGAAAGCCCCAGGAATTGATGGAGTGTGTGGTGAAATGCTGAAGCATGGGGGAGAGATAGTAGCAGAATGGATGTGGAGGATGTGCAGATTGGCCTGGGAGGAAGGTAGTGTCACGGAGGATTGGAAGTCAGGTATGATTATTCCCTTGTACAGTCGGCCTAAGAAGTGACGGCAGAGTATCCAGAAGTTTTCGGTCATCGATAATGTACATATTTGTCCTGATATCTTTACAAGGTCACTTTCGTGACGCTTGGGAACAAGGGATCATACCGCGGGGCATTACTTTTGTGATTCTGTGTTATTTTGATTTCGCCCAGGTTTTCAAGTGGTGGCTTTTATCATCTATCAGTACTGCCAATGTCCAACACTAGTCAGCACTCTTAATCTCATCTGTACTCCCATCCTTTGTTGACAATTCAGCCATTTCTCCCCATTCTTGACTCTTCTCCCTACCTCCCCTCCATTACCCTCTCCTCTCGCCTGCCCAGCCGTGCTACGCTAAGTAAATCTTCCCTGGAATTTTTCACTGATTTCATCCATTGAAATAAGCCCTATGCCCTATTCTTATACCAAATAATATATACAAAAAAGAAATAAGGTAAGTGAGAGTGCCATACACCTGGAATTGGGTAATTATCACCTGACAACACCTCACGTGCACTCGTTCGCTAATTTTCGCTGTTTATTTCCCCTTGAAATATGCCATATAATCTATTCTCGTGATAAAAATATATATAAGAAAGGAAGGGAGAAGCCTAAGTGATATTTACATTCACCTGGAACTACCTAATTATTGCAGGCCACCACACTGTATTCTACGCTAAGTAAATCTTCCCTGGAATTTTCCACTGATTTCATCCATTGAAATAAGCCCTATGCCCTATTCTTATACCAAATAATATATACAAAAAAGAAATAAGTGATAGTGCCATACACCTGGAATTGGCTAATTATCACCAGACAACACCTCACGTGCACTCGTTCGCTAATTTTCGCTGTTTATTTCCCCTTGAAATATGCCGTATAATCTATTCTCGTAATAAAAATATATATAAGGAGGGAAGGGAGAAGCCTAAGTGATATTTACATTCACCTGGAACTACCTAACTTATAATGTATTGTCTAGATTTTATGCCAATCATTTCATAGCTATATATTAGCAGCTCTCACGAGGCTGATGTTGGCAGTAATGCACTCTCCCTACGTAGGCCACCCCGGCCCATCAGTATCAGTTTACTGTCGTCTTTCAAGGTGAATGTACGTCGGATTCGCGCCTGCTAGATTCCGCCACTTTTTAGCCCCATGCAAAGGGTCCTGTGACCTCTACCCTCTACTAAACCTCGTGTGGAAAGAGGTAAAGGGCTGACAATTGATAAAGAGTGACTACGATTTTTCTGGTGAGTAAAACAGTGCAGGTGGAATTGTAAATAATGTGTAAAGATCAAGTGAAAGCAATGAATGAAAATATAAGTGAACAGTGGAAAAAAGTTTTATAAGTTACTGCAAGTGACAGTGCCTAACACAGTGTAAATAAAATAGAGAACGTAAATAGAAATGTAAATGAGTAGTATTATAAGAATACGAGTATATATACTAGGAGTAATGAAAGTGAAAGTTTCACTCTAGCATGTATGAATACTATAAGTTATAAGAGTGAAGGTGAAAGTGACAGATTCGCTCTCAACGCTAGTATACAGGACGAGAAAGTGAATGCTATGTATTTTACTGAAAGAAATTGAATGCCTACAGTGACAATAAACTACTATTACTGAAGGAAACTTATGGATAAAGACTGTAGATATATATAAGTGTTATATAGTAATAGAAATATAAACTGTGAGTGTTATTATCAATAATAAATGACAGAACACAAGCGGCGAACGAGTCCAAGTGGGAAGGTCATACGCCCTCGTAATTTTCATTGCTTTCAGTTTTTTTTTTTTTTTTTTTTTTTAGTATGGATTCCAAACTATTTGAGAATCATAGAATAGTGTTTCTAGTGATAATATCAGGCTGTGGTAATTATATTACGGGTTGTCAGGAAGTGTATAGTGGAGACTTCGTTACCCAACTTCAGAGGTCTCCACAAGTCCTATGGTACTCGACTAAGGCTCAACAAACACCCCAGGAGAAAGCTGAAGGTATGTGCCATAGGCATATGTGATTTTAATATTCTAGGACTAATAACTGATTTTTGGCAAATATTTTTAGAGAGTCTGTCGGAGCGCGAATATGCCCACGGGAGCCGCAAGTCAAAGCAAAACAAGCCCACGGTTAAGGGGATAAGAGGAGCCTGTGCAGTCACAAGGAGAGACAGGCTGACAAATGAGGATATAAAGGAGCGTTTTGGTGTGGATGTGGAATTGATAGGAAGCATTAGGAGGAACACACTGAGGTGCTTTGGCCATATGGAGAGGATGGAGGGTGAGAGACTGACGAGGAGAGTGTATATGAGTGAGGAGGAGGGGGGGGAGAGGGAGTGGGAGGCCGAGGATGAGATGGAGGGATGGGGTGGAGAGGTATATGAGTGAGGGGGGCATGAGATGGGAGCAGGGCAGTGAAATGGCAGGGGACAGGGCGACGTGGAGGAGATTTGTTTGTGACCACCCCGTACAGGATTTAGGCATCTGGCAATAGATAGATAGATAGATTTTCCCACCCGTAATTTGAAATTACCCAGGGGGATGAGGGTGGGTTCATGGAATGTGGGAAGTTTGAGGGGAAGAGCGGGGGAAGTCGCTGAGGTATTCAGTAGGAGGTGGGTGGATGGGGCGTGTTTGCAGGCAGTCCGGTACAGGAGTGGATCAGCCAGAAAGATTGTTGGGAAGGACTGTTACTATAAGTTGTTTTGGCAGGGGGGTACAGATGGATATGGGGGTGTTGGTATGATGGTTGCAGAGAAATGGGTGGAATATGTTATGAATGTTATGAGAGTAAGTGATAGGATACTGGTAGCGAAAATTCTATTCGTCAGAAAGACAGCTGCAGTTACAGTATATCGGCATATGCTCCACAGGCAGGATTGGATGTAGCAGAGAAACATAGATTTTGGGATGATTTAATACGTGTAGTGGGTGGTATGCAGGATGATGAGATAGTGGTTTTGGAAGGGGACTTAAATGGTCATGTAGGTGAAACAGCACAAGGTTATGGAGTACATGGGGGATGCGCATATGGTATAAGGAATGCAGAAGGGGAAAGGATACTCGAGCTTGGGGAGGCAATGGACATGATCGTGTGCAACATATTTTAGGGAACGAGAGAGTAGGTTAATTACGTATGAGTCTGGGGGAAATAGCAGCCAGACAGATTATTTTCTGTGTAGGAGGGCTGATAGGAGGTAAGTGAGGGATGTTAAAGTTATAGGAAGTGAGGAGTGTGTGTAGCAGCACAAACTATTGATTTCTGATATGGTGCTTAAAGAACGAGTGATGAAAAAGAGGACTTATGTACCTAGGAGAAAAATATGGAAGTTGAAAAACCAAGTAGTATGGGAAGCCTTCTACAGTGAGATGAGGAGAGTGGTGGCTGAACAGGGAGCTGTAGACAGAGGCATTAATGAACAGAACAGAGCCCTTAAGAACAATCTCTTGAGTCACTGATGTAACATGCGGTTGGACAAGAGGACCACCAAGACATAAAGTAACTTGGTGGTGGAATGACGGTGTAGAAGCCGCAGTTAAGGAGAAAAGAAGGCTTTTCCGGGAAGGGAAGAAGGGTGATAGCAAGGAGGAATACTTGGCTCCCAAGCGTAGGGCTAGAAGAGAGGTATACAGGGCGAAGTCAGAGTCACAGAGACTTTTACTTGATATCCTAAATCGTGGGGAAAGGAAAAATATGATATTTAAGGTGGCAAATCAGATGAAGAGGGATAAACGGGATATCATAAGTGAGCAGTGTGTGAAGAATGATGAAGGAAGGATAGTGGTGAACAGTGAGGATATTAAAGATGCATGGAGAGAGCTTTATAGCTGGTTGTTGAATGAGGAGTTTGACTGGGACAGGGAAGATTTGGAGCCAGCAGATCCAGTGTTTGGCCCTTGGCCTTTGATTGATGCTGCTACTGTGAGTCAGGCAATAGGCAGGATGAAGGTGGGGAAGGCAGCAGGTGTGTCTGGGTTGAATGCCAAAATGTTGAAGGCCCCAGGAGATATAGGGATAAGGTTAGTCACTGACCTGAAAAACATGATTATTTATGAGTGTGTTGTCCCAGATGATTGCCTGAAGAGTGTAATTGTAAATGTGTATAAAGGGAAGGGTGATGCCCTGGAAAGAGGAAATTATAGAGGTATAAAGCTTTTAGATCAGATAATGAAGGTAATGGAGAGAGTTTAGAAGGTATGATTAGAGAAAGAGTGAATATTGATGAGATGCAGTTTGGGTTTATGCTAGGTAGAGGGACAACTGATGCCATATTCATTGTTCAACAGCTTCAGGAAAAATATATTGGAAGGAGAAGGGATCTGTATTTTCTTTTTGTTGATTTGGAAAAGGCCTTTGACAGAGTCCCTAGAGAGGTGGTGAAGTGGGCAATGAGAAGGCTTGGCTTGGAGGAGTGGCTGGTTAGGGTGCTTATGGCTATGTATGTGGGTGCTCGCACCCAGGTAAGAGTGAATGAAAATTTGAGTGATGAGTTGTCCATAAATGTTGGTGTGCATCTGGGGTCAGTTTTGAGTCCCATGTTGTTTATCATGATACTTGAAGCCCACTCACATGACTTTAGAAACAGACTCCCGTGGGAGATTTTTTTTTTTTTTTTTACTCTGGGCATAGGCTTCACAGCCTGCTATCAAGGCCCAGCAGTCCTCCTACATACCATACACCTCTACATGTCACCACTTCGGCACTAACACCCACCATCCATATTGAATACATGCTAAGGCTGTCTCATACAGGACTGGTGTATTGGAATTAGCGGGGGTATTTTTACGACATGTCAGCAGGTCTGCTGGTTGATCAGAAAAGCCTGATTTAATTAAATTCAAATCCTTAAACTGTTCCCTGCCCCAGCTGGGATTTCAACCTGGGTCCGTTAGAGCTGCAGGCCGCCTCTCTACCGATTGAGCCAAGCCTCCCCCCATATATATATATATATATATATATATATAATGTACATATATATATATGTATCTCGTTTCATTTTTTTTTTAAAGGCTCCAACATGCTTGCATGCGTCGGCCTTGGTCATCTAATGCCGGCTCTCCATGCTGCACGATCCATTGCAGCCTCTCTGTTCAGTCCCTTAACCCTGAGGTCACACTTAATGACCTCGTCCAATGTCTTTATCGGTCTAACACTCACAACCCCACCCCCAATATTAACATTTCTCACCTTCCTCACCCAATTATCATCCCCCATCCTCTCCACATGTCCAAACCATCTCAATCTACCTCTCCTCATCACAACACCAATACACTCCAGTCCCATCCTACCTCTCAACTCTTCCATTGTAAACCCAGCTCCCCCAGACCTTGCACGCAGGGATGCACTACACATCCACCTAATCATTGTCATTTCTGTATGTCTGAGCAGGCGAATATCCTCCTCCTATACTGCCCAGGTCTCACTACCATACAGTATTACACTCCTAACACATGCTGCATACATAGACCCCATAGCACGTAGGGAGAGCCCTCTCAATGTCAGAAGAGGCAACAGCTCCCTGAACTTCTTCCAACCACTTCTCACCCTAGCCACAGAACTATCTCCAGCCCCACCTACAGCACACAACATGTCTCCCAAATAACAAAACTCTTCCACACACTCAAGAGATTCACCAGCAATTCAATCCTTTCACGCCTGACAATCTCCACCTGCTCTCCCCAACATGCCGTACACATAAAATCAGCATTATCTCGTAGTCTACCTCTGATACCACTACATCTCTTGTGCACCCATTTATCACAAACACCGCACAAGATGGAATTACTTCCCACGCCCTTGTGGCAAACTGCACATGGCCACTCTCCCTCGTCTTTGACAGTACCGCCACCAACCCTAGATATCATCACTTTTGTTTCATCTGCATTTACCCTTAAGCCCTTGTGCCCCATACCATCTCTCCACTTCCTAAACCTTTCCTCCACCTCCCTTTCGTTCTCTGCAATCAACACCAAATCATCAGCATACATCAACTCCCATGGGAGTCCGTTTCTAAAGTCATGAAAGAGAGATTCAAGTACCATGATAAACAACATGGGTCTTAAAACTGACCCCTGATGCACACCAACATTCATGGAGAACTCATCACCCAAATCTCCACTCACTCTTACCTGGGTGCGAGCACCCACATACATAGCCATAACCACCCTAACCAGCCACTCCTCTAAGCCAAGCTTTCTCATTGCCCACATCACCACCTCTCTAGGGACTCTGTCAAAGGCTTTTTCCAAATCAACAAAAGCAAAATACAGATTCCTTCTCCTACCAAAATATTTTTCCTGAAGCTGTCAAACAATGAATATGGCATCAGTAGTCCCCTTACCTGGCATAAACCCAAACTGCATCTCATCAATATTCACTTTTTCTCTAATCATACCTTCTAAAACTCTCTCCATTACCTTCATTCTCTGATCTAAAAGCTTTATGCCTCTATAATTTCCTCTTTCTAGGGCTTCACCCTTCCCTTTATACACATTTACAATTACACACTTCAGCCAATCATCTGGGATAACACACTCATAAATAATCATATTTATCCACTCACTCAATGTAGTGCTGCTCTCGGGTGTCTGTCCTTTCCTTCCCTCCATCCTTCTTTCCTTCCATCCTCCTCTGTCCTTCTTTCCTTCAGTCTTTCCTTGTCCTTCTGCCTACGGGTGACTTTACACTCCCTCTTCTATCTTTCTTTCCTTCATTCTTTCCTCTTCCTTCTGCATGTGGGTGACTCTACACTTACTGATAAGCCAAATGGTTTCCTGTACACCAGGAAACCATTTACTACGCTGGGTGGTAACCATATAACCAAATTTTGGCGCCTGGTGGTTTAGTGGGTAATTATTGCGCTCCAATCGGACTGAGCCAGTGAAGGTTTCTATCCAAGGGATGCTTGGGGTTTATTGCTCACGTAATGCCACTCAGGGATGAGTGAGGCTGGTTACTCTCATCTTAAATGTCAGGACCAACTGCCTAGCCCCGGGCTCCTATGCTCCTCGTGGGGCAACATAGGATTAGCAGATGGATGGATGGATCAGGTCAGTGACTAACCTCACCCCTGTATCTCCTGAAGCCTTCAACATTTCAGCAGTCAACCCAGACACACTTGCTGCCTTCCCAACCTTCATCCTGCCTATTGCCTCACTCACAGTAGCAGCATCAATCAAAGGCCAAGGGCCAAACACTGGATCTGCTGGCTCCAAACCTTCCCTGTCTCAGTCAAACTCCTCATTCAACATCCGGCTATAATGCTCTCTCCATGCATCTTTAATATCCTCACTGTTCACCACTACCCTTCCTTCATCTTTCTTCACACACTGCTAATTCAATCAAAGGCCAAGGGCCAAACACTGGATCTGATGGCTCCAAACCTTCCCTGTCCGTCAAACTCCTCATTCAACAACCGGCTATAATGCTCTCTCCAAGCATCTTTAATATCCTCACTGTTCACCACTACCCTTCCTTCATCATTCTTCACACACTGCTTACCTATAATATCCCGATTAACCCTCTTCATCTGATTTGCCACCTTAAATATCATATTTTTCGATTCCCCATGATTATGTATATATATGTATATATATATATACTCAATCCTTGAGTACCGCGGGCAACAGGGACTGGACAAGGACCGTGGTACCCAAATCCGCGTCACTCAGACAATATGTTTACATGTATAATGGTACAATGTGTTCTGGCATCTTTCCAAAACTCTCACTTTTACCCCTTCTTACCACCTAACCCCACGTAAATTACCCCCACTTGCACCCACCATCAGGTAAAACATTGAAAGAGATATAACTGTTGTAATTAAAAACATCAATGGTATTAAAAATAGCATTAACAAGAATAAAAGTTGGGATGGGTACCCTTTTGTTGATACGTAGCTCCCCGGTATTTTCCTCCCATCCCCCAACCCCAATGTTGTTGTCAAAGTTTCACCTTCTCTCATATCATGTGGCTTTCAGGAGAGACCTTAGGCCATATGGTTAGACAAAAATTTATGGGTCTGGCAGTTTTAGAGTACGAAATAGAACGAAAATTTGTGCTAACAAGAAAAAATTACTTTAATCCGTGTTTTCTCGTGAGTTAGCGTTCAGTTTCACATTTTTCGTTTGATATCGCGTTTCCCAACGTATTTCTGATAAACTAAACATATGGCTAAACTGCTCAATCAGTTCGAAAGGTGTTGGGAAGAGCGATACCGAACGAAGAGTAATGTGTTGGGAAGAGCGATACCGAACGAAGAATAATGTGTTGGGAAGAGCGATACCGAACGAAGAGTAATGTGTTGGGAAGAGCGATACCGAACGAAGAATGAGAAACGGAACGCTAACTCAGGAGAACACATGGATGAAAGAGTACCTTTTTTCTGGTTTGCAAATATTTTCGCTCCATTTTGTTCCCTAAAACAGCCAGACCCATAAATTTTAGTCTAACTATACAGCCTAACGTCTTTCCCGAAGGCCACATGATACGAGAAGGCGAAACTTTGACAACAACTTTGGGGTTGGGGGGCAGGAGTAAAATACTGTGGAGCTATGTATCAACAAAAGGGTACTCAGTGGAGGTGGTGTTGACCCAGTCCAACTTCTGTTTTTGTTAATGCCATTTTTAATACCACTAATGTTTTTAATTACAACAGTTATATCTTTTTCAGTGTTTTACCTGATGGTGCGTATAGGTGGAGGTAAATACGTGGGGTAAGATGGTAAAAAGGGGTAAAAGTGAGAGTTTGCTTTCTCTGACGCTCCACATAACGCCCTATAAGCTTCTCAGTCAGTTTCAGGTCAACATATAAACCTTCACAGCTGCCAGGATTGCATCACTTCCTACGCACGCTCTTTATCTTCTCCCTGTCCTTCCAAATCGTTATGATGGTGTTTTCGTTTATGGTATGGTTTTTCTTTTTTTCTTTTGCCATTTTGGTATTTGTACGCTTAAAGCAGTGGAAAAATCTTACCAATTCAGTTCATGTTCCTCCAGTTTGTTTTCTGTATTTTTCTGACTATTTTCAGGGTGGTAAATTACCTTTTCCTGCTGAAAAATTTCCCACTTTTTATCATCAAGTTCCTTAAGCCATAACGTGATTGTCTCGATGTACTCAAAGGTGATTTTCGTCTCCCAACTTCCCAACTGGATGCTACGTTAGGTTAGGTTAAATTATAAGGTATAGTTAAGCTAGGTTAGGTCAAGTTTAAACACTTAGGACAGGCCCTAATTTCGCCGTAACCCTGATGTGTCAAACAAGTTGACAGCGGAATACAACTTAAAACGACGGGGGAAACAGATTTAGTATGAAACGTTTATTTACCTCCCAGAAGTAATCCGACAAACATAAGACTATCAGGAAGAAGAACGAAGAATGTGAAACTGAATGCTCACTTACATGAGCAGAAGTATTTTGTGTGTGTGTGTGTGTGTGTGTGTGTGTGTGTGTGTGTGTGTGTGATTAGCAAACATTTTCATTCAGTTTCGTCTCCTAAAACTCGAAACCCATATGACTGTGAGGTAGAGTCTGTGAGACGCGAGAAAGGACTTGATAGCCGTATGCTCAGTCGGTCCTAAATGTGTTGGGAAGCACGAAACCGAACGAAAAATGTGGAACTGAACACTAACAAGAACACATAGACGAACGTATTTTTTTCTAATTAGCAAACATTTTCGTTCCATTTCGTCCCCTAAAACTGCGAAACCCATTATGAGTGTGGGGTGGAACTAGGTGAAGCATGAGAAAGGATTGATAACAGTATGCTCAGTTAGTTGGAAGTGTTGGGAAGCATTAAATCGAACGAAGAATGTGGAACTGAACGCTACGATAACACATGGACGAAAGAGTAACTTTTCCTTTAATTAGCAAACATTTTCGTTCCATTTCGTTCCTTAAAACTGCAAAATCCATGATAATTATGGGTAAGAACTAGATGAGGCATGAGAAAGGACTGATAACCATATGCCCAGTTGGTCCAACATGTGTTGGGAAGAATGAAATCAAACGAAGAATGTGGAACTGAACTGTAACTTACGAGAACGCAAGGATTTTTTTTTTTTTTTTTTTATCTGATTAGCATACATTGTCGTTCCATTTTGTCCCCTGAAATTGCCGAAACCCATAAATTTCGTCAAACCGTTCGGCCTTGAGTTTGCCCAGAAAACATATTTCCATTCTGTATGCATATTCATAAAAACCACCAGGAACCCTCAGCCAGGAACAACGCTTGCCCATACGTTTCAAAACTAACCATAGGTTTTTCACGAAAATATGCCCACTGTGCTTCCCAGGCAAAATTTCAGCAACCTAACCTACCCTAACCTATCCCATCTCACTAGGGCTGTTTGGCTGAGGTGGCTGGCTGTGGTACTGAGATAAATACCCATACAGAATGGAAATATGCGCCCAGGAAATGTACCCAGAGGTTGGAGGGTGACGTCATAGCGCGCAGCTTTCAAATTTCGTCCCCAGGCCAGCTGACTTCCCGCGTGAGCTCGAGTTTTTCCGCGTGTTGACATGACTTGTCTCATTATGCTGACCGCGTTAGAACAAAAACGTGTTACTCAACCACGTGTTACTTAAGGATTGAGTGTATATATATACGGTACATGTTTATACAGTACCCTTGCGTCCAAGATGGTAATATTGTCACCTGAGGGTCCCGTCTTGGGCAAGAAACATCTTGGATCAATACAGGACCTTATGTAAAAAATTAATATTGTCACAAAATCTTCAAAAAGTGCCCCTAAAAACATCAACCTAGACCTATTTTGGCACCAAAACAAATTTTCTCACCTTGAAAGTGTGCATTTCTGAGCTTATCTCCAGCTTAGTAGCTCAGTTATCTCTAGCATAGTATCCTGAGGTAGATGGCAGCACTTCAAGGGGTTAGCAGACAGTTTCCTAGGCATGGTTACATAAGGAGAGGCAATAACCTAGGAGCAAATTCTGAGTGCAACACGCAGTAAGTGTGTCCACAACGGTCTGGTGAGAGAGAAAAAAGCAAGCCCAGCCTGCTCATCACGTGAGCAGATGCCAGTACAGGTATTTCATTCCACAACACCGCAATCACGTCACTCTCCCAGAAGCAGGAACTGTGATGGACCGGGTGAGACCGTCATAACTGTATTCTACTGGGATTTGGGCCGTTATGAACCGCTGGTTCCATATTAGATGTATGCAACCATATTACAGCAATATATTGGATTATTATTTATGGTCTCCGTCTTGGACGCGAGGGTATTGTATATAAAATGCAATGGCCTCAGGCTACAGTACCACAGCCCAATACATTTAGGGGTAGATAACCAAGCCTCATTCCCTTGGAGGCATTACATGGCCGAACCTACATAAGGCCATCAATGCAGATGGGGAGACCCAGCTGTTCTGGCCCAACTTGGTCCCTCATCAGGTTCAATTATTATGAGTATCATTCTTTAACAATGCAGGTTACATTCTTTTCCTACCTTCTTATCCCTGTCAATGATGTCCATAATCTGCTCCTTCAGGTACTTAGAGAAGACATCCACAGTGGCACTGCAAGCCTTCTTAACAGTGATCAGTTCAGAGTCCTCCTTAACTGACATCACCACTGCCATGTTCCCACTGATGTCTAGCTGCAGAGGAATAACACCATCATAATCATTCTGATCTCCTCATCCCATCTAACAATGGCTGAGGCTGGGTGACAAAAACAAGGAAGAAAAATAAAAATACGGAGAGCTATTACCTGCATGCCCTGTGAAATAACTCAAACACTCTCACACACTACTAAAGTCCTAAGAACAATGGCTCTACCTAACACACAACCATCTGCACATAATTCAGAAATATTTTCATTATATCTATCTATCTATCTATATACCTAGGCTGCTTCCCCCAAGGAAAGGGAGGTAGCCGAGACAGGACAACACACTTCCCATTTACTCATCCATTCAAACACATTCATTCACATCTTAGCCCCAAAGGGAAGAAGGGACAGATCCTCACAGCACCACACCGCACGAGGGTCAACTGAGCAGTGCAATCAGTGACATCTGCAGCAAGGCCTGACAGCAGAGCCGGTTTACCCCTGCCACATCATAATAGACCCATCCCCTTACCCGCACCTGACCTGATTAGCTGATCAGACCAAATGCGGGAGAATATCCCCTCAGGGCTGAGTCATCATTTATTCATCCACAATTTCTCTCCATTTATATCTGTCACGCACAGCCACTCTTCCTTGCTCAACAGACATCCCTCTCGCATCCAACGCTCTCTTCGCACTGTCCATCCATCCTATTCGTGGTCTCCCTCTCAGCCTTACACCTCTCACATCAGATCTAGTTATCTTTTTCACCAATCGCTCATTATCCATTCTCTCCATATGCCTAAACCATCGCAACACCCTCTGCTCAACTCGATCAGCCATCTCTTGAACAACTCCAGTTCTCCTTCGCACTTCATCATTTCACACTCGATCCATACGTGTCACTCCACACATACTCCTCAGACACCTCATCTCCATTACATTCAAACTTTTTCTCTCTGCTACACCCATATTCCATGTCTCTGCCCCATATAATGCAGTCAGTACCACAACACCCTCATACAGCCTTCTCTTTACATCCATTGTAAGTGAACGACATCTAAACACTTTTTTTCATTCCTCCCAGCACCTTTCCTACTTCATTCATTCTAAACTTCACTTCTGCATCTATTTGTCCATCCACAGCAACATGTGACCCTAAATACTTAAAACACTCTACCTCCTTGAGCAACTCACCATTCAAAACTATATTCATCCCCGTACCATCTACCGACCTTGTACACTTCATCACTTTACTCTTATTCTCATTTACTTTCAATTTCCTCCTTTCCCACACCCTTTCAAACTCCTCTACCAACTGTCTCAAACTCTCCTCTGAATCAGCCACCAGTGCAGTATCATCTGCAAACAGTAGCTGCTTCACATTCCACTCTCTACCAACATTCACCAGACTCAAACCTCCACCTAAAGCTCTTGCATTCACCTCCCTTGCAACACCATCCATATAAATATTAAACCACCAAGGCAACATCACACATCCCTGCCGCAACCCCACTATAGATGACATAAACATCCATTCACTGCAATAATATAATTCAAGTCGTACTGCACAAAGCCACTCAGAACTTGGTTTTCAGATGACAAATGCATGGGCAATTTTATCATCATCATCACCTGAATCTCTATTCCTACCTAAGAATGGGATGAATTAGGCTCAGAGAGGAAGAAAAATCCAGATAGGAGAAACTGAATATGTCTGCCCAATTTAACAGGCCACATTATAGGAGAAACTGAATATGTCTGCCCAATTTAACAGGCCACATTTTCATTCACATACCATTCAACCCTACAGAATCCTGACTCCACCCTGAAGGTATAAATATCCACATTAATACACTTCATGCTATGTATCAGCTAGAGCCAAGACTTATAACAGAAAATAAACATCCATAAGAATCACACTAATGTAAAGAAGTCTGTAGTATTCTCAATTTTATGTATAGTATATCAATCACATGGGAACAGCTGGCAAACAATTCCGAGAATCTCATTATCATATTTATTCATACTTATTATGACCATATTCTTTTCCTAGAGTTAAGTTGATCTTGCACTTTTCAGCAGGGTTGTCGAGTTGGAGTCGGTAAATTTCCCCCAACTCTGAGTTTTTTGGTTCTGAAATGGTACAGTAGCGTCCTCATACATCACGAGACAGGTTATGCAGAACCTTGTGCAAAATCAATTTCGCGCTAAAACGTGACATATATTTACATGTAAAAGCGGAGGTTAGGTTCTAGGAGCCTCAATTTTTTTGTTAAACACAGGGTTATTGATTTTGTTTTAATTTATTCAATTTATTTGATTTTCCTGTTTAATATATAGCTAATATTTCAAAAGCAGTATACTGAATACTGTTAACTTCATGTCCAGTCTATCCACTGACAGCTCAGGTTGAAAGCCACTGCCCAGAATCCAGATACAGTAGAACCTCTCTCATTCGGACTATATGGGGGGAAGGGTTGTCCGAATTAGCAGATTGTCCGGACCATCAGGGTAATCTCCAGTTCATACCAAAAACTGTCTACATATGGTATGTTTGTTAATTATTAACATATATGGCATAGGTCAACCCCACGTAACTGCAAAAGATGAAAGGATACTAAAATAACCAAACTAATCATGTACGATAGTTTTGTATTGCATAATTTACAGGTAAGGCCATGACAAGAAACTAGCCTACATTTTAAATTGTAGTAAGTGACTAAGGCCCGTGTAGGCAAAAAAATTAATTAATTAATTAACTGTAATATTTGGAATAAAAATAAAACTTATGTAGGCAAAAAATACATTGTCATCTTTGGCATATTGATAATGCCCATATGGGCAAGAAGCTAATGTTTGATGTACAAGTAAAGCACGTTTAAGTACAAAAAATAACCTACAGTAATCATTAAACACTGCAGAATATTCTGACCCATTTTTGTGTAAGCAAACTCCTCCTTTTAACACCTTTATTCATTGCAGAAGCTACACTTGCATTAAGGGGCATGGTAAGGAGGATTAACTTTTGAAATATAGCATAAAAGTATAAATGGTTGGTGAACTAGTTGATGGAATGAATGCTAGCGTGTGTTTAAACAGGCGCCCATGTTGCTACCTAGCGTGATCCGAGACTAAACGAATGACGATCGCTTTCCGCGCCGATACTGAAAATGACTTTAGAATTACTTTCAACATATTTTTGGAGCTTATTATTTTTAAATTTTGTCCGAATTAACAGAAGTCTGGATCAAAGGGGTCCGGACCAAAGAGGTTCTACTGTACATACATGTTCAAGTCCTGTCTGGACACTATTGGTTAAGGCTGAGTTGCCAGTGGCAATCAAGACAGCATATTCCAAAGCTGATTATATTACCGCACAGAAAAACCTTAAGCTGATATTATGACATGGCCTTAATTGACCAAGCATAGTCTACCTAGTCTTATGGCTTTGGTTTTTTATTTATGGCCCATTATTTCAGATGTACAAATAATTTCAATACAGTAGTTACACAAATGTAAAAATATTTTTTTGTCATACAATGGAGCAAATTCTAATGGCACCATTCTCCAAAATCTGCTAACTTAATGCTTAACCCTGGTAAACATTCGAATTTTTTTTTGTACGCTACCACATTCGTGGTCACTATTGTGTACCAGTTTTTGGAAATTAAAAAAAAAAGTACCTGGAGTTGTTTACAAGGTATGGACTTAAAATCTAATCTTAACACTTCAGTCTGAAAGAAAAAGAAAAAACAAATAGCGTGATTCTCCATGGGTAACTAAAGACAACTATTAAAAAAATTAAGTTGCACGATTATAATGGATGGATCCCGATGTCCGTTGACCAGTGGGCAGTGTTGGGGGGGGGGGGGGGGGAGCAGGCCAACTCCCTGTCTCCTGGCAGCAAAACATCGATTTTTTCCATGCTTGTCTAGTACTGTAACACATTTGTGGACACTTTTATAGCCCGCACCTGTGTTATATGAAAAACCTAGCCAAAGAGCGTGCACCAACTACCTTCAACCGACACAGCGCATAATTTAATGAAGCTACTGGGAACACCACCCACTTGGGTCACATGGGAAGCAAGGGCCACATAGCCAAAGTTGGAATGGGTCACAATAGTGTCCTTGAATGTTTACCAGGGTTAAGTATTTGAATAAATGAATGCCAACACAAAGTCATACACAACTTTTATAAACCTTTGGATTTTATTTTGTTAACTTTTAGATAGAATAAAAAATAAAAAAATCCTGGTTTTGCAAAAAATTTATTTAATCACAATTAAATCAATTTTATTTAATCAATGCCAACCCTGGTTAAAAATATATTCAACGATAGATTATTACAAATATGTCTGCCTTAAGAAATCCAAGACAGTGTGTTTACATACGATCTCACCGACTGGACACATCAGTGCATACTACATTCTAACCTAACCTAACTGATTAGTTTTGCCCTGGCCCTAATACTCCCTATAAAAATTTTAATCCCCAAGGATTGCCATTAAGCCTTTTGAAAGTCCTCATTACCAATCAAGCAAAAGCTTTTGACCTAAACAACATGTGAAAAAATGGCTGCCCAGCATCATGCATATTTCACCAGGAATCAGTTTCAGTGCTTACAAAAAAAAAAAAAAAAAAAAAAAAAAAAAAAAAAAATGTCATTAGGGAAAAAAAAAAAAAAAAGCTATGAAGAAGTCATCAGCATGGAGTGATTGCATATTTTTCACTTCTCAGATACACACAAATGTAGTGAACGTAAATAATAAACAAGTCAGCCAAGTACTGTAGTATACTGTTAATTTGCATGACAGTATAATTCACAAGAACTGAACTCACATAATTATCTTACTGAACTATTTATATAAACTTGTACTGTCTTCACATATTTAAGATCCAAATTTACTTGATCACAGACTGTCAGTTCATAACAAAGATCAGGCACAAAGCTCCCCCCCCCCCACTAGTTGCAAAAGGCGAAAACATGAATTTTACTGTTCCTTTATCATTAACTTTTTTTTCCAACAAAGAAAACCATCCACATCGTAAACACACCCGACTCATTTTATGTCTAGTCGTTTGCATTTAAGCTCCCACACCATATGTCACTTCATCCAACAATTTTACATTTTCATTTATAATAAATGCTTTGTGTTCACAGCACTTTTAGTGTGTTTCGGCATTACTACAGTTAGCTACTTTGGATCCACATGCTCAGAGTTCTGAGAGGAAATGAGGATCAAGGAAATAAGCAGATAAACTTCTCATCACAGCAACCATCCACACAACACCAAGGCAGGCTGGGCAGGTGGTATGGGACGTAGGTCACGTAAGTCAGGTCAGGTCGAGGAAACCAATCAGCGACCAAATAAGGCATAACACACGAGTTGTATCTGGAAATCCAATACTGTACCTAAACATATCCATTTCCCACAGTGTCTCTCGTGCAACTGAGTGGTATTCCAACAGCATGGTATTCTCTCTGTCTCCAAAGTTACAAATATCATCAGCCAACCCTTCAAGATATCTTAAATATCTTATTTATCTATCTACTGCCATATGCATTAAACCCCATAAGGGGTGGCCACAGACAGTCTCCATGTCACCCTTCCTCTATCATTTGGTTGCCCTTGCTCTGACTCAGCTTCCTCTCTCGTGTTTCTCTCCACTCCATCCCTCCATCTCATCCTTGGTCTCCCCCTCCCCCCTCACTCAAATACAGTACATGCTTCTAGTCATTCTTTCATTATAATATATACAAACATATACAACATCATGAAAGTACTGGGATAACAAACAACAGAACTCACCTGTTCAAAATTGGCTTCCTTAACAGCTTTTCTCCAGGCATCAATTAAGTCTGAAGAAAACTTGTCCTTCATATACACACCAATCTTTGAGCCACCCTTGCTGCCCTTGATAGCATCTATCAATTTTGTTATATTGGCCTTATCTTTATCATTCTGAAAATATAAAAATTTGTATAGAGACTTCATTAAACATTTTCAGGTAGGTACAGTCAAGGAAAGTTCCGCATTACCCACCTCCCAAAGCACTGGTGTGAGATAGGTGAATGTGAAGAGGCAGACAGACCTCATATGTCTGGTAACTGTGAGTGTGCAGGAGGTAGAGGAGGGGAATTGGGGGCAGAGGAGGATTTAGTGATAGATTGGGAATCACGTGTAGGTGTGCATTTGTGCAATGTATGACTTGGACGGTGTGTTTGAGTTAATTTAGAAAGGATACCGGTCGATGACAGTGTGATGATAGTAATTTATGGGGGGGGGGGAATACGTAACTGTCTGTAGAGCTAGTGTTGTAATGGAAGTTTGCTGGGTTTGGATAGAGGTTTGAATGCTTTCATTCTCTCTCGACTTTAACAACAGACGTTTCCCCAGGAGATATTCGTAGAGATATAGCATATGTTTTTGTGCTGACTCGAAAACAAAACCACTATATTATCTATCTATCTATTTATCTATCTCATGTAAATTCGTATAAATTTGTTTATTTATTTATCCTCTGTCGTCCCTCTGTAAACATCTTCCTGCAAACATTTCCAGTTATTCTGGTAATTATTCATCTCGAACTTAGAGTCAAGGGTATTGTGTAATAATAATAATAAAAAATTCTATACGAGCGAGTAACAGGTTTTTCGTTTTCCTATAGACAGAATGATATGGAAAGTCCTAATTATAAGATCAGTCTCTGTAACTATCATTCCTGTTGAACATTACAAAACGAAGCCAAAGAAGCATACCTTTGACAATAAACATGTATTGAATTTGTGACATGAGCAACTCTCCAAACCCTCCCACCCCCCACTCACAGTTACCAGACATGTGGGGTCTGGCTGCTGCTTCTTGACTATTCGTCGACCACCAACACTCCGAACAGTGGGTAATGCGGAACTTTCCCTGACTGTACCTACTGAATGCAGTTTGCACATGCCTACCATGGGGGAGGGTAGCTCTACTACTGTATGCAATATATATTCAAGCCATGTTTTACAGATCCTGAAAGGCAACTGAAATATAGGACCATGGAACACAACTTGTCACTGGAGAGCAACCCACTCCCACCCAATTCTTCGCAGGTGTAAATATTACTCTTTACACCCAAAAAGGTACTATGAAATATAATGATCAAAAGTTCAGTGATAATCCCAGTCAGCACTGTGCCTTGCCTTCCATTTTATTACTCCTCCTTGGATATTAAGAGAACATTTCCTTCTCATATTCTTGGCTGTGTGCTTCATATCACTACCACAAAAATTTTCCATGCAACACCTTCCATTGTCACAGCCAACTGGGAGGTGTCAGCATGTAACACGTTCCTTGTCACAGCTAGCAAGGAAGTTTCTGCAAAATTATGAATGTGATAGTCAGTCAGTATATTGGTTATCAAGAGTAAAATACAGAGTACAGAAACAACAGAACACTAATAACACAGTCTTGTATTTAGAGAATTTGTGTACCAGGTAGAGTAAACTCTAAATTATCTGGCATAATTAAACAAGGCCTAAGCCAAATAACGCGAAACGCCGAATATTGCATAGTACCCCCCCCCATCGGCTCAATATTCAGCGTTGAGCCTGATATTGCGTTACTATCCATCTCGCCACTCAAGGTGAAAATTAAGCATAAATTATTATAAAGTAATGACACAACACAGTAACACAGCGCCAGTGGGCTACCATTTACAGGCCGGTTGAGACGCCTCAATGCCGGGTATTGCATTGAACTGCCAGCTACATCCCGTTTTGGACCCAGATATTGCTTAACAGAGCCGAGCCAACAGCACTGGATACTGTATTAAGTTGGGCTGGATATTGTGACGACAAATAACTGAGAGTTAATTGTACATCGCTTTCATGCTAGAGATCTGAAATGTTTAACCCTTACCTGAATACAGTACTTATCTATTTGGCACTGTGCAATATACCTGTACTGTAACCAATTTACAAGTAATGGACTAGTCTCCTAAAATGATGAGATTTTAATTTGTTACAGCTTAACTATATTATGAAAGTATATACAGTATCAAACATAACAAGACCACATACCTTATCTCTCACAAGAAGTTTCACTGGAGGAACATTACTGTTCTCATCCTTATTTTTCTCTAAACTCTCCAAAATCTGAATCTGTTGAGAATGAAAAAGAAAATATATTAATCAATGAATACAAAATTACAAAAACTCAACATCACTTAGGAAAAAAAATTGACAATTCTTGTTACCTGTCCAAAAGGCATTCAACAACACTGTAACTTTCTTTTCCATGGAACTAGTAATGCATTCCACAACAAATTGGGTTAAATAAATAAATCAGCTTCATAAATATCAATGGAACTTCAACAGGGAACCTTCTGGATGATGCTGTGGACTTTATTGAAAAAAAATAAATAAATAAATAAATAACAATAAAAAATATAAAACAGAAGAAATAATTAATGACAGCTTCCTGTAGCTTCTAATGTACAGTACAAAAACTGATGATCAACTGCTAGCCATCTATGCACTGAGAACATAAATTTCATAAATAAATAAAATACAATCTATCTATCTATCTATTGCCAGACGCCTCAATCCCGTTTGGGGTGGCCACAAACAAATCGCCTCCAAGTCGCCCTGTCCCCCGCCATTTCACTGCCCTGCTCCCAACTCACACCCCCCTCTCTCATATACCTCTCCACCCCATCCCTCCATCTCATCCTCGGCCTCCCCCTCCCTCTTCCCCCCTCCACCTCACTCACATACACTCTCTTCGTCAGTCTTTCACCCTCCATCCTCTCCACATGACCAAACCACCTCAGTGTGTTCCTCATAACGCTTCCTATCACATCCACATCCACACCACAACGCTCCTTTATATCTTCATTCGTCAGCCTGTCTCTCCACGTGACTCCACAGGCTCCTCTTAAATAACTCATTTCCACTGCTCTCACTCTTGACTTGTGTCCTTCCAACAATGTCCAAGCTTCACTTCCGTACGTTAGAGTTGGTATCACAATACTGTCATGTAGTAACTTTTTCACTTCCATGCTCACTTCCCTGTTTCTTATCACTGCTTTCAAAGAACCAGCAACCTTTCTTCCCTGCTGTACCCTTTCAAGCACTTCACCCTCTAAACCTCCATCCTTACTCATAACACTACCCAAGTACTTAAATGTACTCACATTTTCCAATTCCTCACCATCCAACCTCACTGTACATTCACTAACTTCACCTCTCTCAAAGATCATCACTTTACACTTCCCTACATTCACCGTTAGATTCCGTTTCTTACACACTCTCTCAAACTCATCCACCAAGCCTTGCAGCTCCCCTTCGTCTTCACTCAACAACACAGTATCATCTGCAAACAACAGTACAGGGAGTTTCCAAACACTATCCTCTCTCACCAGGGCCACTCCAACATCCACTACCCTACCTTGTACCTCTTTTATTACCCCATCCATGTACAGATTGAACAACCATGGAGACATGACACATCCCTGTTTCAAACCAACTTTCAAAGAGAAAAATTCACTTAGTTCACCATCCACACGCACTGCAGCCTTCGCATCATCGTACATACTCTCCACAGCATTCAACAACTTCCCATCTACTCCATATATTCTTAACACGTTCCACAACCCTTGTCTATCCACCCTGTCATATGCTTTCTCCAAATCCATGAAAGCCGCATACAACTTCTTTCCCTGCTCTAGAAACTTTTCCACTAAAGATCTAAGAATGAATATCTGATCTACACAACCTCTTCCCTTCCTACAAACTCAACTCAACATAAAACTTCATAAATTTATTAACTAAAAACTTGGATGGCAGTTCTGCAATGACATACCTGACTCATTTTTCCATGGCATACAGTATTTCTCACAAGCAAAAACAGACTCAATGTGTAGTCTCCTACAATCACATCTGGCTGGAGCAACAAGCCTGGTTGACATGTGAAGGACCAGCATTCTCATGGGATCAGGAAGCATTCTAGCACCAGTTTCTTGGTGACTTATCTTCAATATTATGCTTCAGTATTCTTTTTGAAGCAGTGGTAGTTGTTCCCTAGGCAGTCTGGCCAAACAGCCCCAAGTCCCTTAGGAAGGCCATGGTCGAGACTGGGCTTTCCCACAGAGCTCTCAAAGAGTGTATGTTGTGTTGTTAGGGTAGGTGATTGTGTGCAATGCAGTTCCATAATGTGCTTAATAGTATGGGGTGCTGTGTAGCATGCTGGACAGGCATCAGCAACGGAGTCATCCAGCCTCTTCTGGTAGCTTAAGAGGGCTGGATGGTGCCCACATCTCAGCCTGGCCAGGTGGACCCTGTCCTCACGAGGAAGACAGGATTCAGAAGGGTGGATGTCAGGAGGCTGTGCATGCAGCTGTGTGTTGTCTTTAAGTGACTGAATGGAGCGGCAAGTGATCTGAGTGTGGATGTGCTTCTGGAAGCTGGTCTGAGGTGGGCGATGGGGGAGAGATGACAGTATTTGTGTATGGTATCGTGTGTTGGGTGTTGTTTTGATGTTCCTTGGCGTGGGTGGATGTGCTGCCATGTACTGTAGTGGATGTTGTGGGTTTGTGGAAGCTGCAGCAAGAAACTGGGTGCCTCTCATGTCTAGGTGGTCTTTGACTTTGAGGACTTTGGTTTCTTGATGTAGGTGGTCTGTGGGTGTAGTAGTTGTGCAGCCTGTGATTATTTTTAGGGCCTTGTTCTGTATGGTCTGTAGAGTGCTGCAGTGTGTTTTGGTGAGGTTAGAAGCCCAGGCAGGGCTTGCATAGTTCATGATTGAACGTATGTATTGTTTGTATACTGTGGTGGTGGTTTCTTTGTTGTGTCCGAATGTTGTATGGGCAAGTGACCTCAAAGCATTGAGTCTTGGTGTTATTTTATTTTTAATGTATGTGATGTGTTGTTTAAATGACATTGATGTATTGTATGTTACACCAAGGATTTTGTGTGTGTGTGTGTGTGTGTGTGTGTGTGTGTGTGTGTGTGTGTGTGTGTGTGTGTGTGTGTGTGTGTGTGTGTGTGTGTGTGTGTGTGTGTGTGTGTGTGTGTGTGTGCATGCGTGCGTGCGTGCGTGCGTGCGTGCGTGCGTGTGTGTGTAGTGGAGTGTTGTTTATGGTGAGGTGTGGGATGTGACTGTGTTCTGCTGTTCAGTTTTTGCGAAGAGTCACTGTAGATTTGGCTGGGGCTATTTTGAGCCTATTTGTGGTGAACCATTCGTGTAGTGTGTTGAGGTAAGGTTGAATGATGTGTGCAGCTGTGTTTGCATTTTGGTGCGTACATGTAAGTGTTATATCATCTGCATAGGAAGCTATGTGTATCTGTGGTGTGTGGGGTGTGGGTACGTCGTGCATGTATAGGTTAAAGAGTGTAGGGGACAAAACAGATCCTTGGGGGACACCATTTGTGAAGTTATTTACATCACTGGTAAATAAGTGTCAGATAAACAACAATGCTGGTTATAAAGAATTTACCCTTGTGGAGCCCCTATAAATGATTCGAAAATGAGTAAGAGTATACAACAAGTTTTATTATACTGTTAGTATGGCAACTGCCAAGCCTGTGCACTCGCCATTAACGAATTAACCCTTTAACCGCGGGTGTCATTCCAGAATGACGTTGCAAAAACTGGACCAAACCGCGGGTGTCATTCTCGAATGTTTGTGAATATTTTGAATACCCCGCGTTTTTTCCGTGCGCCAATTGTTTCAAGGGAGAGTAGCTATTAAGTTCTTTCACTCCAGCCAACCCCCACCTCCCTCTTCCCCCCCCTGGGGCCCCACCTCCCACCCCCTGGGCCCCCCACCCCACCCCTGACCAAGCGCGCATCAGTATCTGTCCAGCTGTGTGAGTGACAACACATGTTGATGTGGCAGTGAAGTGCAGGCAATTACAGTGCCTTTTACCTGTCTCAGTGAACACAGAGTGGGTGTTTATCGTATGTGCAGTGTTCATATATGTTTATAGTATTATTATCAGAATGTGATTGGCAATTGGTAATGGTGTGTGAGCGAAAAATAGTGATTACAACACCGCTGATGTGGCAGTGAAGTGCAGGCAATTACAGTGCCTTTTACCTGCCTCAGTGAACACAGAGTGGGTGTTTATCGTATGTGCAGTGTTCATATATGTTTATATTATTATTATCAGAATGAGGTTGGCATTTGGTAATGGTGTGTGAGCGAAAAATAGTGATTACAACACCGCTGATGTGGCAGTGAAGTGCAGGTAATTACAGTGCCTTTTACCTGCCTCAGTGAACACAGAGTGGGTGTTTATCGTATGTGCAGTGTTCATATATGTTTATAGTATTATTATCAGAATGAGGTTGGCATTTGGTAATGGTGTATGAGCGAAGGTAATGATGTGTGAGCGAAAAATAGTGATTTTACACCCCTCACTTCTAACGGCACTGCCCGTCCTGTGAAAGTCAACAAAGTCATGAAACCTACATCAATGGAAAGCTGAAGGTTAGTACTTTCTAATGGTACCTTATTTTTTTCTCTAGCTTTATTCTGTGCAGAATTATTAAGGTTTAAAGGTTTGTTTACATTTGGCTGAAACCCCCGCGGGAGAGGACAGTCAGACCAAAACAATACCCGCGGTTAAAGGGTTAAAGTTCCAGTGAGGGAATCATGGTGTGGGTAAACAATGGTGACCAAGTGATATTCTACTCTTGAGTCAGGGCTGTACTAATTCACCTTCCTAATTAGTATAAAATGTACACAGCTTCTGGATCCAGTACAGTACCATATTGTATTTTTAAAAGTAAACATCCACTTCACATTCATAATCTTCCCCCCTCCCCCAACTGATCCAAAGTTGTGGTACAGTATTTTTACTCATTTCTTACAAATCAAACACTTTTGTTTCAACTTAAACAGGAATGTTAGCAACACCTTTTTCTCTTTCTTGGAACTTGTCATTGGCAATGACATCTCTTCATGCAATGCACCTGCCTCATTGCAGTGGAGCAAAAAGACTTGGGATGGGCTGTTTTTACACTGATGTGTGGTGCTGATGTGTGGTGCAGGGGGCAGGACTAGTTATATACGCAATAAAATCGGCCTAACTGGCACATATACAGTCTATTTTACAGTCAGTATATACCAGATATATATATATATATATATATTGAACTGTATATAGGGACGTGGAAGAAGTTGAGAGGCAGAAGAGAGAGTTATATGTAGAAAGAAAGAAAGAGGTGAAAAGGTTAGTAAGAGAGTAGATGAGGAATTTGGAAGGAATTTGAGTGTAAAGTGGAGGGACTGTAAGAAAATGTTCTGGAAAGAGGTGAAGAGAGTAAGACAGGGTGCAAGTGAAGTTAGCAGGGGAGTGAAAGATAAATATGGTAGATTACTAGCAGAGAAGGGAGAAAAAGTGAGCAGATGGAGAGAACTATCTATCTACCTATAGCCCGACGCCCTAATCCCACAAAGGGTGGCCGCAGACAAAACGCCTCCAAGTCGCTCTGTCACCCACCATTAGACTACCCTCTCCCCAACTCACCCTCCCCCTCCCTCATATACCTCTCAACTCCATCCCTCCACATCACCCTCGGTCTACCCCTCCCTCTCCCTCCCTCCACCTCACCTACATACACCCTCTTAGTCAGTCTTTCATTCTCCATTCTCTCCACATGTCCAAACCACCTCAGTGTATTTCTCCTAATCTTCTCGACCACATCTACATCCACCCCACAATGTTCCTTCACTTCTTCAGTCGTCAACCTGTCCCTCCATGTCACTCCACGTGCTCCTCTCAAGTAACTCATTTCCACTGCTCTCACTCTTGACTTGATCCCTTCTTGCAAGGTTCACGCCTCGTTTCCATACGTCAGGGTAGGGATCACAATACTATCATGCAGTGACTTCTTAACTTCCATACTCACCTCCCTATTTTTCATCACTGTTTTCAGTGAACCAACAACCTTCCTTCCCTGCTGTACCCTTTCACGCACTACATCCCCCAGTGTTCCATCCTTACTCATCACACTACCCAAGTACTTGAATGCACTCACACTCTCCATATCCTCACCATCCAACCTCACTGTACATTCTGTGACTTCATTCCTCTCAAACACCATAACTTTACTCTTGTTTACATTAACTTTCAGCTTCCTCCTCCTACACACTGTCCCAAATTCATTCACCAAACCTTGCAACTCCCATTCATCTTCACTCAACAATACTGTATCATCAGCAAACAGCAACACCGGAATCTTCCAAATCTCACCCTCATTCATTAGAGCCACCCCCATATCCACTGCCCTACCCTGCACCTCCATTACAACCCCATCCATGTATATATTAAACAGCCAAGGAGACATCACACAACCCTGTTTCAGTCCCACACTGAGATAAAAAAATTCAATAAGCTCACCATCCACTCGCACAGCAGCCCTAGCTCCTTCGTACATACTCTTCACAGCATTCAACAATTTCCCCACCACTCCATATATTCTTAATACCTTCCACATACCTTGCCTATCTATTCTGTCATAAGCTTTCTCCAAGTCCATGAAGGCAGCATACACTTTCTTTCCCTTCTCTAGATACTTAACCACTAAACATCTTAGAACAAATATCTGATCTACACACCCTTTTTCCTTCCTAAATCCCCCTTGTTCTTCTCCAACTAGCTCCTCTGTCATATGCCTAACCCTATCAATGAGTATTCTACCATATATTTTACCAGTCACACTAAGAAGGCAAATACCCCTATGGTTACCACATACTTCTCTCTCCCCTTTTCCTTTATATAAAGGAGCAATTATACCTGATTTCCAGTCCTCTGGAACCCTTCCCTCTTCCCAAGCCAATCTACACAACTTCCATATCCATTCCACAACACTCTCACCCCCATACCCCAGCATTTCACCACACACTCCATCAATTCCTGGGGCCTTCCCCAACTTGATCTTCTTCATTGCTTCCACTACTTCCATCCTACTGATCTCTTCCTCTCTCCTCTCATCTCTCCTTCTCCCAGCCATTCCCCAACCACTTATACTCGCACTGATCTCACTCTCTACATTCAACAAATCCTCAAAGTGCTCCTTCCATCTCCTCAATTTCTCTCTCTTCTCCACCAACAATCTATTATTCCTGTCTTTCACTCCCCTACTATTTCCCCATTCACACTGCCTTACTTTCTTTACCTCCTTCCAAAACAATTTCTTACTCTCCCTCCATTTCACACTCAGATTCCTCCCAAACTCTTCATCCACTTTCTTCTTACTCTCCTTCACCAGTCTCTTCATCTCCCTTCTCCTACTCACATATACCTCTCTCTTCTCTCTCATCTTCTCCCCTACCTCTACTCGCTGACCATTCACTATATGCCTTCCTCTTTTGTTCCACAGCTCATTTCACCTCATCATTCCACCATGCTGTCCCTTGTACACCCTCACTCCACAAACCAACTCACACGCTGCGCCTATCTCTTCCGTAAATATCTTACATACGTCTTCCACCCCTTCCATCTGCTCTAGCTCATACCTTCCCAATCATTCTTCTACTATGCTCTTATACTCTGCCATTTTCTCACTATCTTGCAACTTCTCCACTCTTCTCACAGGAGCTGTTTCCTCCTGTCTTCCCCTTCGTCTCCTCAACCATTTTCTTTGCAGCTTCAACTTGGCCGTCACTAAGTGATGGTCCGAGACTCCATTCCCCCACCCTCTCCACACTCTTGCATCCAACACTTGTCTTCTCATTCGCTCATCCACACACACGTAGTCTATCATTGCCTTTTGTTCAACAAGTTCACCAACCATCCCCCTCATTACTCTCCAGGTATACCGGTGGATCATCTTATGTTGAAAGTAGGTGTTGTCTATTGCCAACCCCTTACCAGCACAGATGTCCACCAAAGCACTACCATTCCCATCTACTTCAGCTGGCACCCCCCCCTGACCAACCACTCCATCCACTCATACATTCCCAACTTTGCCATTCATGTCTCCAATCAAAAGCACTCTCTCCCTCCTCTCAAATTTGTCCATACATGCTTCTACTCTCGCCCAAAACTCATCTTTCACTCTTGCCACTCGGTCCTCTGTCGGAGTATACACACACACACAATTGCCCACGCTTGTATATCTACTTTCATCCTCACCCATACAATCCTTGCAACCACTGTTCCATAATCTCTTAAATTCTCCTTCTACTTCTTGCTTATCATCAGACATACTCCCTCTCTTGCGAGGGCGTATAAGTGGCTGGGGAATGGCTGGGAGAAGGAGGGAGGTGAGAAGACAGGAAGAAATCAGTAAGACAGAAGTTGTGGAAGCAATGAAGAAAGTTAAATTGGGGAAAGCCCCAGGAATTGATGGAGTGTGTGGTGAAATGCTGAAGCATGGGGGAGAGATAGTAGTAGAATGGATGTGGAAGGTGTGCAGATTGGCCTGGGAGGAAGGTAGAGTTCCAGAGGATTGGACGTCAGGTATAATTATTCCCTTGTACAAAGGAAAAAGGGAAAAAGAAGTTTGTGGTAATCATAGGGGCATTTGTCTTCTTAGTATAATAGGAAAAGTGTAGGGTAGGATACTTATTGACAGAGTTAGGGAAATAACAGAGGAATTAGTTGGAGAAGAACAGGGAGGCTTTAGGAAGGGATGAGGTTGTGTAGATCATATATTCATTCTTAGATCTTTTGTGGAAAAGTCTCTAGAGAAGGGAAAGAAGTTGTATGCGGCTTTCATGGATTTGGAGAAAGCATATGAAAGGGTGCATAGACAAGGATTGTGGAAAGTATTAAGAATATATGGAGTAGATGGGAAGTTGTTGAATCCTGTGAAGAGTATGTATGATGGTGCGAAGGCTGCAGTGCGTGTGGATGGTGAACTGAGTGAATTTTTCTCTTTGAAGGTTGGGTTGAAACAAGGATCTGTCATGTCCCCATGGTTATTCAATCTGTACATGGATGGGGTTATAAAAGTGGTAAAAGGTAGGGTAGTGGATGTTGGAGTGGCCCTGGTGAGAGAGGGTAGTGTTTGGAAACTCCCTGTACTGTAGTTTGCGGATGATACTGTGTTGTTGAGTGAAGATGAAGGGGAGCTGCAGGGCTTGGTGGATGAGTTTGGGAAAGTGTGTAAGAAATGGAATCTATAGGTGAATGTAGGGAAGAGTAAAGTGATGGTCTTTGAGAGAGGTGAAGTCAGTGAATGTACAGCGAGGTTGGATGGTGAGGAATTGGAAAATATGAGTACGTTTAAGTACTTGGGTAGTCTGATGAGTAAGGATGGAGGTTTGGAGGGTGAAGTGCTTGAAAGGGTACAGGAGGGAAGATAGGTTGCTGGTTCCTTGAAAGCAGTGATAAGAAACAGGGAAGTGAGCATGGAAGTGAAAAAGTTACTACATGACAGTATTGTGATACCAACTCTAACGTATGGAAGTGAAGCTTGGACGTTGTTGGAAGGGCACAAGTCAAGAGTGAGAGCAGTGGAAATGAGTTATTTAAGAGGAGCCTGTGGAGTCACATGGAGAGACAGGCTGACGAATGAGGATATAAGGAGCATTGCGGTGTGGATGTGGATGTGAAAGGAAGCGTTAGGAGGAATACACTGAGGTGGTTTGGCCATGTGGAGAGGATGGACGGTGAAAGACTGACGAAGAGAGTGTATGTGAGTGAGGTGATGGGGGGGAGAGGGAGGGGAAGGCCGAGGATGAGATGGAGGGATGGGGTGGAGAGGTATATGAGGGAGGGGGGGTGTGAGCTGGGAGCAGGGCAGTGAAATGGCGGGGAACAGGGCAACTTGGAGGTGATTTGTTTGTGGCCACCCCGAACGGAATTGAGGCGTCTGGCAATAAATATATTGTATTGTTTATTAAGGCTCCAACATGCTTGCACGCATTGATTTTGGTCTTCTAATAGCACCTCTTCACATTGCTCAATTTCTGGCAGTCTCCCTATTCAGTCCCTTATCCCTGAGGTCACACTTTATGACCTCATCCGATGTCTTTTTCGGTCTGCCTCTCGCAATCCCACACACAATGTTCACATCTCTCACCTTACATACCCAACTGTTATCTTTCGTCCCCTCAACATGCCCAAACCATTTCAATATACCCATCACAACATCATTACACTCCAGTCCCACCCCTCCTCTCAGCTCTTCAATCATAATACTAGTGCCCCCACGGTTCATGTTCAAGGATGCGCTACACGTCAATCTAATCACTGTCCAATATTATTCTGTATGTCTGAACCTATTTATATCCTCCTCCTTTACTGTCAGCACCTGGATGCACAAACAGCCTTAAGGCTACACACGGCCTTAAGTTTAACCCCTACACCGCGGGCATGTTTACCGATGTTTTACGTGTGCCGCGGGGTTATTTGGGCTCCGACAGACTCTCAAAAAATATTTGCCAAAAATCAGTTATTAGTCCTAGAATATTAAAATTACATATGCTTATGGCACATACCTTCAGCTTTCTCCTGGAATGTTTGTTGAGCCTTCGTCAGTTACCGTAGGACTTGTGGAGACCTCTGAAGTTGGGTAACGAAGTCTCCAATTTACACTTCCCGACAACCCGTAATATGATTACCACAGCCAGATATTAACACTATAAACACTACTCTATGATTTTCAAGTAGTTTGGGATCCATACTCCAAAAAAAAAAAAAAAAAAAAAAACACTGTGAAAGCAATGAAAATTATGAGCGCGTCTGACCGTCGCACTTGCACTAGTTCGCTCTTGGTACTCTGTCATTTATTATTCATAAAACCCCTCACACTTTATATTTCTATTACTATATAACACTTATATATATCTACAGTCTTTATCCATAAGTTTCCTTCAGTAGTATTAGTTTATTGTCACTGTAGGGATTCAATTTCTTTCAGTAAAATACGTAGCATTCACTTTCTCGTCCTGTGTACTAGCATTGAGAGTGAATGTCACTTTCATCTTCACTCTCATAACTCATAGTATTCAGACATGCTAGAGTGAAACTTTCACTTTCATTACTCCTAGGGTATATACTTGTATTCTTATAATACTACTCATTTACATTTCTATTTACGTTCTCTATTTTATTTACGTTATTTACATTTCTATTTTATTTACACTGTGTTATGCACTGTCACTTGAAGTAACTTATAAAACTATTTTCCATTGTTCACGTATATTTACATTCATTACTTTCACTTGCTGTTTACACATTATTTACACATTATTTACAATTCCACTTGCACTGTTTTACTCAACAGAAAGATCGTAGTCACTCTTTTATCAATTGTCAGCCCTTTACCTCTTTCCACACGAGGTTTAGTAGGGGGTAAAGGTCACAGGGCCCTTTGCATGGGGGTGAAAAAGTCCCTGAAGTCAGCAAGACGAAACAGACGTACCTCCATTTCAGAAGATGAGAGTAAACCGATAAGGGAGGGCCGGGTGGAGGCCTACTTAGGGGATATTCAGTACTACCAATGTTAGCTCTTGAAACAGCTATGTATAGCACTGAAATGACTGGCAGGAAATCTAGACAATACATTATAAATTAGGTAGTTCCAGGTGAATGTAAATATCACTTAGGCTTCTCCCTTCCCTCCTTATATGTATATTTATTACGAAAATAGATTATACGGCATATTTCAAGGGGAAAAAAACAGCGAAAATTAGCGAACGAGTGCACGTGAGGTGTTGTCAGGTGATAATTAGCCAATTCCAGGTGTATGGCACTCTCACTTACTGTACCTTATTTCTTTCTTGTATATATTATTTGGTATAAGAATAGGGCATAGGGCTTATTTCAATGGATGAAATCAGTGAAAAATTCCAGGGAAGATTTACTTAGCGTAGCATGGCCGGGCAGGCGAGAGGATAGGGTAATGGAGGGGGGGTAGGGAGGGGAGTCAAGAACGGGGAGAAATGGCTAAATTGTCAATAATGGATGGGAGTACAGATGAGATTAGGAGTGCTGACTAGTGTTGGACATTGGCAGTATTGATAGATGATACAAGCCCCCACTTGGAAGCCCAGGTGAATTCAAAATAACACAGAATCACAAAAGCGACGCCCCGCGGTATGATCCCTTGCTCCCAAGCGTCACGAAAGTGACGCCTCGCGGTTAAGGGGTTAAGGCAGTAGGTCGCTAAGGCCCATGCACAAAGCACCTACAGGAGGGCAGGGTAAGCCTCGGTAGGGCTGCCTCAGCCACTGAGGCTGGGTCGGAGCTGCCTTACCACACTGAGACCCGTAAATAAAGTAACTCTGATTTTATATTCTCTATAGCACAAACCGGTGGTGGTGGTGGCGACCATTATCGACTCACTTGATGTAGTGCTACCTACTTCTTCCTTAGCCTTTATCATTCTTTTTCTGTGCCTGCCCTCCTCTCTTCCTATTTCTCCCATCTTTCCTGTCACTTCTTATTGCTTTTCTTTTCTTTACAGGTGGTTTTACATTGAGCGACAAGCCAAATGGTTTCCTGTAAGCCAAGAAACCATTTACAATCCTGGGTGGTAACCATATAACCAAACTATACATGCTCCCTATGTGTCAACAAGTGGGTTGGTGGAGGGTTAATGCCCCTCCCCATAAAACAAATAACTCAAAGTCAAATGGCTACCCCTTATGGGATTATGGCGTCTGGCAATAGATAGATAGATAGACAAACTGGACCAAACTTGTTATTGTTTACCTCGGCATGGAGCTGATAACTGCCTGTGAACTAGATCGTGCTTTGCAAAGGGAATCGAGGTTTCTTGGATCCACTGAATCCCCTTAACATAAATGATGAACATGCATCGAGACAGTATGCCTCCCCAGGAGCAAATTCCTTGGTTTAACAGAACTTAAGCCTCATATTGGGAGTGTCACACTACACTCCCATGCTATTCTTGCCTACACAACAGTTTTTGGCAACTCAGAGGTTCTATGCTAGTGGGAATTTTCAGTGTTGTTGGAGATACCTGCGGTATTCATCAGTCAAGTGTATCCAAAGTGATATCACGTGTGACAGATGCTTTATACAGAAAAGAACTCAAAAAATTAAGCTGCCCAGTGGTTTACTGAGAAGGATAGAGACCTGAGGGTTTCCACAGAATAAAAAAAAAATCCTAATGTGTTTGGGTCCCCATGGGGAGGGAGGGAAAGAATACATCCCCAGTATCCCCACTAATAAGAGACAAATAAAATGGGCCTTTTGTCTCCAGCTTTTCTTTCCCTACTGTCCTCTTCTGTCCTACCCCTTTTCTTTATGTTTGCTTGTTTCTTATGGTCTTTATTTTCCCTCAACTTCTACTTTGCCATGCAGCCATATTATGAACTGGTGATAATTCTTCAATATTCCTAACTTCCTAAAGTGTTTGGAGCAATGGACTGAACCCTCATACCAATTAAGGCCCCAGATCACAAAGAACATGTATTTATTTGTTGCAAAAGGTTCCATTCACTGGATGTGCAAGTTGTGTGTGACAGCACCTAAATGAAAATGAGCTGTAATTACAGATATCCTGACAGCACTCATGCTGCTTTTATCTGGGCTAATTCTAACTTTTACTAGATTTGAACCAAGGTGTCTATGGTGACAGTTTTCTGCTAGGTAACTGCGGATGCTGATTACTCTGTGTGGAGTCAGACAATGGTTAGGTAAAACATGGCAAACATAATAAGTTTCCATTCATATTGCTATTTTGTTTCCTTAATCAAGTTTCCATTCATATTGCTATTTTGTTTCCTTAATCCTAAACCCTCTCATCTTCATCACCAATATTGGGACGTCTTTTCATTGCACCCGACATTGTTTTCAATTAAATACCGGTACTTCACGTGCTTATCCTTGACTGCTGTGTAAATGTTACCAGCATTGTGTGAAAATAAGGTACTGTATAGAATGCATACGTATTCTATAGAATGTCTAGCATTTTTTGGCAAAGTATGAATTAAGCTCATTTCATTCTGACTTTATATATTTTATCTACTGTAGGTATTTTAGTAGAATGCCTAGGCATTCTGTTGAATGTCTAGCATTTTTATGGTAAAGTATAATAATAAACAACAGGGGTTAGGCTGGGATAATCTAGGTTAAGTTTAAGTTAGGTTAGGCTAGGTTAGGTCAGATTAATTTAGAAGAATGATATGTTAAATGTTTACCTAAATTAACCTAACCTAACCTACCCTCATTGAAATTAAAATTAGCCTAGACCATACCAGCCTAAACTAACTGCAGCCTAAATTAACCTAAGTGAAATGACTGATTTCACAGTGTGCCTGTTTGCTGCAGTTTGGTCATGTCCCATGGTGCCTAAAACAAACTCAGTGATCTACAGAAGGAAATGTGTAAAGATGATTTTATCTTATACCCTGACTGGAAGTTTTAGGCATTACACAGTTTACCAAGGCATTCTGTACAATGACGGATTGCCCACTTTGGCGGTAACATAAACACTCGCTCTTGCCTCTCACCCCCAGCAGATTCATAAAGCTATGTGACTAGCCCAGTGTTTCTGTGTTCTGCTGTCCAATGATCGGCAGGGTCTCAGCTGATGCACTACATTTCCCCCAAAACATTCCCTACTATTAAGGCTAGCATTAGCTGAGGCCAATGCACGAAAATTTAGTAAACCATAAGACAAGGCACGTGGTCATCATGCATGGGCCTTAGAGGCAGCCGTAGGGCCGCCCTTAACCCGTGCCATCCTGGCGACGTGAATTAACGCAGCAACATTGCAAGGTCCCTAATTTGCACAATTTTCATTTTTCGCGAGTGATTTTTGGAACGTATACACGGGACACCTTCCTCTATTCCTCTACAAGATGCCAAGCAGGGACAATGCCTTACACTGCATAACCTCTCCCCCCCCCCCTGCACGCCATTATCTCGACAATTCACCTGTTACCAGTGACCTGGCCAACAAAGACATTCAGGGCCAGAGTGATTCCCCAATCGATGACAATGTGGAGGACAAAGTTTAGAGGAAGAAATAGTCAGAAATGATGATCAGGTAATGTGGGAAAAAAAAGGTCATGAATGGTGATGAGTTAGTGAGTGAAACAATGCTTATAATGCCTATATTACTGTTTGAAAACCAATATACTCTTGTACTACATATAAATTCGTACCAAGTAAATAAATAAATACTGTTTATGTGTGGATAAAATAGTTACCCTCCCATAGAACTCGTTTTCTTTGGCGCCAGCCTGTTAGAAAACCCAGTCAGGTAAGGAAGTACTCGCACCTAAATCCGGTGTTTTAAACCTCAGGTAAGCGATTTCTCTATGAATTTTCGATGTTTCTCACCAAAAGCGGATGTTTGAGCAAAAAAAAAAAAAAGGTCCAAAAACGTCGGGATGGGGCGGGTTAATATCTCAAATAACGCCAGCCTTAAGGCTGCCTTCCAATAAAGTTTTGTGCATAGCGGCCCAGGTCTCACTGCCATGCATCATCACACTCTAAACACATGCTGCATACAAAGACCCCTTAGCACAAAGGGAGAGCCCTCTTAATGGCATACACTCGAGAGACACCAGCAAGTTCAATCCTTTCACGCCTGGCAATCTCCACAAGCTCTCCCTGACACACTGCACACATGAAATCAGCATTATCTCTGTCTACCTCTAATACATCTCTTATGCATCCACTTATCAAAAACACTGCACAAAATGGAATTACTTCCCATGCTCTTGTGGCAAATCACATATGGCAACTCCTCTTCTTTGACAGTAATGCCCCCGGCCCTAGATACCATCGCTTGTTTTATCTGCACTTACTTTTAAGCCCTTGTGCCCCATACCATCTCTCCACTTCCCAAATCTTTCCTCTGCCTCCCTTTCATTCTCTGCAATCAGCAACATCTCCCACAGGAGTCCATTTCTGAGGTCACATGAGAGGGATTCAAGTACCATAATAAACAACAAGGGGCTCAAGACTGACCCCTGATGTACATCAATATTCATGGAAAACTCCTCATTTAAATCTCCATTCACCATAAGCTGGGTACAACCATCCACATACATGGTCATAATTACCCTAACCATCCACTCCTCAATCCCAAACTTTCTCATTGTCCACTTCACCACCTCTCTAGAGACTCTGTCAAAGGCTTTCTCCAAATCAACAAACTACAGTTCCGTTTTCTTTCCTATATATTTTTCCTGAAGCTGCTGAACAATGAATATAGCATCAGTGGTTCTTCTGCCTGGCTTAAACTCAAACTGCACCCACTTATCACAAATACTTCCCAAAATATAGGAAGTTGCTTGTATTGGCTGGGAGTGATTAAAACTGCTGTTGCTTGCCAGGTTGTGTGGGACTATGCAAAAAAATCCAGATGATTCTGAAATATGTCATCATCTGGGTTCAGGAAAAAAATATTCTCCCATAATGGATTTACCTAATTCTTCATAGAATTCAGGTGGCATAATTTTTATCATGATGTGGTGTGGCAATATAGTGCCTGGATCCTATCTAGGAGTCCCGGGTTCGATTTCCAGCAACAGCACTAAAAACTTTCCACATATGCGCCCATGTGTAACATGTGTTTCTAAAAAACACACAAGCACAACTCAAATATCTTTTTGTAAATGGTGGGAGTGGAAGAGTTCTACTACATGCCATATGTATAAACCTTTCTAACTTTCAGTGGCCAATGAGACTGCCTACTTCTTCTTTTATCTTCATTTGTATTGTTGCCAGTCACTTCATAAACTACAGTTTATAGCACAGTGAAAGAATGAGAATCACAATAATAATTAGTGGAAGGTAAGGGTGCTCACATCCACTTACTCGATGTAGCCCTGCTCTCAGGTGACCAACCTTTCCTCTCTTCCTTCCTTCCACTTCTTTCTTTCCTTCTCTCTTTCCACTTCCTTCTGTTTACGGGTGACTCTACACTGAGTGACTAGCCAAATAGGTTCCTGTACACCAGGAAACCATTTACTACACTGGGTGGTAACCATACAACTAAACTACGGTGCCCGGTGGTTTAGTGGGTAATTAAGGCACACCAACTGGACTGAGCCCATGTAAGTTGTATCCAAGGGGTGGTTGGGGTTTACTGCTCACGTAATTCCACTCAGGGATTAGTAAGGCTAGTCACTCTCATCTTAATTGTCAGGACCAACTAACCTAGCCCCGGGCTCCTATGCTCCTCATGGGGCAACACAGGAATAGATGATGTATGTATAATAATACAGTAATCCCTCCACTATCCGATGTAATAGAGCCAAAGGCATGTCCGGAAAGTGGTCCAGTCCGGATAGTGGGCCCCTGCCTCCTGGACTAGTACTTATGGACCCTAACCCAGCCTAACTTTGAAAGCCACTTAAATAGCTCCCTATCAGACATGCATAGCACCTATTTAAACCTATTTAAAGACCCTATTCACACCAATAATGGACATAAAGCATGATATAAATGAAAAGGAACCAAAGAATGAAGAATTAGAAGTGACTGTACCTCAGCCAGGGTACTTACAGCACGTTTGTGGCCGCCGTTTGTAAAGTTTTGGCAGTGGTGAAAATGCTCTTGAAGCACGTACAGCAGGGGTCAGCAACCTCCAGCCCGCGGGCCAGATCCGGCCCGCAGAGTCCAAACTCATGGCCCGTCACCCGGCTTGATATTTATATAACAATCCCGCCCACAACAGCCTAGCCAACTAAATGAGTCAGTCGGCGTCTCACGACGTGATCGCGGCGGGTAGCGCGGGGCAAATTTGCATGACTGAGATCTTTACCACAGAAGTACCATGGAAAAACACTTGTATTGGTGTTGTCACCTCTCTGCGGGAGGAATTTGCCTCCCATTTCACAGGTGTCAGGCCACTGGCTCCGGGCTTCAAGCTGTTCACTTCCCCCTTTGACTTCCCTGTGGATGAAGCCCCTGCCCCCCTGCAGATGGAGTTGGTGGAGCTTCAGTGTAATGACGAACTGAAGGCAAAGTACCGTACCACTTCTCCACCGTCCTTCTTCCGTGACCTCGTCCTCCCTTCTGACAAATTTCCAAATTACATTGAGCATGTAAAATGCATCGTTGCTATGTTTGGCAGCACTTACTGTTGTGAGCAACTCTTTTCAAAAATGAAATATACAAAGTCTCGCATTTGCTCCCAGCTAAGTGACCGCCACCTCAATGACATTCTGCTCTTGTATACCTCATCAATCGATCCAGACATTGAATCACTTCTCCATGGCAAACAGCACCAACCATCCCACTAATTTGCATGTCTCTTGATAAAACTGTTTTCTGCAGTCACTGATTTGCATGTTTTTCAATAAATTTCTAGTAATCTAGTTACTGGTTTGCTTGCTTTTCTACAAAATTTTTGTATATTGTCACAAACTGTTTTCTGCAGTCACTGATATGCACGTTTTTCATAAATTTCTTGTAATCTAGTCACTGGTTTGCTGCTTTTCTATAAAATTTTTGTACACTGTCACTTTTGGGTTCTCTTTGGCACTCTGGCCCGCAGGCTACTCCAAGAAGCTTTCTCTGGCCCTCGCACTGAAAAGGTTGCCGACCCCTGACGTACAGTAATCCAGTGTTGTGCTGCACTTACAGTAATTCTTTGCACTGTGAGTTATAACTGTTTAACACTGCACATTGTTAATTGCACCATGCCAGTTCCAACCGCCATTTGCACTCCACAGTTAATCCTTTGCACTCTAAATTCTAATTTCTTAACACTGCACAACACTGTAAATTCCCGTGTGGTCTAGTGGCGAGGTATTGCAGTTTATTCACAAAAAAATGAGAACGTGTGGCTTCCACTACGATAAGCTACCACTCGCGATCGAAGTTAGGCAATAACTGTTTGGGTGTTGATGAGGGGGAAACAGTTGCCAGATTGCAACAGCCACATTACCAAACTCCTCAGTTTTCATTACCAAATTTAACTCTTCATTACCAAATTCGTAAAGCTAACATTTATTCTTCACTAATTATATATACAATTGGAAACACATGTAATCACTCTTATAATTAACAGCATGTTGATTATTTTCACGCTATGTACGTTAGCAGATTAATCAGAGAGAGCAAACAATCCACCATCTCCATCCTGTGTATCCTCATACATGTGAAAAATTTGTTTGGTAATGCATTACTCTGATTCATTACCAAACGAATACTTCATGACCAATTTGGCACACATTTGGTAATGAAAAATACCAAATGGCAACCATGACACGGGAGGGAGGAGGGGGGAGGAAGGAAGGGGTAAGGGTCCGTGGTGTAATAGCTGTTCGGCTCCGCACGGCAATTTCAAATTACAGGTGGGAAAAAATTCGGATTTTGGGGGAATTTTTTCTTTTTTTTTTTTTGGCCATTTTTGGGTTCCAAAGGTCCAGGTCCACAATATCCGGTAAGTTAGGATGTCCGGAAAGTGGGCGTCTAGAAAGTACAGGGATTACTGTAATAATAAAAGAAAAAGAGTACTAATAAACTGTATTGGAGGCTTTCCCCCCTAACGACTGGTCACGATCCTCAAAAAAAAAAAAAAAAAAAAAAAAAAAAAAAAAAAAAGGATTCCATGGTCAAAATACAAACAACAACAACAACCTGTGGGAAGATGGTGCACTAAGTCCAAACTTGCACGCTGTCACATGAAATTTGTTTCTTTTCTACCATTTGTCAGTTATTGTTCTTTTCAATGCCCCCTCTGAATCTGTAAGTTGTTTGGGACTGCCAAACATTTGAGTGTCAGTTAAATGGAGTTATACTGTATATTTTTTGAATACTGACATACTGTAGATTGCACAAATAACATAGAAGGGAATTTAATGTGGCAATAGTAGAAACAAACTGGTAGTAGTAGGTCATCCCCAGTCTGTCTGGACAAGCAAACCCATCGAGCACAGGTAAGCAATTGCCCCTGTAGGGCCATTCTGTATAGTGAACTAATGTTCCTTTGTGGTGGACAGCACCTTGCCCCTGCATGTGGAGGTTTGGTTCCCCGGTGGACACTGCATTTGCATCCCTCTACCCAGTTAAAAGGGACATTATAGATGGCTCCACATCATCCACTTATTTGGTTATATGGTTACCACTGAGCAGTGTAAATGGTTTCCTGGGTTACTATGCCCATCAGGGGCAATGTATGATTGGATGATGGATGGATGGATGGACAAGAAAACATTAGACTTGTAACTCTGTGAATTGTCACCTACGGAAGAAGTAAGCACCATTGCACTGAGTGAGTCAATGAGGGTCACCTCCACCTACCACTAAACAAACTGGCAAGAACAGATGCTAAACAGTCTCCTAAGCTGATGAGACTATAGTTCAAGGTATTCATCCACCCATCATCCAGCTCTTTATTGCCTCATTAAAAGCATAGCATGCAAGGTCTTAGGCTACTCAGTCCAAATACTGGAGGGGAGTGTGGCCAGTCACTTGCCCAAGCAGCCTTAGGTGATCAATAAACCCCAACCATTGGTCATATTCAAACACATAAGCTATACCACCGTACCAGGGATTAACAAACTTGAGACAAAGCTGTGCATAAAATTGCTTGTTTATACTATATACTACATATGTCTTCACTTACACAGCTACCAAACACTTCACAACCAAACCACGGTGAATGTCAAAGTGAAACATGCAACAAAGTTTTTCCTGTTATAATTAACTGCTTTGGAAACTTGCTGGTGGTAGGTGGTGGCAACCATCATCCACTCATTTGATGTAGTGCTGCCTACTTTTTCCTTAGCCTTTATCATTTTTTTCTTTTTTCTGTGCCTGCCCTCCTCTCTTCCTATTTCTCCCATCTTTCCAGTCACTTCTTATTGCTTTTCTTTCCTTTACAGGTGGCTTTACATTACGTGACAAGCCAAATGGTTTCCTCCATTTACAACGCTGGGTGGTAACCATATAACTAAACCATACGTGCTCCCTACGTGTCAACAAGTGGGTTGGTAGAGGGTTAGTGCCCCTCCCCGTAAAACAAATAACTCAAAGTCAGTGGCCACCCCTTACGGGATTATGGCATCTGGCAGTAGATAGACAGATAGACAGAAACTTGTTCATCACAGAATTGGTCTAACAATTTCTATGAATACAGCTTCAGATACAACCACATATGCTAGGCCACTCACTGCACTTAAAGTCTATTTTTGCTACCTCCATAGGATTCTGCTCAGCTCAGAAGAGGGCAGTAAAACACATGATAAGATAAAGCTTTCACCAACTCCTTCACTACAAAAGATCTCCCCTCAGATGAGTAAAACTCTATGGAAGTACAGGTATGATTAAACTAAAAAATACATCCATCCATCATCCAATCCTACGTTGCCCCATAAGGTGGCTAGGCAAATTGGTCCTGACATTTAAGATGAGTGTGACCAGTCTCACTCATCCCTGAGTGGTATTATGTGAGCAATAAACCTTCACTGGCTCGGATTTGATTAAAAAACGTTTCACTTGTAACTAGCATTTTATATGCACACATCCAAGACTTTAAGTGTGGCCCAACTGCAATAATACACCAATAATTACTTATCTACAACACTCACCTTCTTTTTGCTGGCTAAAAAATATACAGCTTTTTCACAGCAAACCATGATGGTGTCTGTGAGTTCATAACCAAAAAGCCAAGTCTGTGTTGCAGTGGACTTAGAGTAGATCACCTCCTGGTCTGCACCCACAACAGAGACCAGGGCATCTGCCTTGCCCAACCCATCTTCTTTGTTGCTTTCTGCTTTCTGTAATTTAAAAATTGTACCAAATTACCATAAAATTTAGTCTGCTGTTATTCTTAAAAAATAAAAAAATAAAAAATGCAACCAACAATATTCACTGCTTAGTCCACTCGTTTTATAAAAGTCTGTATTAAATTAACTCAACATACTGCATATCCAGAAAGTCCCTGCTGTACTACGTCAGAGATGTGTTCACATGGCACATTATTTTCCATGCAATACCATACAATAAACTGGGGGAAACCAGAAAATCAGTAGTATATGTAAGCAACAGAACCTTAGTACTGTACAAAGTTTTTAATATGGCGTTCACCATCTCCATACCACACAACATAACAGGTATTTAACAGTGGCAGGATGCTGGGAAACCTCCCACCCCCTACCCCCTCACGTGGATCTCCAGTGAGCATCTCCCTACCTCTAAGATTCCTCCCAAGTGAGGACCATTTCACTCGATGCATATTACATCAAATGGTAACATGCAAACCAGAACATCTTTTGCATCAACATATGTCAAAAAGGAAACATGATGGAGCTATTTGCACCACATGTCCAATACTGAAAAGCTATACCACCATTATGTGAACATAAAGCATCCAGTCACCACTTGGAGATTGAAGGTATGGAAAGCTGTCACTGACAGGTGTTCTAATCACTATTTTTTTTTTTTTCTTTCTTTATGTACAATGGTACCAGAGGCATAGACTAGTGCCCAATTTGTATATGTTCTGGATTACGGTTGCCTACACTCCAAGAGGGATAAACATTTCATTAGTTGCTGTCTGTCTTACTAACCTACTCACTTACAAAGTACCTAGGTTGGGTTGAATTAACCCATAAACTGTGGCATTAAGAAATCTTCACCATCCTGTGGTGCGTGAAAAACATAAGTTTTCTTATGCCAGAAATCAGTTTCACATCTTTGATATGAAAGAGAAAATGCTGAAGGATGTCTATGTCTACTATAAAGTCAAAATATCTCTTGTGTTTTATTCATCATGCAGCTAAGGTCAAGTTGTGCTGATATGAAAAAATAAATAAATATATAAAAAATCCATCACAGACACTTCTTAGCTTCATGAGATGAAGATTCACCTTTTATATTACAGATACTGTATCTCAATTTTTAAGTCAACATGTGCAATACTGTAGACAAAGCATGTGTTTTAATATTTCTATTTCAGGAGGCCTGCATTAAAATACTGTACAGCATAAACAGGTGGTGGGAGATTTAAAAAAAAAAGAAAAAAAAAAAAATCCAGATGCCATCATATGATCAATATCATTATAAATTACCTATTGGCCTCAAGGTAATGTGTGGAAAATCCCTCCCCCTACTTTTTTTTTTTCCTTTATCTGAATTACAAGACATAATACACGTTGAGTACACCGCTTCCCGTCCGATCAGCGAAGTTAAGCAACGTTGGGTCTGGTTAGTACTTGGATGGGTGACCGTCTGGGAACACCAGATGCTGTTGGCGTTCTCCCTACGTGTCAAGTGGGTTGGTGGAGGATTAGTGCCCCTCCCTGTAAAACAATTAACTCTAAGCCCTTGGCCACCCCGTTTGGGATACATGGCGTCTGGCAATGAATGAATGAATGAAAGTCACAACCATCCACTGGGGATTTGGTGATAAGTCACTGTTCTCAAGTTAAGATTGGTCAGGTAGAACTGCAAAGTCTGGTGTTTTTATCAGCTCTACATCTGGAGGGCCTTCAATTTTTAAAAATTATTTACCGGTACACTGATTTCTAGTGAGATCTTCGCATAAAGCGGTACCATACAGTACTGCCCTGAATCAGAATATGAGAAAGTTTGTTTTTTTACAGCCCTATATGGCTAATTGTGCTGCACAACTACTACCGTATCTGTAAAGGAAAGACAGAATCTTGAAAAATGAAAGCTTATGGTAACATTCAACCCCAAAAGAAGAAAAAATATTACATAGGGGACACTGCGAAAGCTGTACTTGGTTTATATATACCGTATACTGTGCAGTACCCTCACCAGGAAACTGAACTGAACTGAGTGAAGTGTTCAGTACTCCAAAGTTTCTCTCCATCTTCATGCCCAGCCTTCTTTACAGGGATGGAACAACAAACTGCATCCATATTCTTACAAACATAATGATCATAAGCTATTTCACAAAAAAAGGAAAAAAAAAGGGGGAGGGGGGTGATGATGCTTTACAGCCGAGAATAATACTTCTCCCATGAATATGTGAGCTGATTAAACTTTAACCTCTTCAATCCGATGACATATTTCATATTTTATTCTTTTCCTCCCCACACGGTTCAGTTCACCTTAGGGCAAACTTTTCCAACTGGACGGGTTAGGTATATCCTTCATTATCCCCTTCATTGCAAGTTGTCTCCCCTAAGCTAATTATAACCGTCTGTCAGTAGCAAGAATAAGAGAAAAAAATGCGTACTGGGAGTGAAGGAGTTAAACATCTATATTTAAAATATGCATGGCTGGTTCCATTCTGAACACTGTGTCAAGTGTCTTGAGGTTTGGTCTGATATACAGCCAGGTTAGGTCCACACAGGTGTTTTTCAACTTGTTTGTATGTTGAATTGTTGTAAAGCCAACATTCAGCACTGAAGAATGCCCAAGTCAGGGTTTAATTAATGTTTGTTGCAATCATGTCCGTCAGTTATTTCAGTGCATTCTATGACATTATCCTCTCAAATTACTGGGGGATCTTCTGTATAGCATTTGTGAACAATGGATCTTTATGGTGGCTACATTTTCAGCATGCAAGTACCAGTACCGTAATATCCCCTACCATGACATGGGACCTTCACCCTGTGACAGCCGGAAAATTATAACTTCCGACGATGTAGCCACCGTCTTCCTGAAGCTACTTGACCTGAAGCCACCCAAGAGATATCAAGGCAAACCAGGGTTACCTGCTGTGGCATGCACTTTAAATTAACCAATGAGGGCCCTTAATCAACCTTACTCAACCCAACAGATAACAAAGTGACCAGGGGTTAGTATTGCTAAACCATATCCTTAGCGGTCAGACACACATGGTCATGAAGCTAGGGCAGTTCCCATTCCAGAGGTGCCAAGGTGGCTGAAGAAGCCAAAACCACACCTCCCCACAGTAAGCAGTGTTCACTGCTAAGTATGGAGGATTTGGTTGGCTTTCTACACTAGATTTATAGGCAGTCTCACAGTTAATGTCACAGGGGGGGGGAGGGTCTGAGGGACAAGTAAGGTTAGGTTTGGCTGGGATAGGTTAAGATCAGTTCAGTTTGGTTTCTAATGCATTTTGAGTGAGTTTTATCATTTAATTTTGTATTTAATTCCTGCATTTCAATTGATTTTGACTAATGTCACATTTGACTAAGGTGGTGGCGACCATCAACCACTCACTCGATTTAGTGTTGCCTACCTCTTGCTTCACTTCTGTGTCTTCCCTCCCCTCTTCCTATATCTCCCATCTTTCCTGTCACTTTTTATTCCTCTTCAGGTGGCTTTGCACTGACTGCCAAGCCTGATGATTTCCAGTAAACCAGGGAACCATTTACAACACTGAGTGATAACCACATAACCAACCTAATGCTCCCTGTCTCAGAGAGGGGGGTGGTGGAGGGTCAGTGCCCCTCCACGTAAAACAACTAACTCAAAGACAAATGACCACCTCTTACAGGAATAGGGCATCTGGCTGTAGATAGACATATGACTTCCTCCCCCTGAAGGTATTGGGGTCATCTGCGATAAAAATGGTTTTCGAAATTGACTGGAACACGGGAAAAATTATTTAAAATTAACAACAATATGAGGCATAAATGAAGTGAAGCAAAAAATATCCAGGTCAGGTCAGTACTGAAACACATGAAATACCGAACAAATTGCATTATAAAATATGACACCCAAATTCTATGGAAACATAATATAGTATTAAGGGTATTTTAAAGTTGGGTTTATAGTCACAGCGCACAAATCTGAAGGTTTCATTATCATGCCCTGGCAACCTACCGGTCAACAATACATCTGATTTCACGTCCCGTATAATATAATACACATGGGAAACGGTAAATATTTACTAGTTGCCAATACACCCCCCAGGTTGTGCAGTATATTTTTCTGGACCTAACCTAACCTGCTACAGCAGAATGCTTACCTTAGAGTTAGGTATCATACTATGCATTTATGGTGGTAATATCCCTGAACCACATTTTGGCAACTTGTAAAATAATACCGGAAATAGTTGTCAGTATTATATACGGTAAATGGCCAAATATGCAGGCAATAATGAAGAATACTATCTGCAGCAGTATTTATTCTTTGAAACTCAAAATTGACCATAATAGCCACGTTCTTCATTACTGCCTGCATATTTGGCCATTCAAATAATACTGACAACCATTTCCTACGCGTATCAATTTATACATGAAATCGGACACACTGATGACTGGTAGGTTGCCAGGGCACGATAATGAAACCTTCAGACTCGCGTGCCGCGATTATAGCAGTGGCATCCTTCTGGGGGTACCAGGTCAATTCTAAGACAAAACGCATTCCTTTCCGAGTTCTTCCATTAATTCAAGAAAAATTACCCATCTTTCCTGTCACTTCTTATTGCTTTTCTTTCCTTTACAGGTCGCTTTACATTGAGTGACAAGCCAAATGGTTTCCTGTATGCCAAGAAACCATTTACAACGCTGGGTGATAACCATATAAGCAAACCATACGTGCTCCTTACGTGTCAACAAATGGGTTGGTGAAGGGTTAGTGACCCTCCCCGTAAAACAAATAACTCAAAGTCAAATGGCCACCCTTTACGGGATTATGGCGTCTGGCAATAAACAGATAGATAGACAGACATTACAAAAGACTAGGACTGGTTAGCAGGGATATGACTTGGGGCACAGTGACCTTGGGGGATGAATCAACTGAAAGCCCCACAAGACAGATGGCTATTTTGCTATAGTCTGTCTGTAAAAGTGATGAGACAGTGTAATTAATGCATCAGTAATGATGCACAGTCATAATTTTTTTTTTTACCTACCTATAATAATTACAGTATAAATTAATAGTGTCAGCAAATATGCAACTATAATCAATAACCACGGGCATTTTCACAACATCTCTTTTATGTAAATTTCACAAGGAATGTCTTACAGTAAAAGTTGCTGTACATGCTGAAATACAGCCAGAGAAAAGAACAAAACTATTAAGAAACCTTGTTTTGGCAACCTATAGTTAGTCACATCAGATTTCCTACATATTTCTTGAATGGAGCAGCACTCACCTATTTATGTAATAACTCAAAAATCTGCCATACTTCTTCAAGAGAAAAACAGAGGATTTCCTACACTTAATCATACTGAATAAAATTTAGCTTGCATCCAAAGGCATATTAAGTTTAGCTATTACTGGTGGGGCTAGTTGTTCAACAATGCATTATTATACAGGGAAAGGAAACCTAATATAACTTGAATGTACCAAATCGTCCCATCTACTAATTTGGACATAATCAAAATTTGCCATTAATTTTGCCCTTTCCCACTGAACTACGTAATAACTGATGAACTACAAAAAAATACAAATGTATACATATCCCCTTTCCTACCCTCTCCCCATTTCCACCACCACCACCACCATGCTGCCTTACCTTCCATACTGAGTACACTTTGTTCATGCGACGAAAAAAAGCATCCTTGTCTATATTTATAGACATTGTGCCACCCTGTGCTACCCGTTGGCCTTGCACCACTCAAATATGACAACAAACACCGGGGAATGCCGCGAGAAAAACAACCACCACAATGCCGCCGCCTTGGATGACAGTCGCCATGCGCAAAGGAGCCACTAATGAGTGTAATGCGTATTCCATTTATTTAGCCTGTGTAACTCAAAACCTGCAATATTGTAATACCTTAACCAAAGAATAAAACACACGAAACAATTTAATTGTTTTTTTTATACAAAACGACAAGTCTGCGAACGCTCCAAGAGCACAATAAAAAAAAAAAAAAAAAAAAAAGTTTAAGTACAACTTCGCCAATAATTTTTTAATCGCACGTACACACCTGACTCCTCTGGGCTGCCAGACAGTTGTCCACCTGCTATCTGTCGATGGATCCAGTGATTTTTTTTTTCTTTTATCGTACTTTTTTTGTATATCCTTCACTTCTGTCTGTCCCCCCACTCAGGAAGCTCGTATTTTGTCTCTTCACGTCATCCCTTTCATGAACCCATCTATTCCCTTTTGACCACACCTTAGTGTGCATTTCAAAGATTTTGTTAGACTCCACGTTTCCAATTCCAGAGTTAAAACAGGTAGTGATTATATAACCATCTCTTTTGTCAAAATGCCAATTGCTTATGCTTCATATAGTTACTGAATTTACCAAAAACCTTCCAGCTCATTCCTTAACTTGTTTTCATTGTCATGGACTGGGTTTGCCTGAACTGCCTGTCTCTGATAGGCTACATGTATTCCTCAGCAAATTCTAGATCCTTATCTCCTATTCCTACGGGGAGCTCGGTAGCTCAGTGGTAGGGTGTCGGGCTCGTAATCCTAAGGTTGCAAGTTTGCGCCCCACCAGGTGGCTGATGTGTATTAGCGCTCTCCTGTAACCCTAGCAGGGCTCTATGATCCGATGAGGTCTAGCTCAGGGATTAATTCCCTCCTATTCTTACTGGGCGGGAACAAGCAAGTCTGTTAAACATAATCTTCGCCTTAATATTCATTGTCAAGCCTAGCCTCCTTTGACTCTGAGCATCTAAACTATCATTTCTTGTAGGCTAGTTCCTCCCCTGATTCACTGAAGAGAGCTACTTTATGCCATATGTAAGACTCACCATTCTTACGTCCTTAGTCATTCCAATCCAAATTTCTTAGAACGTCCTCTAGGCATGGAGGCAGGACACAAAAACTCAAGGCAACAACCTTGTACGTGTATTACTAATTCTACAGTGGAACGAATACAGAGACGCTGGACAATTACAAATTATTCTTTGGCCTAGATATGGGTTACTATATAGTATCGCACAGGATACTAATCAGGTCAAGGTCGGGTAGGGTGCACTTAGGGCGGAGGTTTATATATTATTATTGCGGGAAGTCCAGGTCAGATATTTGTGGAGTGGGTGACACTGTTTCACTGTTTGTAACTATTACTTTAGCACTGGGGTCGGTGTCTAATCTAAGTGTGATGCGGCGTTACTACAGTAGATGGTAGCGTATTCACTGTAACCCGTATTTCACTGTTTGGCCATATTCACGGTTTCACTGTTATTTTTATTTACTCCACACTTTTTATATCATCACTGGTGTTTCTTGCACTGACTTCCTTTATGTGGTTAATTCACTGCTCTGCCTTCATGTCACTAAGTCACGGACACTGTGCTTTCACTGTCACTCCTGTCGGGTCTGGGCGTCGTGGCTGTCAGGCACAAGTGCGGTGGAAGTAGCCCAGTCTCCCTACTGCTGGGGCTGGGTTCGGCTGGGGACCTCTGTGTGCAGGGGCAAAGGGATCACGCGTAGGGACGTCCTCTCTCGTCTGGGGCCCGCGCTTTCGGGGCTTGGGGCGTGAGAACAGCCCTTGGGGCTGGGGAAAAATAATTGCCTGAACTTCTCGCTCAGAAGCCTGATGGAGGACGAAGATCTCTGGTGTCTGGGTGTAGGGAGGTCCCACCCGGGGGTCCTGGGGGCGGTCTGGAGGTCCCGAGGGCTGCGGTCCCCGGTGCTCGGTGGAGCTGTCAGGAAAGGGGCTGCAGCGACGGCCTACGTCGGGGTCAGGAGAGTCCTCTCCGGATCCAGCTGCAGGGAGAAGAGGCCAGGGGAAGTCATGGGGCCTCTCCAGTAATCCTTCTGAGTCGTAGGTTGGTGAACAGGAGTCAGCACCTGACGGAGGAGTGGCTACAGGCCATCTCCTGCTGTAGGGCCCGGCTACTGGCCGTGGCCTTCTAGGGGCGCGGCTACAGGCCATCGCTAAGGCCCGGCTACTGGCCATGGCATGGGGAAGGGAGCAGCTACAATTCAACTCAGGGGCACCTTCAAAGCAGCTACAGGCCATCTCTTGATTTCCCTCAGAGCGGCTAAAGGCCGTCTCCTTCAGGAGGGTTGAGCGGCTACAAGCCATCTTGGGAAGGGCACCTTCAGAGCTGCTACAGGCCGTCTCCTGACGAAGGCGGGAACGTCTACAGACCGTCTCCTGTTTTCCCTCAGAGTGGCTACAGGCCGTCTCCTCCAGGAGGGTTGAGCAGCTACAGGCTGTCTCGGAAAGGGCACCTTCAGAGCTGCTACAGGCCGTCTCCTGACAATGGCGGGAGAGGCTACAGGCCATCTCCTGTATTCCCTCAGAGCAGCTACAGGCCGTCTCCTTCAGGAGGGTTGAGAGGCTACCGGTCGTCTCAGGTGTGCTGACTGGAGATGGAGTAACAGCTCCATCCCGATGTTGGTTGGGGAAGGCTCGCCTGGAAGGTAGTCTTGTATTCCTGCTATGGTGGCAGCAGGTGAGCTCCGGGTCATGGGGGCGCGCAGCCTGGGCGGACTTATGTCGTTGTTGCCCTGAGTCCCAACACGCTGTCGGTGCTCCTCTGTGGGCTCCTTCTGGGGGTGTTTGGTCGCCCCCTGTGGCACTATACTGCATTTCAGGATGAAATTGCATCTCCTTGTCTAACACTTTTCTTTCAGTATAAAGTATTCTGGTTGACCTTAAGATTTGCAATGGCCGTGGTATCACTATAAATATCTTCTGGTAGCTACTTTATCTTACATTTCATCAGCACCTTATCCCCCAATTACTTTTATGATCACTGTTATGCTAGGTGTTTTGGGATCGACTTCTCTCCCTGAGAACACTGGCTGTTGAGCTGGGGTTCTCTTTCGAGACTGGAACTAGAATACACCACGAGAGGAACAGGGCATAAAAACTCTGGCCAATTAACCTCACACATGTATTATCTGAAATTCACACCGCACTGAATACAACGTAAATACTTTAAGGCACAATGCACTATTCAGGTACAAAGTCACTACTTGGGTGGGAGGACTCTGACAATGCTACTGAAGTCTTGGGCTCCTACAGATGTCAGCTGGGTGTGGGAGGGGTCCCATCAGGTGTGCCTTCCCTCAGAGACCACGGGACTACCCTCAGGGGCCACGTCATCTGGAGTGGGCTGCTGGGCGGCGTGGAGAGGGGCCCTCCTCTAGTGGGGCCTCGGTGGGGTGTTCGGTCTTCAGGGCTGGGACCGAATAGGGAGACTAGGCGCACTTGACCGTGGAGAGAGGGTCGTCATCCTTTGGGGCTGGGGAGGTCACGCCCCGGGGTCCAAGGGACACCTCAGGGAGTACGAGGACTGCGGTCTCCCTCGGGTTGGGTCGCCAACAGGTGTGGGCTGCGGCGTCCTCTTCTCTGGGAGTCCGACCGCGGTTGGTCTCGCCTAGGCACCAGCTGGACTGCTCTCACTCCCGGGGTCACAATGGGGCCTTGCCAGACCTCCTCCAGACAGGGTAGTTCCTCCTGGGGGCTGCTGCTGTGAGGAGAATAGGAGGGGCATCCCACTCGGCCACAGGAAGGGTGAGCTAAGCAAACGATGTCCTCCGGAGGGGAAGTCACAGGGGGTGAGAGACGGGTGGTGTCTGGTCTCTTCCTGACGCGAGTGACTGAGTGAGAGAGTAAGTACTCAAGTGAGTGGGTTTGGTGGTTGGTTAGGTAAGTTAGCAAGTCACTGAGTAGGTAGGTGGTTGAGTCAGTAAGTGAGACTGAATACAGTAGGTCTATGAGTGAGTGAACTGGTGAGAGGCTAAGTACAGTATGTGGGTGTGTTGGTGAGTGAGTGGCTGAGTCAGTAAAAGTGATTAATAAGTGAATGAGTGAGTGGGTGGTGACTGAATGAGTAAATAACTGGGTGAATGGGTAAGTATTTGTGGATAAGACGATATAGAAGTGAGTACCAAAAGTGATATAGTGAATGTGTGAGTCATAGGCTGGGCAAAAGTGAGTGAAAATATGGTTTCCTGGCTGGGTGAGAGGGTGGGTTAAACATACCAGGTTAGTGAGTGAGTGGGTGTGTGATTAAGTGATGGAATGGGTGGGTGTGGGTGTGACTGAGCTAGGTACTGTAGTTGTGGGGGGGGGGAAAAGTCACTGTCTGGTACAGTATTACAAACTAGGCCACCTGATTCCTCTTTGCATGTGATGAACATCATTAAAATGTTGCAACTGCTTGTAACTTAGTCTCCAAGGTATTTATATCTAATCTACAAACTGATGCAGTGTTTCCTCTTGAGTAATCCCCGTAAAGGAGCTGACCTCAGTACAGCTGATGTTTTCCATGGATATTTCTCCCATCTTTCCTGTCACTTCTTATTGCTTTTCTTTCCATTACAGGTGGCTTTACATTGAGTGACAAGCCAAATGGTTTTCTGTAAGCCAAGAAACCATTTACAACACTGGGTGGTAACCATATAACCAAACCATTTGTGCTCCCTACGTGTCAACAAGAGGGTTGGTGGAGGGTTAGTGCCCCTCCCTGTAAAACAAATAACTCAGAGTGAAATGGCCACCCCTTACAGGATAATGGCGTCTGGCAATAGCTAGATAGATAGATAGATAGATAGGTAGAAAGCTACACCAAATGCCAAACTCAGCTAATTACTTCCTAACCATCACTGGTAGCTGTTGGGAAAAAAATATATCAGAGATGTGTAATAAGATATGTAGCAATGTGAGAATCTCAGCTTGGACTTTGACTCTATGTACAGTCACTCAAAAGAAGGATCACCGAGTGATTGTACAGTACAGTACTTGTGGCCAAATGTTTCTTGCCTAAGAGTGAAGATTGTGTGGCCAGCTAGCAAGCTTGAAGCCACATTTCACTCCCGCATCCCCCAGGGTCAGTGACAGTTACCCATCTCTTATAAAAATGAAAATACTCAAGGCTAGCATGTGTCTTCATTCACTTTCTGAATGATCTGGAATATACCCATAAGTACTTCATGCTCTCTTTGGACTACTTTATTTAGCTTTTTGAAAAGTAGTAGTAGTAGTACAAAAATAGTGATACTGTAGTAGTAGTTGTAATTGCTGTTATTGCTCAACTCTGTTCTGGAAGGGTGGACAGACATCTGATTTGTGAGGCACAAGCTGCCTGCACCAGCATTCAAACCTTGACACTATCTAGCTGGCAGCATTTTGCATAGTATCATTAACCACACACCTACCACAACAGTTAGCTTCACCACTGACATCAATCTATTTATAACTTCTACTGAATATGTGGCAAGCTCCTACCCACCAAGCAGTACACCTGTACCCTAAGCATAGGTGCAGTGCAGCATATGAGTAGTTTTGATGTGTTGAAGAAAGTACACTGTACAGGATTGGCTTAGCACATTCATGGCAGGCTTAGCACATTCAGTCTCTGAGAAGCTGATTTTGTAAGAAATATAATCTGGTTTTCCAAGATACTGGCAATAAGTAATACGGAGTGATGATGAAGGTTGGAGTAATATGTTCTTGGCATGTGGATAGTAGTATGCAAAAATGTTTTGTGAATAAGTTTTTGAGGCAATAATGTGCAAACAATAAGGGTGCTGTTGTTCCAAAAGTAATAAATTGAAGTTGTGTGTGTCACAGCCTCAATGCATGAGTGTGGTAGTTGACAGAAAGGAAGTTAGATATACTGAAGGGGCCATGACACCATCCTCCTGGGCCTGACCTGTGAAGCTATTAGCCACAGCTTAGCAACAACATTGGTTTACTTAAAGAATTTCGTTGAATATTTTACTCGATAAGTAACTAACTGCCCATAATATTGTATAACACAAAGTATAGAATACTACTGTGGCTACACAGTAGCTGTACAGTAATACACATGATAATATGTGCGATGATCAAAAAACAGAATATGTAACTCCTTCGCTATGTACTGCACCATCAGCACCAAATTAGTACCATTAGTACTGTACTTCATCACACTTGCTTCACCCATACCTACTTCCTTTTTTTAGCACTTCCTTCATCTCACTAGCACCAATGGTACATAGACCTAAAATTCCATCACCCCATTACCACCATCAGCAAGTAGCCTACTTTCCACAGCAGCACCCATGGTACTTAATCTACTTCCATTACCACACTACTTCCACTAGAAAGTACTCTCTTGAGCCACACTGGCAGCATCAGTACCACCAGTTGCTCTGCATATAGTAATTACTTTATTGCTCTAGTACCACTTCCATCCCTATTGTTCAAAATATAGCACAAATTTGTTGCACACTTGATGCATTACTCTTCTTCAAAATTAAGCTGGCTGTACTTTCTTTCCCAGCATTACAGCACCTAACCTAAAAATATTTTCCAGCAATGGCTGTGATCAAAAGGATCATATGTTTAGTTATGGTTCACACTGTCATAAGCCTAATAAAGAATTAAAAAATAATTTTCTGTAAGTATACCTGAAAAATTGGTTGCACGAGCTCATGAAGAACTATCCTGGACAAAAGTACAGCACATCAGACCCTCCACTATACGAGTTCAGTATATTTTTATTGTGAACAACTGTTCACATGTTACAAGAGACATTACTGGCATCATCTATCTATCTATCTATCTATTGCCAGACGCCTCAATCCCGTTTGGGGTGTCCACAAACAAATCGCCTCCAAGTCGCCCTGTCCCTCGCCATTTCACTGCCCTGCTCCCAACTCACACCCCCCTCTCTCATATACCTCTCCACCCCATCCCTCCATCTCATCCTCGGCCTCCCCCTCCCTCTTCCCCCCTCCACTGGCATCATCTGATGGAAAAATGAAAGCCTCTTTACTCTTCTGCAGAATTACGTCAGGAGGAATGATTTTTAGCCTGTAAGGCATTAATGTAAGACTCATGGTGCAAAAACTGCTTCAGTTTAAAACCCACAAATCCAGCAATGTAAGCAATAATTTGTTTAAAATGTGACAATTGTGCTGGGTTAGGTATGTACACATAATCTATTCAACTTACCTTTATACATAACTTCAAAATTCACTGATGGAGGATTACATAGCTAATCTCTTTTGTTGTCAGGGTACTCCCATAAGCTGATAGGCTGGCATACTGAACAATATATGGGAGAATTAACACCACATGTACAGTACTGTACTGCAAAGGAAACCCTGAATGACTGTGGCCATACTGTATATCCTCATACTCATATGATTGACTTATATTCAACATACTCCATACTTTAAAATTCACTGATGGAGGACTATGGCATCTCTTATCCCACTGGGTTCACCCATAAGCTGAAAGGCTGGCATATTTGACAATTAAATGAGAGCATCAACACCACATGTGCAGAATACCCTGAATAATTGTGGCCATTTGTCCTTACTTAGTAGATTGCTGCCCAGCTTCCCATATGTATATTACCAATGGAGGGTTATAGAAAGTTTTTTATTCATCTGAGGACACCCATAGGATGGCGCACTGGCCAGTACAGTATACAGGAGCATCAACATCACGTGTAACGGAGACCCTGGGATTGTATATCCTTATTTAACTGACTTCTACTCAATATAACCCCATATATGTATCCAAAACTCACCAATGGAGGATTATTGAATCTCTCTCATCCCTCTGGGTACACACATATGCAGAACAGGGTGACATATTGGACAAAATATAGGAACATTAGCACTGCTGTAAAGCATAGTACAGTACAAAGGGTGATGCAATACTGCAGTGCCAGGCAGATGCAGCATCAGTGGTGACTTCAGAGGTGTGACATCATGACTCCTCCATCTAGCTAACCTCCTTGGATGAGATGAAGCAGACACTTTAAGACATGGTAGAAAATGTGAGGACTTACATGAGATCATAAACAAAATTAAAAGAAAAGTTGGTGGAAGGGACAGAACCCAGAAGACCACCAATGTTGATGGATTCAACATAAAAAATAAAGATCAACAACAAGGATATTTGTGTACCCCTCCCCATGTATTCTCAACTGATCATTACCACAACCATCACACCTGAACTGTACTTTACGATACCAGTAAGAATTTCTAATTATTCAAAGATAAATCATCATGGTATACCTTATAGATCAACATTATATGAGTCAAGCTATCACATGAATACTGTACTCTATCATTTAGTTGTGAAGTGTTTGATAGCTTTGTGAAAGGAAGCTAAAAGTACTGTATCGTTCATTCATTTTTAAAGGCTCCAACATGCTTGCATGCGTCGGCCTTGGTCACCTTATGATGGCTCTCCATGCTGCTCAATCTCTGGCAGCTTCCCTATTCACTCCCTTATCCCTGAGATCACACTCAATGACTTTGTCCCAGGTCTTTTTCAGTCCACCTCTCGCAACCCTACCCCTAACATTAACACTTCTCATTTTCTGCACCCAATTATCTTCCCTCATCTTTTCCACATGCCCAAACCATCTCAGTCTACCTCTCCTTACCACAACACCAATACACTCCAGTCCCATCCTACTCCTCAACTCTTCCATCATAAACCTAGCCCCCCCAGGCCTCATGCTAAGGGACACACTGCACATCCACCTAATCACTATCATTTCTGTACGTTTGAGCTTGCAAATATCCTCTTCCTTTACAGCCCAGGTCTCTCTACCATACAGCATCACACTCCAAACACATGCTGCATACAAAGATCCCATAGCATGGAGGGAGAGCCCTCTCTATGTCAGGAGAAGCAACAGTTCCCTGAACTTCTTCCAACCACTCCTCACTGTAGCCACAGAGCTAGCTCCAACCCCATCTCCAGCGCATAACATGCCTCCCAAATAGCAAAACTCTTCCACACACTCAAGAGACTCACCAGTAGGTTCAGTCCTTTTACGCCTGATAATCTCCACCTGCTCTCCCCGACACACCGCACACATGAAATCAGCATTGTCTCACAATCTACCTCTAATACCACTACATCCCTTATGCACCCACTTATCACAGACACTTCAGAAGATGGAATTACTACCAACACCCATGTGGCAAATTACACATGGCCACTCTTCCTCTACTTTGACAATACTGCCAGCAGCCCTAGATACTTTTGTTTTACCTGCATTTACTCTTAGGCACTTGTGCCCCATACCATCTCTCCACTTCCTAAATCTTTCCTCCATCTCCCTTTCATTCTCTGCAATCAACACCAAATCATCAGCATACATCTCCCATGGGAGTCCACTTCTGAAGTCAGGTGAGAGGGCTTCAAGCGCCATGATAAACAACAAGGGGCAACAAATACTGTACATACGTCCAACATGCTCAAAACCTATCATGTCGAGCCAACAGACATAGGGTTCAGTTTAGTGTAATTCCTGCAAGAACTGGACCCATTACACCTGCACAACACTTGCATCCAAAAAACATTACACAAACACCTGGACTTGCTCCTTATGCTCCTTCCCCCCCCCTCCCACTAACCGCCCCACCAACCCTACTCCTACTTCCTCCACACCTCCCCAGCCTAACCCACCGATCCTTCCCACACCATCCAATCCCCCAACCCCTCCCATTCCATCCCATCCTAATCCACCCCAACCCTTACCTCCATCACAACCTCCTCCTACCCCTTCCCCTCCACCCACACCACCATCTCCCCCCCATGCTGCAGCAGCCAACACACATCGCACACACAGCATAATCATCCTTCAATTAAACATAGATGGCATAAACACCAAAAAACAAGAACTCACACAATTCATCAAACAACAAAATATGCACATTGCCATCTTACAAGAAACAAAACTACATAGAACACAAAAAACACCTACATTTCATAATTTCACCACAATTCAACGAGACCGGACCAACAGCGGTGGCAGTGGACTCATCACCCTGGTACACAAATCCATGAACTTTCCAGATACCAGTGCACACACAAAGTGCACTTCTCCCCCCACATGACACCACAACAGAAATACAATCAATTAAATACACACTGGTAACAAATCACATATAACAATTGCCAACACAACATTCCCCCCTAGTCGTCCCCCACAGTACCACACAATTACTCTCCACAAATCCACCACATCACTAACATACCCGTCATCCTTGGTGGTGATTTCAACACCAAAGTGTCGGCCTGGCATGTCAACAACCCTGACACAGACAGAGGGCTGGTACTATATCCCAAACAGATCATATTTTTATACTGAATAATCTTCATCAACATACCCATATCCCACATCAAGCCCTCTTCCTCCCATCATCCACACACATCACAACATCCTGGAGAGTGGTCAAAGCCCTAGGATCTGATCATCCCCCAGTCATCACCACTACCAAAACCAGAATCACCCCAGCTGGCAACAGACACACACACACTAATTATAAGAGATCAAACTGGGAGGCCTTCACAACTGAAACAGAACAACACTTTGAAACATTAAACCACTTCAATCACAAACATCAACACCGCTGTGCACACTTTCAATACAATTATACAAAACGCAGACAAAAGACACATCCCTAGAGGCAACAGAGACACAACCCCAACTTCATACCAGAAATTCAAAGCCTCATCAGTCAATGGGACACACTATGACACTCCCCAACACCCCATACACAAGACACCGTACAACAAATACAAGAACTCAACACTCAAGTAAACAATAAAATATCAGAATTGCAAACACTAAACTGGAATATTTATCTCCAAACACTTGACCACAAAACAAAAAGCAGCAAACTCTACAAAACACTAAATAGCATCACACTCTACAACATCAACACTACACAATCATACGCTGCCATCAACACAACAGACACCATACCCTCAAACAAATATCAAGCAAACACTCTCATCAATCACTTTTCACGTGTCAGCCATCCAAACCCCCATCGCGATGACCAACATATCATCTGACTTAAGAGACAATGCCCAACATACCCAGACTTTGCACCTTTCACTTACAATCAGACAAAGCACATCATTTAGCAACCTAAAGCACTCACCTGCCTGTGGACCAGACAACGTAAGCAACATTCACCTTAAACACCTTGGACCACAAGGCATACAAGCACTCACCAACACATCAAACTATAGCTACTCACACAACATAATACCCAATAACTGGAAGCATGGCATTATCATCACTAACCCCAAACCCAACAAAGACCCCATGTTACCTTCCTCACACTGCCCCATCAAACTCCTCTGCACCTCCTCCAAAGTCACTGAACGACTGGTACTACATCTAGTTACACCTCACACACCCCTAGCCCCATCACAAGATTGTTTTAGGCCACTACACTCCACACTCTTCTCACAGACCTTACACAGAGAGTTTTTGATGGCATGAATTCAGCTAGGCCACCACAGAACACTCCTAGTCACACTAGACATTAGCAAAGCTTTTGATGCCATTCCCTGCAACAGCCTCACACACAAAATATTCAACACAATCATGCACAATATCACAAAAAGATGGCTGGCAAACTACTTACCAGGCAGAAGTGCACATGTAAGATTTGCCGGCCAGTCTTCGAACATCAGAAACTTCACCAATGGGGTCCCCCAAGGATCTGTTTTGTCCCTTACACTCTTTAACCTAAACATGCACGACATACTCACACCCCACACACCACAGATACACATACAGTAGTTCTATGCAGATGATATAACACTTATATGTACGCACCAAAACGCAAACACAGCTGCACACATCCTCCAACCTTACCTCAACACACTAACTGAATGGTTCACCACAAACAGGCTCAAAATAGCCCCAGCCAAATCTACAGTGACCCTTCTCACAAACTGGACAGCAGAACACAGTCACATTCCACACCTCACCATAAACAACACCCCTACCACACACACACACACACACACACACACACACACACACACACACACACACACACACACACACATACATCCCCCCCCAAATCCTTGGTGTAACATACTGTACATCAATGTCATTTAAATAGCACATCACAAACATTAAAAATGAATTAACACCAAGACTAAATGCCTTGAGGTCACTTGCCCATACAACATTTGGACACAACAAAGAAACCACCACCACGGTATACAAACAATATTTATGTTCAGTGACGAATTATGCAAGCCCTCTCCGCTTGGGCTCCTAACCTTCCTAAAACACACTGCAACACCCAACAGACCATACAAAACAAGGCCCTAAAAATAATCACAGGCTGCACAGCTACTACACTCACAGACCATCTACATCAAGAAACCAGTCCTCAAAGTCAAGGATCATCTAGACATGAGAGGCACCCAAATTCTCGCTGCAGCCTCCACAAACCCACAACATCCACTACACTACATGGCAACACACCCACATGCACCAAGGAACATAAAAACAACACCCAGCACACGATATCATACACAAATACTGACAACTCTCCCCCCTCACCTGCCTCAGACCAGCTTCCAGAAGCATATCCACACTCAAATCACTCGCTGCTCCATTCAGTCACCCAAATACAACAAACAGCTGCATGCACGGCCTCCTGACATCCACCCTTCTGAACCTCACCTCCCTCATGAGGACAGGGTCCACCTGGCCAGGCTGAGATTTGGGCATCATCCAACCCTCTTAAGTAACCAGAAGAGGCTGGATGACTCCATCGTTGATGCCTGTCCAAGATGTAACACAGCACCCCATACTACATCATGGTAGGTGAGGGCACTCACCATCCACTCACTCGATGTAGTGCTGCTCTCAGGTATCTGCCCTCTTCTCTCCTCCATCTTTCTTTCCTTCCATCCTTTCCTGTCTTTCTTTCCTCCATTCTTTCCTTGTCCTTATGCCTATGGATGACTTTACATTCCCTCTTCCGTCTTTCTTTCCTTCGTTCTTTCCTCTTCCTTCTGCCTGTGGGCGACTCTACACTGAGTGACAATTCAAATGGTTTCCTGTACACCAGAAAACCATTTACTATGCTGGGTGGTAACCATATAACCGAATTTGGCGCCTGGTGGTTTAGTGAGTAATTACGGCACTCCAATCAGATTGAGCTGGTGAAGGTTTATATCCAAGGGGTGGTTGGGGTTTTTTGCTCATGTAATGCCACTCAGGGATGAGTGAGGCTGGTCACTCTCGTCTTATGTGTCAGGACCAACTAGCCTAGCCCCGGGCTCCTATGCTCCTCATGGGGTAACGTAAGATTGGATGGTGAATGAATGAATAGATGAATGGAAGACTGCATTGCACACAATAACCTACCCCAACAACAAAACACACACTCCTTGAGAGCTCTGTGGGAAAGCCCTGTCTTGGACGTGGCCTTCCTTACGGACTTGGGGCTGTTTTGCCAGACTGCCTAGGGAACAACAACTACTACTACTACTACTACAACAAGGGGCTCAAAACTGAATGCACACCAACAGTCACAGAAAACTCATCGCTCAAATCTCCATTCGCCCTTACCTGGGTCCGAGCACCCACATACATGGCCATAACCACCGTAACCAGCCACTCCTCGATCCCAAGCTACTCATTGCCCACATCATCACCTCTCTAGGGACTCTGTCAAAGTCCTTCTCCAAATCAACTAAAGCAAAGGACAGTTGCATTTTCTGTCCTATATACTTTTCTTGAAGCTGTCAAAGAATGAACATGGCACCAGTGGTCCCTTTGCCTGGCATAAACCCAAACTGCATCTTGCTGAATATTCACTCTTTCTCTAATCATACCTTCTAGAACTCTCTCCATTACCTCTAAAAGCTTTATGCCTCTATAATTTCCTCTTTCCAGGGCATCAGCCTTCCCCTTGTACACATTTCCAATAACACCCATCAGCCAATCATCTGGGATAGCAAACTTACATATAGTCATACTTATCAGGTCAGCATCTAACCTCACTCTTTTATCCCTGTATAAACAAGAAAATACAGTGTTATTAATTACAATTCCAGTTTGTTTGTTAAATGAATCTTATACATAACATATTACAGTATCAAAATGGTTGTGAAGTTTTTGGTAACTGTATGAAAGAAGATACACTACAAACAAGCAGTCTTATACGAGTATAACACTGAATATTCACTCTTATTTTAATGAAGTGATTAACAGCTGTATGAATGAAAGTAAGCAATTTTATGTACAACTTAGGTTCAAGACACTGACCTTCACCCTGACAAGTACCTTAAACCACTACAGCATATCAGAAAAATCATACAACTTGATAATGTATAAAACTCATCTTTATGGTAACAGGGTATACAATCTAATATACAAAATATCTGGCACTGCTATACAAAATACCCTAATATATCTTTCCCATCTACATGTGATTCTCTCTTTATGCAGAATTCATAAAGTGATTCATACAATTATCTAGGTAAAAACAAAATACCATACACCTGGAATTATTGTACAGTACCTACATATGGAATGTTTACTGAAAAGATGAAAGGGAGTATGATAGTCAAAGTTAAGCCAAAATTGTAGTGTCTTCTGAAAATGAAAAAATTCCACGTATTTCCCTAGTTGCATTTAACTACACACACACTAGTGTGTGTGTGTGTGTGTGTGTATGTGTGTGTGTGTGTGTGTGTGTGTGTGTGTGTGTGTGTTTGTGTGTGTGTGTGTTTAACTCTTCACAGCACTGCTTATCACAAGGTATTTAAACAAACTCTTCACATCCATATTTACAAAATATTAAATACACCCTCTAACTCAACATATACAAACAGCCCACAATATGTCAGGCATATGTTAAAAAAATATCACAAAGTTCTCCATACAACTGGTACTGCAGATAGGGGGAGTTTGGTAAATCATAATCTTTAACTGTGGGGTAATCTTTAATTGTGGGAAATGAGGTTAAAAAGATGATGCTATAAATATGACCTAAAATTTTCTGTGTGTTGTTCCCTCACTGCATTTCATTTAACAGTGGTTAGTGCAGCACAAATAAAGTGACAAAGTCAAGTCACCCTTTGTGTGAATGGTTCAACTGGTGGGGTGGACTTCTAACTTCATTTTTGCTACTTTTGCAATATTATTCTGCTTTGGGACTAAATAAGGAGCCTGCCAGGGACTGAGCAGCGTGGAGAGCAAACATGTTGGAGCCTTTATAAGCAATACAATACAACAATTAGGGAGGATACTGTTCAGTGAAGAGGTAGATGAGGACTACATCTCACCTCCTGAGTTTGAAAAAGCTCTTCAATGCTGAATAAAAACTATCTGGAGGTCACAAAAATAAAACTGAAAGTACTGTACATCATTAAACAGAAGGAATTAATGAATGACGATGTGAAAGCTTCTGTTTTTGTCTGTTCTGTTGTTTCCCATTTTTCTATACTTTTTTGCTATGTGGCCAGTGGGGATGCCCACCATCCATTAAATTAGTGCAGTGGTATTGTAATTCAGGGTAGCTCTGCACTGAGTGGCAAGCCAAATAATTTCCTGTAAACCAGGAAATCATTTAGGGTAAAATGCTGGATAGTAACCTTATAACCAACCAACACATGTTCCCTAGGAAGGTTAGTACCTCTCTCCCCAAAACAACTAACTAAAAATACAACAAGAAGCCCTGGACCAGTACTGACCAACAGGTGACAACCAAGGACTGAACAATGGACATGGTATGGATTGCAACATGGAATATAAGGGGTGTGGATGATGAGGTGAAAGAGAGAGAGAGTGTCCAGGTGCCTGAGGGTACAAAAGTGGACACATGTGGATTAACTGAGACTAAATAAAGAGGTGAGTGTGAGAGAGTGGGAGTACGGATGGGTATAAGCACAAGAGTCAGTAAGAATGAGAGGGCACAAGAAGGAGTATGTATTACTGTGTGCAAGAGATGGAGGGAAAATATAAGAAAGTATAGATCAGATATTCACAGAAGAAATTTGAGAAGCATGTGAGGTAGTGTGTGGGGTGAGGAGATGAAAGGGGGTGCAAAGAACAGCATGGTGGAATGATGAGGTGAGACAAGCTGTGGTGCAAAAGAAGGCATATAATAAGTGGATGGGAAGCAGAGACATGGAGGATGTTGAGACATGGAAGTGTTATGTGTAGATAGGATGAGCGAGATGAAAAGATAAGTAAGAGAAAGTAAGAAGAGAGTGGATGAGGAATTTGGAAGGAATTTAAATGTAAAGTGGAGGGAATGTAAGAAAATGTTCTGGAATGAGGCAGAGTTAGACTGGGTGATAAAGATGTTAGTAGGGGAGTGAAAGATAAAAATGGTAGACTGATTGTGAAGAAGAAAGAAAAAGGGAGCAGATGGAGAGAGCACTTTAAGGAACTGCATGAAAATAACGCAAGTGGCTGGGGAATGGCTGGAAGAAGGAGGAATGTGAGAAGGAAGGAAGAAATCAGTAGGAAGGAAGTAGTGGAAGCAATGATAAAAGTTAAAATGGGGAAAGCCCCATGAATTGATGGAGTGTGTGATGAAATGCTGAAGCATGAGGGAGAGATAGTAGTAGAAAGAATATGGAAGGTGTGCAGATTGGCCTGGAAGGAAGGCAGGGTTCCAGAGGATTGGAAGGAAGTAAGGTATAATTATTACCCCGTAAAAAGAAAAAGGAGAAAAAGTGGTGCGTGGTAATCTTAGGGGCATTTGTCTTCTTAGTGTATTAGGAAAAGTATATGGTAGGATACTTGCTGACAGAGTCAAGGAAATATCAGAGGAATTATGGGGCAACGCAGGATTGGATGATGGATGGATGGATTAATTGGAGAAGAAATGGGAGGTTTTAGGATGGGAAGAGGTAGTGCAGATCAAATATATATTCATTCTTAAGTCTTTAGTGGAATAGTTTCTACAGAAGGGAAAGTTGTTGTATGCAGCCTTCATGGGTTTGGAGAAAGCGTATGACAGAGTGGAGGACAAAGAATGTTGAAAATATTAAGATTATATGGAGTAAATGGGAAGTCGCTGAATACCATGATGAGTATGAATGAGGATGCTAAGGCTGCAGTGCGTGTGGATAGTAAACTGAGTGAATTTTTCTGTCTGAATGTTGGATTGAAACAGGGATGTGTCATGTTTCCATGGCTGTTCAGTCTGTATATGGATGTGGTTCTAAAAGAGATATAAGATAGGGCAGTGGATGCTGAAGCAGCCCTAATGACAGAGGCCAGGATTTGGAAACTCCCTGTACTGTTGTTTTCAGATGATACTGTATTGTTAAGTGAAGACGAAAGGGCATTGCAAGGCTTGGTGAATGGGTTTGGGAGACTGTGTAAGAAACGGAGTCTAAAGACAAATGTAAGGAAGAGTAAAGTTATGGTCTTTGAGAGAAATTAAGTCACGGAATGTACTGTGAGGTTGGATGATGAGGAAATGGAAAATGTGAGTGCATTTAAGTACTTGGGTAGTGTGATGAGTTAAGATGGAAGTTTGGTGGATGATAAGCTTGAAAGGGTACAACAAGGAAGAAAGGTTGCTTGTTCTTTGAAAGCAGTGATAAGAAATAGGGAAGTGACCATGGAAGTAAAAAAGTCGATGCATGATAGTATTGTGATACCAACTCTAGCATATGGAAGTGAAGCTTGGATGTTGTTGGAGGGACACAAGTCAAGAGTGAGAGCAGTGGAAATGAGTTATCTGAGATGAGCACACAGAGTTACATGGAAAGACAGACTGACAAATGAGGAAGTGACAGAGCACCGTAGTGTGGATGAGGATGTGACAAAAAGCGTTTGGCCATATGTAGAGGATGGAGAGCAAGAGATTAACGAGGAAAGTGTATGTGAGCGAGGTGGAGGGAAGGAAAGGGAAGGGGAGGATGAGGGTGGGATAGAGGGATGAAGTGGACGGGTTTATGGGAGAGGGGGGTGGGTGTGAGCTGGGAGGAGGGCAGTGAAATGGCGGGGGACAGGGCAGCATGGAGGCGATTTGTTTGTGGCCACCCCTTATGGGATTAAAGTGTCTGGCCATTGATAGATAGACAGATAGTTTCTATGTCATCCTTTAACCATTTCAGGATCCTACCAATCCCATTCAGTCCATTCAATCCTGTAACATCTTTTATACTTTGTTCTTCCTATCACCCTAAAACTAATGAATATTCAACTCAGAACAAACTTTCTGAAATGCAGAGGTTACATTAGCCCTGACAAGCCTTTCAGAATATAACATGTCTTCTTTAAACTGACTGTTATTACCATGTAGCAGTGAGAATGAACGAGATGGGAAGCAGTGAGAATGAACTAGATGGGAAGCAGTGAAAATGAACTAGATGGGACATCAACTGGATTCTAGATGTCAACAGTGGATATATAATGATTATAGTGATGATATAAATGTGGGTTGTGTGCCTGTGATATGCAGCCAAGAATTTCAGTGATACTACGTGAGTAATGGGCTGCACCCTTGGTGGGTTACAATGATCTCCAACATCTCTTTCTTACCACAGTGCACTTACTCACACCTGACAAAGATCTGTAAGCTCTTTCATTTCAGATGATATCCAAGATAATAGTATTCAGACCGGGAGGCTGATCTGCTTAGCAACCAAGATACTTGATTCCTACTGCTTAACTGAGCCTCATCACATTTTGTGCAACCACAGGTTGAGTAGCCCAGTTTCCTGAGATGAAAACAAACCATTTATAGTTCATTTCTTCATATGGTATGTTGGTACTGTATGATATTTGTATATGTCAGTATCCAAAATATGTAAGTAGCATATAGGGGACACTGAAAGTGTAACTTACCAAGCAAAATGTGCTGGAAATCCTCCTAACATCATAAGCATACAGCCTATTGAGTAAAGAAATGCATGGCCAGTTTCACTAGCAGAAGGCATTAGGATATGTACTATGAAATAACACAGCTACAAGCAAAGACTGGAGAGTAAGACTGTGATTAGGAAAGTGTATGTGAGGTGAAGGACATGAGGGAGACCGAGGATGAGATGGAGGGACAGGGTGGAGGGGTATAAGAGAATGGATGATGTAAACTGAAGATGGCAGCCTATTAACAGTAAGGGCAACATGGAGGCAAACTGTTTGTGGTCACCCCTTCTGGAATGATAGCAACAGGCTATATATAAGTAGACAGATATTAAGAATACAGTAGTTTGCTTAATCCTACCTCACCTATTTCCTTCGAAAAACTGTACCACTTGAGGGAAACTGAAAAAGAATGTAATGTTACCACTCCAACTGGGGTATTCTAACCACCAGACTACTAGGCACCTAAAGGAACAACTTCCATAAAAATACATGGGTATTCTCTATATTAAAACATTATCACTTTTCAAATGTGGTAGGTGGGGGCACTCACCATCCACTCACTCAATGTAGTGCTGCTCTCGAGTATCTGCCCATTCCTCTCCTCCATCCTTCATTCCTTCCATCCTCTTGTCTTTCTTTGCTTCATTTTTTCCTCGTCTTTCTGCCTACCGGTGACTTTACACTCCCTCTTCTGTCTTTCTTTCCTTCATTCTATCATCTTTCTTTTGCCTGTGGGTGACTACACTGAGTTACAAGCCAAATGGTTTCCTGTACACCAAGAAACCATTTACTACACTGGGTGGTAACCATATATCCAAATTTTGGCGCCTGGTGGTTTAGTGGGTAATTACCGCACTCCAATCGGATTGAGCCGGTGAAGGTTTATATCCTAGGGGTGGTTGGGGTTTATTGCTCACATAATGTCACTCAGGGATGAGTGCAGCTTGTCACTTTCATCTTAAATGTCAGGACCAACTTGCCTAGCCCCGGGCTTCAATGCTCCTCATGGGGATTGGATGATGAATGAATGAATGATCACTTTTCAAAAAAACAACAAGCATCTCCAATTCAAAAGTATCAGCACTTTCTACATGAAAAACATGTAACCAGCACTTTTTATACAAAAATATCAGTGCTTTCTAACCTAAAAATATTAGCACTTTTCATACAAAAACATCAGCACTTTCCCTAAACAAATATCAGCACTTGTCACCCTAAAAAATTAACATTTTCCAGACAAAAATAGTACTTTCCCACAGAGTAAACCATGATCACTTTCCTAACAAGACTAATAGCACTTTGCACTGAAAAACATTAGCAATTGTAAATTTAAAAAATCAGTTAGGAGAAACAAATTGAAGTTGTTTGGTTGCGTGGAGGGGATGGAGAGAGAGAGACTGACGAGCAAAGTGTATGTGAGTGAGGTGGAGGGGGGAGAGGGAGGGGAAGGCCAAGGATGAGATGGAGAGATGGAGTGGAGAGGTATATGAGAGATGGGGGTGTGAGCTGGGAGCATGGCAGTGAATAGGCAGGGGACAGGGCGACATGGAAGTGAGTTGTTTGTGGCCTCCCCTTACCGGATTAAGGCATCTGGCGATAGATAGTTCTTTCTATAATGCAAACATTCACACTTTCAACACCTAAAACATTAACACTTTCCAGTTTAAGACATTAAAACTTTTCAAATTGAAATATTATCACTTTCCAAATGAAATACAGTATGTTACCATTTTCCAGTATTTCACTAGCACCTTCTACCACAGAAAACCCTTCTACTTTGTGCAAACTGAAATTGTACATCTTGCTTCATAAATAAACAGCTACATAAAGAGAGTATCACTTGCAGTGCTCTTCAACCCCTTAATTACAATATTTCTTCTATTGCAGGGAAATTTTTAGCTTCAAAGGCACTTCAGGTGTTGTGAGTATCTGTATTTACCTAATCAATACAATAACATCTTTATTATACTGTTTCAGCCATCAAATTATTTAACTCAGCTTTAAGAAAGCAATTTGAAGCAAAGGTGTTAAAAACAATCTTCATTAACCCCTTTAATACTATGACATCTTTTAAATTTATTTATGCTTACTAGACAAGATTGTTCAGTGTGGGCAAAGCCTATTGTAATGAAGGGGTCATTGATAATAATAATTCTTAAAGGTAAATAAATGCAGAGTACATCATAGCAAAAAATCTGGAAATTATAGTTTGGGTACAGTACAGTAGGCTACTGCATATATTACCCACCATACCTAAACTTCTATGTAGAGATATAGTATTCTTTTTTGTACATTCAGTAACATATATGAGATATACTCTTCCTGGCACTGAAGAGTTCATAGCAACTCTTTCTTAGTCATTTACTTGGCATATTACATCCTACAGTAGGATTCTCCTGTATGGTATTTACCTGTAACAGTATATAAATAGAGGTATATAGAGAAGGGAAAGAAGTTACATGCTGCCTTCATGGATCCGGAGAAAGCATACGGTAGAGTGGATAGATAGGGAATGTGGATGATACTAAAAATATATGTAGTAGATGGGAATGTTGAATGGTGTGAAGATTATGCATAAGGGTGCTAGGGATGCACTGTGTATGGAGAGTGAATTAAGTGAATTCTTTTATATGAGTGTTGAATTGAAGCTGGGGTGTGGCATTTCTCCATGGTTGTTCAGCTTCTCTATGGATGGAGTTATAAGAGACAGTAAGTAAGGCAGTGGATGTTGGAGTGTCTCTAATGAGGGTACGGTATGGAAACTTCCTGCACTGCCGTCTGCTGATGATACTATATTGTTAAGCAAAGATGACTGTGAGCTGCAAGACTTGGTGAATGATTTTGAGTGTGTATGTAGGAAATGGAATCTAAAAGTGAATGTAGATACAGTTATGGTCTTTATGATAAATGAAGTCACAGTATGCATAGTGAGGCTGGATGGTAAGGATATAGAGAAAGTGAGCGCATTCAAGTACTTATGTAATGTGATGAATGAGAATGGAAGTTAGAGGATGAAGTGCTTGAAAGGATAGAGCCAATTAGAAAGACTACTGGTTCACTGAAGCAGTGATAAGGAACAGGGAAATGATCATGAAAGTAAAAAAGTCACTGCATGAGAGTATTGTGGCTCCACTCTTAACACATGAAAGTGAAGCTTGGACCCTGTTGGAAGGATGCAAGTCAAGAGTAAGAAAGCTGTGGAAATGAGTTCCTGTATTTGAGAGGAGCATGTGGAGTTACATGGAGTGACATAATAACATAAGGAGCACTGTGGGATACATGTGGATATGACTGAAAATGTTAAGAGATATACTCTGAGATGCTTTGGTCATGTGGAGAGAATGGAGAATGAGATATTGACTAGAAGAGTGTACATGAGTAAGGTGAAAGTGAGGAGGGGGAGACCAATGATCAAATGAATGGAGTTGAGAGATACAGTAAAATCTCAAATTTAGATGGGGATATGTATCAAAAAACCACATTGAAATTTAGAGTGAACTTCTTATGGGAAAAATTAGTTTGGGTCCGGGGCCTCCAAACCTAACTACCTAAAATCATGATTTTTTGCCCACACCCCCTGTAAACTTATGAACTATAATTGTGGTTAAGTAACTGTAGTTCTGCATTGTATTGCCATACTGTCAGCAAGTGTATACAGTACTAGGTGTATTTCTGCTCTTTCCTGTATTGCCATTTCTCCTTTGCCTTTGAAGATTTCGAGGTGCCAGGCTGCTCTCGTACATTACCACTGCTACCCAAAGAACCACTCTTGCTTGCCATTTTGAAACAGGTAAGTTGCGACGAAAATACAAAGAAAATACATACAACTAAATTGCAGTGAAATGCATGTCCACATATGGTTAGGCTCATACATTTTCTTATAATTTTCCTTCACTTCTAGCATTTTGGTTTGCATCAAAAATATTATCTTTGCTGGTTTTGGTTGGAGTCTGGCCCTGACAGCACGTTACATACGATATTAGGTTAGGATCATACTTTTTCTTATAATTTTCCTTCGCTTCTAGCATTTTGGTTCGCATCAAAAATATTATCTTTGCTTGTTTTGGTTGGAGTCTGGCCCTGAGAGCATCGAAATTTGCAAATTTGCATCGAAAAGTAAGGTAGGCAGACCACTCTAAAATGCATCGAAAATTGATTCATCGAATTCTAAACTGTCAAAATTTGAGATTTTACTGTTTATGAGTGAGAGGTGTGTGACTTGAAGGGAAGCTGGCCAAATGGTAGGTGACAGGGTGACATGGAGGTTATTTATTTGTTGCCACCCATTATAGAATTAGGGCACTTAGCAATGATAGATAGAGACAGATATCTTTTTCACTTTTCACTCCCTTAGATTTGCTTGCTATGGGTGATAAATGGGTTTTTGGCCTTGCAAAATCCTGTTTTTTAACCTGTATAGTCCCGAGACAATTTTGTAGTTTATTCTTGCTACCTCCAGAATATTCTTGATGAATGCAGGAAAGACCTCTCACAGTGATGGGGCTGATGAAGGCTTTACTTAACCCCTCCAGTTCAAAAAGTTTTTCCTAAGCTGAATGAAATAGGCTGGAGAAAGCAAGAACAGAATTTAACGTCATCATTGAAGTGGTTAATGTGAGCGTGGTTTGCAGCAACAACATACACGAACATAATCGTATTATGATGTAATATGCAAAATATGCTGCTCACGAAGAGGTATTACAAAGTATCCTAAGCCAGTGGGAACACAGCCATATGTCTTCTCTGAACAACAAGCATCACAGCAAATACTATAGGCCACTTCCACAGTCAATATCTCTTGTTAATCCCTTTAGTCTGAGAACACCTTCCTTAAATTTTATTGCTACACCCAGATGATTTTGTTCACCATAGATCTCCCCCACCATAGTGATGGGGTTAATGAAGGCTTCAGATAACACCACCACTCCATAAAGTCTTCCCTAACCTGAATAAAATCATCTGGAGGTAGCAAGGGTTCAGACCAGTGCTGTAATGTGGGTTATATGTGGTTATATGGCATATGCTCACTTTTCTTTTTCAGGCATGTCATACAACCAAGATATAACATCAGGGTATACACAGCTATAAAGTATATAGGGATGCAGACTGTATTCCATGATCTACATAGTGCATTTAATTGTAGGAAACACCATGTTTTCAAACTTTCTAAACTGCAGTCTGTCTGGTGGCATATAATAGACTTTTCCTCTCCAAACTGCAGTGTTATGTGACATTATATACTTCTGGATAGGTTCTGGATGTGTTCAAGTACAGTGCATGTCATCCAGTAGTGCCATACCATTGTACACCACAAAGCTCGTGTGTGGACAAATGCAGCAACTTGCTCATTCCACACATTAAGTTTAAAACTCTAAACTTAGCTATACTGTATAAAATACACACTATGAACTGCACTATGCAAAATAAATAATTCTGGTTACCCTAGCCCCCTTTCATTTAGTGATTAAGGAAGGAAAGAATGTTAGCATATCACGTATGGTCAAGAAAAATTTTACTATTACAGCACTGGTAGGGATACTAAGGTAAAAACCTTCATTTCTTTGTTTCCACTTCCACAGACACTTTTGGTGGTGATGTTGGCAAGTACACAACCATTACCATGAGCTACCATCAACCTGTACTGTGACAGGAATTAGACCCAGGACTGTCAGATGATGGCATAGGTGGTTTATTACTGGTAGTATCCGATTTTTCATGTGGCACTTAAGGTTTCTTTCATCAATATGAACATTAATTGAAGAGTTATCATGGAATCTTCAATCTGCTTTGTACCGCCCTCATGAAAGTGTACTATGATAGGGACTTCTTTCATTGAAATGCAAGCAAATTAAATGTGGAAGCAACCACATGACATCAATCCATTCCTCATCAACGACAGTCAACTGGCCATCTGAATGTAGTGTAACTGTGACTATTAATGGTGACACCTAATCCCATATTACTCTCTTTGAGGAGTACAACTGGTTAGGTTACCATAATGCTGTACACTTAAAGAGTAGCTGACAACCTACTCCCACTGGTGGGTAAACATGACTGAAAATCTCCAGTCACCTCCTGGGGATCAAATATATGTACAGTACATGTCAAGACCACCACTCCAACTAGGATGTTCTAACCACTAGATCACCAGGTGCTCTTTAAAAAAAAAAAAAAAAAAAAAAAAAAAAAAGGCAACAAACTGCATTAATACATCTTCTTTAGTGGTACGTGGTGGCAACCATCATCCACTCACTTGATGTAGTGCTGTCTACTTCTTCCTTAGCCTTTATCATTCTTTTTCTGTGCCTGCCCTCCTCTCATCCTATTTTTCCCATCTTTTCTGTCATTTCTTATTGCATTTCTTTCCTTTACAGGTGGCTTTACATTGAGTGACAAGCCAAAAGGTTTCCTGTTTACCAAGAAACCATTTACAGCGCTGGGTGGTAACCATATAACCAAACCATACGTGCTCCCTACGTGTCAAAAAGTGGGCTGGTGGAGGGTTAGTGCCGCTCCCCATAAAACAAGTAATTCAAAAGTCAAATGGCCACCCCTTATGGGACTACAGTGTCTGGCAATAGACAGACAGATAGAACTTCAGTACAAGAAATTATACCTCAGAATTATGTAAACCAATTAAAACTTACATTATTCTTACCAGTAAATAAGATGACATCTAAAACTTTTTACTTAGTCCTGAATGAATATGTAATCATAAATACTGTACAGAATTTTTATACTGATAAAACACCTTTTCCACACTGTTTTCATATGAACTGTAGGCACAAACACTTTTGAAGTTTGGTATAGTATAGTCTGTTACTATCTAATGCTTTTTAACAGTCACTGAATTAACTGTACCATGACATCCTTTACAGTTCATTCTTACAACAGTTAGACAATTTCATCAACTTAGGAATGACCTTTACTTGTACGTACCAAAAGAATTATAAAGAAAGGGGTTAGTCAAGGTTATTATCTAACCCCTTCAGTATGAATTGCTTCCCCTAAACTTTCAACTTTGGAATGACATCTAGTAGCAGTTGTTGTTGTTGAGAAACAGTGGTTTGTCTGCCTTAGTAGACCCATCAACTGCAAGCGAGCAACTGCCCCCGCGGGGCTTTCCTACACAGTGAATTGATGTTCTGCTATGGCACACAGATGAAGCACCGGGTAGAGTGTGAAGGTCTGGTTCCCAGATGGATGCTGCATTTGCCTCTCCACTCAGTTAACAGGGGCACCATAGTTGACTCCACATCACCCTAATATTTAGTTATCTGATTGCCACCCAGGGATGTATATGGTTTCCTGGGTTACAAGAAACCATCAGGCTTGTCATTCAGTGTAGAGCCACCAGAAGTGAAACAAAGAGTAATAAAAAGCAACACGAAGGATGGGAGAAATAGGAATTAAAGGAAGGCAGACAATGAAAAAGAAAGATAATGGTGAAGGAAGAATTAGGCAGCACTACATCAACTGAGTGGATGATGGTCACCACCACCTACCAGTACTGGTTCCTGTTGCTGAACCCCAGACCCATTTGACTGAGCAGGCCTGTCAACCACAGGTACGCAGCTACTCTGTGGAGTTGTCCCATTGGTTCCCTACACCACTGATGCTGTGTCTGCAACTTAGGCCAAAATGCAAGAATGGGGTCTGAGCTGGACTCAGGGCTTGAATCAGTCTTGAGGAGGACTTGAAACATGTCCGCAAAAAACTGATATGCAGAAACAGGGCTTCAGCCTCTCACAGGATGAGGTGATGTTCTCAAGCCTAAGTTGCCCCTTAGTGGGCTTGAGTCAGACTAAATGTTGTGGTACTGTAATTTAACAATTTTGCAGGGTAGCTTTGCTTTTAAAATGAAGCATAATTAATCAACAACCCCTAGTACAACGATAGATGGTGGATGCACAAGGTTCTTAGCATAAAATACAGTATTTGAAATGTATACACCTGTTCTGCTGTCAGGAAGATATATAGGCTGCACCTTGTTCACTTGTAAAATTCCACTGTTTGATGATACTGTATTATATACAGGTCAGGCAATGCATCATATATTTTCATATTTGGATTATAATGGCATCGGAATTGATGTACTGTACCATGCAGGATACCAGGCTGTGACAGAACTTTCTTGTACAAATTCTTATACAAGTGCAAATAAATATTTATGTTATCATACAGTTTCCAAAAAGTCTAGTACAGTTCAGATTGTGAAGACAATAAAGTACCTTATAATCAACAATTCTCAGTACAGTACTTCATCACCACTTACAAAATTATATGAAGGCTGCACAAGTATACTGATGAATAATTCTCAAAGTCTATTCAACTCATAATAATGTTGGTCGTGCTTTGCAGTTCTTATTCAAAGCTGTATAACATGTATTGGAATAACAACATAGGCTTTATTAGAAACTTCTGATATACACTGTCCATGGCTACTGGAATTTGTAGGATACAAATGGAACCATGGCATAAGCTACTGTGCAAATTTTTACACTCTTCATCGCTGCTATTGAAATACAATGGTAATATAAGCTATGTTATACAACTGTTTACTAGCTTTCTTTATTGAAATGATTATATATAATTTTGGCTAATCTTACAATGACTGTCCATCACTAATGAAACAAAACCAATACAGCAACCTATTGTGCAATTTTTGTGCAGTACTTTGGAAGTTTTATAGTGTACTAACTTTCACTGATGGAAAGTCAAAATATTGGATTTTCTCTAAAGCTATACTCACACAAATTTATTTCTGTAGAATTCTTGTGACACTGGAGAAAAATAAAGAATGCTCTATCATGTAGGCTTGTATAATACTGTATCTGAAAACTAAGACATGACCTAAACATGCCTTGGTAAGGAAAATATCTGTACAAATGATGGCAACTGACTATATATATCAGTTATCTAACATTTTTATAAAACCCAATTTTGTTTATTTTGCCTTATTTGCTAAATTTAATACTCAAAAGTTAGTGCTGTGATCTGTTGATCTGAAAATAGTCAAAGTCCACAAACTGAACCAGACTTTTTGAAGTTAGACTTGAGCTTTGATTCAGCATACGGCCAAGTCACACTGCCTGAACACAACTTGAGTAAGCTGTGAACCTGGGTTTGAGACCATCTCAAGCCTGATTATCAAGTCTGGCTCAAGCCTCATTCTGGCATTTAGACCTTAGTGTGATATAAGCTGTGCTGTGCTCTATTATGTGTGTTATGTTGTGTGAGTTTATTCTCCAAGCAGGACATGCATCATCTATGATTCCGCCCAACCTAAATCTAAGCTGGTAGCTGAGGAGGACTGGGTGATGCCCTGATATAAGCCTATCTAGATAAACCTGATCATATCTAATTAAAGATACATCCAATGGGCGGATGTCAGGTATCATACTACCCTGTGCATGTAGTAATTATACAAGTGCTATTTCACAGCTACTGTTGGAATGTCTGGAGGTGGTGTATTGTTGTGGACAGCAAGATAATACTTATATGGTAACTATCTTATGTGCCTAGGTGTGTTGTGTCTCTCAGTCATGTAGTGACAGGGTTGTTGTACACTGACACTGCCTGCTACACAGAAATGTGTGTTTCTCATATCAAGGGAATCTCTGACAGGGTTCTTTAGCTCCAGAGTGTATGTGAGCTGTGGGAGTAGCTTTGGGGCAGAAGTGTTGATGCAAAAGGCATTGTTCTGTAGGGACTGTACGGTGCTGTAGTGAGTATCAGACAGAACTGGAGCCCATACCAGGGAGGCACAGGACATCACTGATCTGATGTATTGTCTATAGAGTAAGAAGAATGTTTCTGATTGTTGCCCAAAGTCTGGCCCTGTAATTGCCCTAAGTGCACTGAACCTGGGAATGCTCTGCCTCTTGATGTCTTGTACGTAGTCCCTGAAAGTGAGATCTAAGGATCTTAGTGAGGGTGTGTGTGTGGCACATATACGGAACGTTGTTAAGTGTGATATGGGGGAAGTACCTGTGTTCATGTTTGATGCTGGTGGTCAGTGTGGTGGTGGATATGGCCAGGGTGATCATCAGCCTTAACCCAAGTCCGCAGTTTGTTGAGGCAGTCCTGCTGCAGTGTGCAGGCTGTGTCTGCAATGTGGTGTGTGGTTGTTATGGTGATGTCATCTTTATATGAAGCAATAGTTGTGGGTGGCTGGGTTTTGGAAATAAAGTATCTTTCATGTATACTTTGAAGAGAATGGATAAAAGAAATGAGTCCTGTGAAACTCTATTAGGGAAATTTCATGTTTGTGATGACTTGCTTTAAAATGTAAGATGTGCCTGTCTACTAGACAAGTAATTGGCAAGCTAGCATTTGGTGCTGTTCTCCTTGTTTATGTTGTATATTTTGGTCATCATTTTGCATCGGGGGATAGCACAAAAAGCTTCACTAATATCAATTGTTGTAAGAAGTATGTGTTATGTGGGTTTCATGGAGTTGTTGTCATCACATGTTTGTTGTGTGAGATAAGAAAGTAAGGTATCTGCAGAGCGCAGTGCTCTAAATCTGTGTTATGAGGGAGTAAGGGAGACATGGGATGTGGCATTGAGAATGAGGCATTCATTTACTTTGGATGGTGTGTGGAGTAGTGTTAAGGGTCTGTACGAAGAAGGGTGTGATGGGTCCTTGTCTGGTTAAGTAGAGTGATAACCGTTCTATATTTCCAAATATTGGGAATGCTACATTGAGCATATGAGAAGTTGCTGGTTTGTGAGGGCTTCTTTGTCTTGTGGTATTAAATGTTGCAAATGCAGATTGTTGATATCATCTGGCTCTGTGCTTGCAGAGTTCTTCATTTTCTTGATACTGCTACATGTCTGTTCTAGAGTGATGAGGTTGCAAGGCAGTCAAGTGGAATGAACTGCTTAAGTCGAGTATTGTTTTTCAAGACTCGGTACATGTTAAGTGACTTACATTTGCTTAGTCGTTTGCAAGTATCCGCTTCTTCTTTGTAGGAAGAGATGTGTTTTGTGTTGGAGGCAATGGTAGCAGGGGTCTTGGGAGTGCTTGTTTGTGATTTGGTGATAATGTCAAGTATTTTGTAGAGCCAAGAATGGTCTGTGGAATGATTGCATTGTTACAAATGTCCTCCAGTTTTCCATTTCCTCTGTACTAATTATGTTGCTGTTCTCACTGTTTAATTCTTGAAGCCCTATGATAGTGTCTTGTGTGCGGGGGAGAGGGGAGTTGTGTTTAAGTCTGTCATGTTCTTTTATGAGGCAGGCAAACTCCAGTGTAAAGTTTTAGCTGTAGCATCATCTGTTACCTCACTGAATGTGGTGTTTGTCTGCACTGAATATGATGCTCTTGAACTATGTAATGTGCCTATTAATGCTCTACGGTCTTTGAACGTGAATCTGTGTCCAACCTGAAAATGTCCAACCCGCTCTTTGGATGCGAATCATGTCCAAACAAAGAAATATTCACCATAAATCAGGGATTGCAGCTAGTGTCCTGAAATTTGGTCTGATATTAGCCTGACTGAATTTCCAGTTCAGTGATACTACAGTATTTTCAATCATGGGAAATTTCAAAAACATGACCAAAAAAATGCTTACAAAACAAAAAAGTGGTATAAACATTCTTATGCGTTTTCAACTTATACTTGTCATAACCATTTTCCATTATGCAATATCACTTTATTTATCTTTCATCTTATTCTACAAAGTCTCAGTTTTCTAATGGTATAAAAAATCTGCTAATCCAAATATTTTGGGGTGGAAAAATGATCAGGAAAAGAAAGAAAGAAAAAAAAAACTCGAGTGCGCGGATTTTCAGCTGGCCTCGTTGGAATGAGGGAGAGGGGGTGGGGGGAAGTAGGGAGGGTTCTACTGGCTGCAGGGGGTTGGACCATGAAAGCACTGTTGGTGTTCAGTGTGTTACTTAGTGTGCTGAAGTGTTGTCCTATTTCTTCAGTTAATTCTGTCCGGTCGGCTTTCTTGTAGTTTGAGTACATGAGGCATGATGACTATGGTTATGACTGTATTCCTATGGTGAAAATGATGAGTAAATGATCTGCAGTGAGTTTTTGTTTCATTCACCAGGTAGTGTTGAGTGCAAGCACTGACAAACAGAATGTGATATCTGGGGAGGAGGGGGTGTAGTTTGCCAGGTGTGGGATGAGGGTGTATTGTGAGCTATTGGTGAGAATGTACAGTTGACAGCAGAAGTTTGTCCCTATTAGTGTGTGAGTTATGAGCCTATTGACCTGGTAACACTGTGTGAGATAAAGTTGCCTGGTATGGGTGAAAAGAATAATATTTAATATTTGTGAGTCAGAGATAAGTTATGACTCAGTTTAAGATAATATCAGTGTATGGCAGGTGGGATGATATTCTTACTGACAAATGTGACATTAGTGTATGAATATTTTTTTGTAGGGACTTGGACGCAAAGGATTATTTCTATTATTGTTGCAAATGAATATTATACGAATCATTCTAAATAATTTTGAGTACAGTAGGTACGCACAGTACGTGAGTTCATGGGTGGCAAAGGAGGTCGCGTACTAGGATTTCGCATACTGTGAATACATAAACTTATACACTCCCTCTTCTGTGTTTCATTCCTCCATTCTATCCTCTTCCTTCTGCCTATGGGTGACTCTACACTAAGTGACAAGCCAAATGGTTTCCTGTACACCAGGAAACCATTTACTATGCTGGGTGGTAACCATATAACCAAATTTTGGCGCCTGGTGGTTTAGTGGGTAATTACTGTGCTCCAGTCGGATTGAGCCGGTGAAGGTTTATATCCAAGGGGTGGTTGGGGTTTATTGCTCACGTAATGCCACTCAGGGATGAGTGAAGTTGTCACGCTCATCTTAAATGTCAGGACCAACTGCCTAGCCCCGGGCTCCTACGCTCCTCATGGGGCAACGCAGGATTGGATGATGGATGGATCGGAAAAATTACATATGGGCGGCACTCCCCTTCATCAGCAACACTTGAGACTCCTTTCAGATTTAAGAATTGTACTGTACAGGGAAACTATCTAAGACATATTACCTAAGATAAAGTAAACAAACAAGATTATGGCTTTACTAAATCAACAAGGATATGGCTTAACTATATCAACAAGAATATGGCTGCTCACCTTAAGCCAAGAGGACAACAGACTTGATGGACATAAGAAGGGGATCCAAGGCAGGGTGAGGCAGCTAGCTTGCACCTCCTGCACCACCCAACACACCACCTTCCTCATCACTCTCATCACCAGCACATTTGACACTTTCACTTGCTAATGCACTCACTTTGTTCATAAACCCTTCAAAGTCTATTTCTGACACCTCAGATGTCGTATCATCCTCTTGATCATCCCCAGGAAATGGCTCTTCTGATGATGAAGGGAATGATTCCTCACTTTCTTGAGGCCGCAGGTAAAGGGTGATGAGGGTTGGCTTCCTTTTGTTAACCTCCTGGTTGTTAATGTCTGCGTAATAGTGGAAGGTTCTGTCCAGTGAAGTCATCACTTCTTCCACTTGCAACTGACAGTGTTCGATGTCACTGAATTCTTCCTTGAATTTATCTAGGGCACACAGTACCCGGCTGAGCTCCATCATCGACAAGTCTCCACTCTCCATCACTGATCACAAGGTGGGCAGAGTGTGGGCAACCATTGGCGTGTCTTGGAGTGGCAATGTCACATGCTTGGGGTAACCCCGGATTTTGACCATCTTCGCTGCCGTCTCGCCTCTTACGAGTTCAATTTGCATACTACTACAAAATACACTAAAGTTCGATAAAAAATAGGTCCTTGCGTACTATGTGATTTGCGTACTCTGAGCTCACGCATTGTGCGTACCTATTGTACTAGGGATGAGATTACATGACAACATTTGTTATGGTTTATAGTTTGTCACATTTACGAAACAACAGATATCGATAACGCAGATAGGGACCAAAAGATTATCATAGTATTTAAATCTTTCAACGGTAACTCAGAACTAATTCTAAATTTACTTCAAATTTCTGCTTCATTCTTGATGAGCAAAGAGGTAATGGGGACAAAATGTTTGATGAGGAAGTTTATTAAAGTAAAAATAATGTTCATAAAGGAAAGAGGCAGAGATATAGAAATTTCTCTTTAGGAATATAGGTGAAGAGAGGAGAAAGGATATAGAGAAAAGGGGGGAGGAGATGGGGGATAGAGTCAGGGCTGGGGAAGGTCGAGGAGGAGAGCATAAAGCCCTTATTGTGCTAGAGGATACAGTATATTGTTCTGCAATTATAATGCCTGTTTGTGTGCACTAGTGATAACCAAGTGTGTGTGTGTATATATATATATATATATATATATATATATATTGTTTATCTAACGGCCACACTCATGTCTTTCATTCCTATTGTGACAATTGCATTCACATTATGAATCGTCTTTCATAATGAAGATTTTAAAAAATCAGAGGGGAGGTAATGAAGGTGGGAGGATGCTGGTGTGAATGGGGTTAAGAAAGGAAGGGTAAGGGGAGGAGGGAGGGGAGGAACAGGAGGAGGGAGTGATGGATACTGATGGAAAGAAGAAAGATGAAAAGTGTGGACGAGGCAGGGGGCAGAGACTGGGAGGTTGTGGCTAGGAAGAGGATTAACAGTAGCGATATTAACGATGGCTATGTAATTGTTATGGAAATGTTAATGTTTTGTCCCATCACCACCACAGTGACAACTAGTTCCCATTAATGACAACTGTGTTTATGGATTATCTGATGACTGATAACTGTCATTAAGATAAAACGATTCTCACTGATCACATTTAATTTTATTCCATTTGGTACTTTGCTTACAAAAATATATTTTTCAGCATTAGCACAAAAAAAAAAGTGGGTGATGGCAAAGCGTGACTGAGAACACCAGGGACGGATGGTGAGTGAGTGCAGGACAGGACAAGATTTAAGACAGAAAGCTCACTGTCCCCAAGAACCATGCACTATATGGACATTTCTCTACTGCCTGACTGGCTTCATAATTAATGTCTTGTAACCTCAAACTTAGTACCCATGATAAATTATAATGTTTCTTAAAATACTCGTTGGGAATCAATAGCAGTAACCCAAGGTGTCCAAGTCCCAACTAAATAATATTCATACACTAACGTCACATTTGTCAGTAAAAATATCATCCCACCTGCTGTACATTGATATTATCTTAAACTGAGGCATAATTTACTTCTGACTCATAAATATTAAACATTATCCATTTAAAGCATACCAGGCAACTTCATCTCACACAGTGTTACCTGGTCAATAGGCTCATGGCTCACACACTGATAGGGATGAATTTCTGCTGTCGACTGTACATGTTGAGTTGTGAAGGAATGTCCAAGCCTTGGCGGTTGTTTTGACTGTGTTTGTACCAGCTAATTGTGTAGCATTAAAGTCCCCATCATTGAAAGAGTTGTGTGCCTGTGTTGGAGGAGGAGCTGAGGGTTGTATTGCACTGGTACTGCATGAGAGGTGTCAGGGGAATGTAAATGTCAAAAATGTTGATTTGTTTGTGACAAGATATGACACTGAGTGACTGTATTTCTAATGTTCTCTCATTCAGGAAATGTGAGTGTGTTGTATGTTTTGTCTTCACAGAAGACTGACTGGTGAGTGTATGTAATGAGGCCTCCTCCATGGCCCTCAGTTCTACCTGAATGGAAGTGTAAGTAGTGTCCAGTGTGTGTGTGTGCGCGTGCGTGCATGCGTGCGTGTGTGTGTGTGTGTGTGTCAATTTTTTTGCATGTAGTAGCACTATGTGTACATCGCAGTTGTGATGGAACTGTTTTATTAGATTTTTTTTTTAGAGGCCACCTGCATTTAACTATACTATGTTTATGCATGTTCACAGTGGTGTGCATCCAGTGCATGTTGTAAGTGTAGTGCTTGTACTGTATGCAACGGCCGAGTTGTGATGTTTATGACTGTGTGGGAGAGGTTGCTGGCAGGGGTGGAGGAGTTGTGTTTTGTGTGACAAAAGGAGTGTTAGTGGATGTGAGGCACCTGTCACATACCCATGTGCTGTCGTACTGTCTGGCATCTGTTTGTATAGCACATGTGATATGGATCCATTCTCTGCAAGAAGTACATTGAACAGACCCACGTGTTTGTTTTGTGCTTGTGGTAAGTAGGTATGAAACAGGCCATATGTATCATGTCTGGGGCTCAGGATTGCTCACAATGTCTCCAGCTAGTGTGAGATGCAAGGAAATGACCGCTGGAGAGCCATTTCATTGCATGTAAAAAATGGCGTAAAGAGTGGCCGCCCCCATTAGGGAGACAATATGCCAGGCTGGACAAGGCTACACTTCAAAGATGCAGGGCAGGATAAGGAGGTTCTGTTCCCAGGCAGGAGGCAAATCTGCTTTTCTCAACCCAGGGAAACAGCAGCACTGCAGGAAGACTCCTCTCCACCATCTACTAGTGAAAGCGGCTAGTAAAGGCTATGTATAACCTCTCTAGTTCAAAAAGTCTCTCCCTGGCTGAATAACATTGTGAATGGTTAGAAAAACAAAAATAAAAGATGCTACTATAGTCAAGAGGTTATGTATTGCACCTAACCTGAAATATATATATCTATCTATTTAAAAAAAAAAAAAAAAAAAAAAAAAAAAAAAAGGAAGAGCTACAAACTAACACACCAAAAATATAATTCAGTAATGAGTATCTGCTTATAAATAAGTGGTATAATAATGAGTAAAAGACAGAGTATTGTGACATGCAACAGTATATGAGTTCCCTAAACTCACAACCCTAAAGAAATACTCAGTGTTCAGTAGAGTTCAGTCAAGTTAATGCCTGTAGCAATGAAGGATAATGGAAATTATTGGTAAAATGGTAACTGTGTATCAAATATTACCCCCTCTGAGGTGTAGGCACCTGAGGCTAGATTACTGTACTCCAAAACATTTAAGAGTAGATGACCAGCCTATTTTCTTTAATGGCACTGTATGATTGGTAAACCTCCAGTCAAATCTTGAGAATTGAGCTTATATGCCTAAGTCAATCACTACTCCAACTGGGGTGCTATAACCATTGTTTATCTACATGTCAGAACTCTGCAGCGGAGAAACAGAGCATGACATATAGTTTTGTCATTCCTAAGCCAAAGTTCTCCTTTAAAAACTGCATAGAGGCTGACAGACATTTCCCCATGAATTATAAAGGTAGAATTTTGAGTAATGGAGATGAGTTTTATGCATCAACATAAAAACAGGATGCTTGAGACATGGAGGCGAGTATTGTGGTGTGATAAAAACATATTACATGGTAGGAACACCTCTTAACATGGTACATCAGCCAGGGAATTGACTAATATAATATACACAAACTGCCACAGCCTTCCAGGAGAGAGATACTCTATTCGTGGTCAATGTGACTAAGATGGCAGAGACACATACTAGGTGGAGTAGGGAAGACAAAGGGGTTATTAGACTGGAAAAAAATAAAGCTTTGTGAAGTAGGAAAAACTGAGCTAGGAAGAGTATACCTAAAAGGAGAAGAGAGGAGGGATGGGTGGAGTGGAGGAAAGTAGAAATATATGTACTGGGAAGAGTATAATAAGGTGGAGAGGATGAGAATATTCCTGTGTGGAATGGAGATGAGGATACTTACATCGAGTAGTAGATAATAAGGCTCATTGGAATGTAAAATAATACAGCTGGGTGGCGTGAGGAAAATTATAGCTAAGAAGAATGAGGAAGGGGATGCCTAAGTGGAGGAGGGAGGGAGGCTAGGTGAAGGGGAGAAAAGTATAACATGGTGGAAACGAATGGAGCAGAGTATAGTCAGATGAAGTGATGAGCAGTAAGGCTAGGGTGAACAGCACTACTGTAGATGAAATGGATTTCAGTATATCTAAGTGGAGAAGTACAGATGAGGGTTGAGTGGAGTCAGAGAGAAGAGTTCCAAATGGAATGGAAAGGAGTATGCTTAGGTGGATAGGATGAGAGCATAAAGGAAGGATGGAGAAGAGGATGCCTAAGTGGAGTACAGCAGGGAGACGTTGAACTAATAAGAACTATGTTGAGTGGAGAGGGGGAGTAGATGGAGGCTCTGGGAGTGACCAGATGTGGAGGGGCTGGTGTGCGTGGATGGGCAGTGACGTGGAGGGTGGGAGGGAGTGGAAGAAGTGAAGCCCAGTCAGCAGTTCAATATCTCTCACTGTCGTTAAGTGATACTCAAGGTACTCTGCATCACTCTGCAAGGAAAGCATAGGGATTATTGTTGTTGTTGTTATTATTATCATTATTATTATTATTATTATCTATCTATCTATTGCCTGACGCCTTAATCCCGTATGGGGTGGCCACAAACAAATCACCTCCATGTCGCCCTGTCCCTCGCCATTTCACTGCCCTGCTCCCAGCTCACACACCCCTCTTTCATATACCTTTCCACTCCATCCCTCCATCTCATCCTTGGCCTCCCCCTCCCTCTCCCCCCTCCATCTCACTCACGTACACTCTCTTCGTCAGTCTTTCATCCTCCATCCTCTCAACATGGCCAAACCACCTTAGTGTATTCCTCCTAACGCTTCCTATCACATCCACATCCACCCCACAATGCTCCTTTATATCCTCATTTGTCAGCCTGTCTCTCCATGTGACTCCATAGGTTCCTCTTAAATAACTCATTTCCACTGCTCTCACTCTTGACTTGTGTCCTCCTAAAAATGTCCAAGCTTCACTTCCATATATTAAAATTGGTATCACAATACAGTCATGCAGTAACTTTTTCACTTCCATGCTCACTCCCCTGTTTCTTATCACTGCTTTCAAGGAACCAGCAACCTTTCTTCTTTGTTGTACATTTTCAAGCACTTCACCTTCCAAACTTCCATCCTTACTCATCACACTACCCAAGTACTTAAACATACTCACATTTTCCATTTCCTCACCATCCAACCTCACTGTACATTCACGGAATTCATCTCTCTCAAAGACCATCACTTTACTCTTCTCTACATTCACCTTTAGATTCCGTTTCTTACACACACTCCCAAACTCATCCACCAAGCCTCGCAGCTCCCCTTCGTCTTCACTTAACAACAGTATCATCTGCAGACAACAGTACAGGGAGTTTCCGTGGCTCAGTGGGTTAGAGCGTTTCACTCTGGCCAAAGGGTCGGAGGATCGAATCCACCCGAGGGTCATTGGTAGACATCAGGAAGGGCATCTGGTCATAAAATGCTACATGCTCCAGTCCAAAAGTCCTCTACCCAGAGGCAACGCCTTAGCCCTACGGGGATACCTGGCGTAAAACCAAATTATTATTTTTTTTATTTATACCCTTTCTCACCAGGGCCACTCCAACATTCACTACCCTACCTTGTACCTCTTTTATTACCCCATCCATGTACAGACTGAACAACCATGTAGACATGACACATCCCTTTTTCAACCCAACCTTCAAAGAGAAAAATTCACTCAGTTCACCATCCACATGCACTGCAGCCTTAGCACCATTATACATACTCTTCACAGCATTCAACAACTTCCCATCTACTCCATATATTCTTAATACTTTCCACAATCTTTGTCTATCCACCCTGTCATATGCTTTCTCCAAATCCATGAAGGTCGCATACAACTTATTTCCCTTCTCTAGAAACTTTTCCACTAAAGTTCTACACAACCTCTTCCTCTCCTAAAGCCTCCCTGTCCTTCTCCACCTAATTCCTCTGTTATCTCCTTAACTCTGTCAATAAGTATCCTACCAAATTCTTTTCCTATTACACTAAGAAGACAAATGCCCCTATGATTACCACACACTTCTTTTTCCCCTTTTCCTTTGTACAAGGGAATAATTATACCTGACTTCCAATCCTCTGGGACTCTACCTTCCTCCCAGGCCAATCTGCACATCATCCACATCCATTCTACTACTATCTCTGGGACTCGACCTTCCTCCCAGGCCAAGCTGCACATCATCCACATCCATTCTACTACTATCTCTCCCCTATGTTTCAGCATTTCACCACACACTCCATTAATTCCTGGGGATTTCCCCAATTTGACTTTCTTCATTGCTTCCACAACTTCTATCCTACTGATTCCTTCCTGTCTTCTCACCTCTCTCCTTCTCCCATCCATTCCCCAGCCACTTATACTCGCATTACTTCCATTCTCTATGTTCAACAATTCCTTAAAGTGTTCTCTCCATCTGCTCACTTTTTCTCCCTTCTCCACTATTAATCTACTATTTTATCTTTCACACCCCTACTAACTTCACTACTATTATTATTATTATCATCATCATTACTTGGTGGTGGTGAAAGTCAAGGTTGAAATGAAGTGGAGTAATAGAAGAAAGGAAGGACAAGAGGAAGCAGTTCTTACAGGAAGGGTGGAAGGATCGAAGAAAGACAGAACATAAGAAAGAAGTGGATGAGTGGTTAGGTAAATATGATTTGAAGCAGGAGGATGTGGAAGGTGTGCAAGATATTCACAGAAGAAATTTGTGCAGCATGTGAGGTGGTGTGTGGGGTGAAGAGAAGATGAAAGGGGGTGCATGAAACAGCATAATGGAATGAAGAGGTGAGACAGGCTGTGACACAAAAGAAGAAAGCATATAGTGAGTGGATGAAAAACAGGGGTGTGAAGGAAGGTCAGGGACAGAAGACAGAGTCATATGCACTGAGGAAGAGAAAGGTGAAAAGATTAGTCAGAGTAAGAGTGTGAATGAGGAATTTGGAAGGAATTTGAATGTAAAGGGGAGGGAATATAAGAAAATGTTCTGGAAAGAGGTAAAGAGAGGTAGACAGGGTGCCAAAGAAGTTAGCTGGGGAGTGAAAGATAAAAATGGTAGATTATTGGCGGAGAAGGGAGAAAAAGTGAGCAGATGGAGAGAACACTTTATGGAATTACTGTTTATGCAGAATGAAAGTAATGCGAGTATAAGTGGTTGGGGAACGGCTGTGAGAGGGAAGGATGTGAGAAGAGAGGAGGAAATCAGTAGGATGGAAGTAGTGGAGTGCACTGAAGAAACTCAACATGGGGAAAGCCCCAGGAATTGATGGCGTGTGTGGTGAAATGCCGAAGCATGAGGAAGAGATAGTAGTAGAATGGATGTGGAAGATGTACAGATTGGCCTGGGAGGAAGGTAAAGTCCATGAGGATTGGAATTCAGGTATAAATTATTCCCCTGTACAAAGGAAAGGGGGAAAAAGAAGTGTGTGATAATCACTGGAGTATCTGTCTTCTCAGTGTAACTGGAAAAGTGTATGGTAGGATACTTATTGACAGAGTTAGGGAAATAACAGAGAGTTAGTTGGAGAAGAACAGGGAGGTTTTAGGAAGGGAAGAGGTTGTGTAGATCAGATATTCATTCTTAGATATTTAGTGGAAAAGTGTCTAGAGTAGGGAAAGACGTATGCGGCCTTCATGGATTTGGAGAAAACACATAACAGAGAGGATAGGCGAGGATTGAGGAAAGTATTAAGAATAGCAAATGGGATGTTGTTGAAGGCCGCAAAGAGTATGTATGAGGGTGTTAAGGCTGCAGTGCATGTCGATAGTGAACTGAGTGAATTTTTCTGTTTGAAGGTTGGATTGAAACAGAGATGTGTTAAGTCTCCATGGTTGTTCAATCTGTATACGGATATGGTTATAAATGAGATACAAGGTAGGGCAGTGGATGTTGGAGTCCTAATGAAAGAGGGCAGTGTGTGGAAACTCCCTGTACAGTTGTTTGCAGATGATACTTTGTTGTTAAGTGAAGATGAAGGGGAGCTGCAAGGCTTGGTGAATGAGTCTGAGAGAGTGTGTGAGAAAAGGAAGAGTAAAGTTATGGTTTTTGAGATAAATGAAGTCACTAAATGTACAGTGAGGCTCGATAAGGAGGAAATGGAAAATGTGAATGTGTTTATGTACTTGGGAAGTGTGATGGGTAAGGATGGAAGTTTAGAGGGTGAACTACTTGAAAGGGTATAACAAGGAAGAAAGGTTGCTGGCTCTTTAAAAGCAGTGATAAGAAACAGGGAAGTGAGCATGAAAGTGAAGTTACTGCATGACAGTACTGTGATACCAGGTCTAGCATAAGGAAGTGACGCTTGGACCTTGATGGAGGGACACAAGTCAAGAATGAGGGCAGTGGAAATGAGTTATTTGAGAAGTGCATGTGGCGTCACATAGAGAGACAGATTGACAAATGAGAAAGTGAAGGAGCATTGTGGTGTGGATGTGATAGGAAGCGTTAAGAGAAACACACTGAGGTAGTTTGACCATATGGAAAGGATGGAGAGCGAGAAACTGATGAGGAGAATGTATGTGAGTGAGGTGGAGGGGGGGAGAGGGAGGGGGAGGCCAAGGATGAGATGAAGGGAAGGAGTGGAGACGTATATGAGATATGAGGGTGTGAGCTGGGAGCAGGCAGTGAAATAGCAGGAGACAGGGTGACATGGAGGCGATTTGTTTGTGGCCACCCCTTACGGGATTAAGGTGTCTAGCAATAGATAGATATACAGTAAAAGTCCTGTACTCCGAATTGCTGGGACTGAAGGCCTTTTGGACTAGTGTTTTTTTCAGACTATTGGGAGGGACCTTTGAAACTATTAGAAATATGTACACCCTCCCAAAAAAGTATCGGCACTCTTACAGCATGTATCATTCTGAAACATGGATGAAGAATTGTGATAAATTGGGCATCCTGTAATTATACGTGCAAATATTATCTTTGGTAATTATTTGAACTCAAAACTGCAAAAAGATTCACTTACTGGGTGGTATATGTTTTAAGGCACCACATTTATAGACTCATGTGTGTCTGCGGAGGTTGCTCATTTTCACAACCATCGTAACCAATGGTGCCAATACTTTTTAGAGAGAGTGTACATGATCATTAAATAAAAACTTAAAATGACATGGGTAATTGTTTTATTCACTGGAAATGTATAGAAGTGTAGATGAATAGTTGCAGGCAGGTACATCCAAGCCCAAGGGCAAGCCCAAGCCAGATAAATCCTTAGATAAAGCCCAGAAAAATTCAAAAGATTTCACCGTGAAAAATTAGGAGTATTGGGATATTTGGACTATTGGTGGTTGGATTGGAAGACTTACTGTATACAGATATGGTGTATACACACTATACATACTGTATGTATATATATATATTTATACAGTACATCCCCCTAGTACGTGCCTATATGGGCGGCAGAGGACGTCGCATACTAGGAATTCACGTACTGTGAATACATAAACTCATGGGAAAAATTACATATGGGAGGCACCCCCCTTCATGGGCAACTCTTGAGATGCCTTTCAGACCTAAGTATTGTACAATACAGGGAAACCATCTAAGACATATTACCTAAGATAAAGTAAACCAACAAGATTATGGCTTTACTAGGTAAATCAACAAGGATATGGCTTAACTAAACCAACAAGAATATGGCTGCTCACCCTTACCCGTTATCGCTTCTTGAGGGGACAATGTCGCGTACTCGGGGTAACCCCGGATTTGGTCCATTCTTCTCTGCCTGTCTCGCTTATAAGGAGTTCAATTCGCGTACTAATAAAAAATACACTAAAATAAAAATAAAAAATAGGTCCTCGCGTACAAGGGGGATCGCGTACTCGGAACTCACATACTGTGGGGATGTACTGTATGTGTGTGTGTGTGTGTGTGTGTGTGTGTGTGTGTGTGTGTGTGTGTGTGTGTGTGTTCTTACCTAATTGCATCTTTACAGGAATGAGTCAAGCTCGTACTGTCCTGTGTCTTAAACCATATTTATCGTACATATCCTTAAATTTGTGAATTGTTTTGGCACACACTATTTCATTCGGTAGTGCATTCCATTGATCAATTGCTCTGTTTGGGAAACTGAATTTCCTTACGTCTTTATCACCTCTCTTCTTATGCAATTTTTTGCAGTGTCCTCTTGCTGATGCTTCTCCATATGTTAAGTAATCATTTATGTCTATTTTCTCCTTTCCTGATATGCATTTATTTAGCACTATCATGTCACCTCTTTTCCTTCTCTCCTGTAGTGTTGGTAGATTCAGTTTATTTAGTCTTTCTTCGTAGCTTAGGTCCCTTAAGCTTGGTATCCATCTTGTAGCGGCCCTTTGAACTTTTTCAATCTTGTCTATGTGCTTTTTGAGATGAGGACTCCAGACTACTGCTGCATATTCCAGGGTTGGTCTAATGAATGATGTTATTATCCTTCTTAGCATGTCTTCATTTATGTATGTGAATGCTATTCTCATATTTGCAAGCAGTGTATACATGTTCCGTACCTTCTCGCTGATGTGGTCAGCCGGAGATAGTCTGTTATTGATAATCACACCTAGGTCTTTCTCTCTTTCTGATGTATATAGGGTTTTATTTCCTAACTTATAATCCCAATCAGGTCTTTTTCCACTTTTACCAAACTTGATTACATGACACTTGTCCACATTGAATTCCATTTGCCGTGTACTACTCCATTCATGAAGTTTATTTAATTCTTCTTGTAGCTCTTTACAAGAGTCTGTGTTAGTAATTCTCCTTTGTATTTTTGCATCAACTGCAAATATATTCAGATAGCTCTCATTTCCAGTGTTACTGTTATATCATTTTTATACACTAAAAACATGATTGGTGCCTGCACTGAACCCTGTGGTACTCCACTAGTCACTTCTTTCCATGATAAGTAGTTTCCTCTTTTTAGTACTGTCCTCATTTCTCTTTTTATGAGAAAGTCTTGCATCCAACAAAACAGTTTGCCTCGAATTCCTCCTTGATGGTACAGTTTCCATAAAAGTCTTTGGTGTGGTACTGTGTCAAAAGCTTTCTTGAAATCTAAATAGATACTGTCCACCCATCCTTCCCTTTCCTGTATTGTGTTTGTTACTCTGTCATAGTAGCTCAACAGATTAGTAACACATGATTTTCCTTTTCTGAAACCAAACTGTCTTTCTGTTATCATACTGTGTTCTTCTAGATGATTTACCCAAGCTTTTCTTATAAGTTTTTCTAATACCTTGCTTACAACACTGGTCAGTGATACTGGTCGGTAGTTGAGTGGATTTTGTCTATTTCCTTTTTTGAATAAGGGGACAATATTTGCTTTTTTCCAAATATCAGGTAGTTTACCTTGACTCAAGGATTTCTTGAAAATTAAAAATAATGGTTTACATAACTCCTTTGCACATTCTCGTAATACCCAACATGAAATTTCATCAGGACCACTTGCTTTTCCTCTGTCTAATCTACTCAACTCCTCCTGTATTACTTTTTCTGCTATTTGTATATCTGGTAGTATGTGTGGACATGCGTGTTCCACATAGTCCCTCTCAAAATTTTTTTCTTCTGTAAAAGCTAATTGGAAATTCTTATTTAGTGCTTCACAAATATCTTTCTCTTGTGTATAAGTGATTCCCTCATCCGTAATGGATTGTATTATATCATTTACTTTAGTTTTGCTTCTGATATAGCTGTAAAACAGCTTTGGTTGATCACTACTTTTATTTATTATATCCTCCTCAAACTGTTTTTGGGCTTCCCTCCTTATTCTTGTATAGTCGTTTCTTGCCTGTTTGTAATTATTATACGCCCTTTCACTATTGTGTCTTCTGTATCTATTCCACAACAAATCTCTTCTTTCTTTTGATTTTTTACATTCTGTATTGAACCATTTCTGTATTTTCTTATCTGCTTCTTTGTGCTGTGGGATGTACTTCTGGACTCCTATTTCATAAAATTCACAAAATTTTTTATACACAGCATTTAAATCTTGTCCTCTAAGCTCATTTTCCCAATCAACTTCTAAGAAATACTTCTTTAGGTCTTGATAATTTCCCTTTTTATAGTTTAGGCTCTTTTTGTAACTATCATTGCTGTTTACTATGTCATATGCTATCCTGAAGTTATAATTTAGTACTGCATGATCGCTTTTGCCGAGTGGAGGGTGATATATTAAACTGTCAGTATCATTTTCTTGCTTTGTAAATATTAGATCTAGCACTGAAGGTACATCGTCCTCTTTTTCTGGTGGTTTCCCACACATGTTGCGTTAAGAAAAACTCTTGTACGAGATCCAGGAGCTTTTGGTCCCAACAGCTTTCTTGGCTATTTATATCTAGAGTATTCCAATTTATATTTGTATTGAAGTCCCCAGTTAGTATAATTCTTTCCGATTTCTCTTCCATTTTATCTAGCAATGATCTTACACTCTGAATTGTACTCTCTGCCAGGTCCTCATATTCGTCTCTTTCCCATGTGTTTGATCTGGGTGGCATGTACAAATTGGCTACAATTACTTTACTTTAAGATGTGTCGATCTCTACTGCAATCAGTTCTACTTGTGATGGTATATCTAGTTTTATTTCCTTGACTTTTAGATTTCTCTTAGTTAATATTATAATTCCTCCTCCTTTTTTTAAATATCTGTCTCTTCTCCATATATTGTATTCCTCTAAGTTTAGTATGTCATTTGATATCCTTGGTATTAATTTTGTTTCAGTTAGGCATATTATTTGTGGTTCATTTTCTCTGACATAATCATTCATCTCTAGTAATTTAGATACCATTCCATCCACATTTGAGTACATCAACTTTATCATCTTGTTTATATACTTGTCATGACATGGTTCTACTACCTTCCTCCTTTTTCTTCCATCCTGTTTGTGTACCACTTTCGCACCTGCAATCCTATTACTGTACTTTGTAAAAAAATTTCTTCTTCTCCTCTTCTGATCTTCCCTCATTTTTTGTTTTTGCTTCCTCCCTTTTCTCTTTCAGTAATTCCAGTTCCTCTTGTGTTAGGCATCTTTTTATCCATACATTTTTGAACTCCTCTTTTTCCTTAAGATTCTTTGCATTTTTTAGTATCTCTTCCACAGTGTTTACACTCTGGAAAGTCACCTTTAGAGGTCTTGTCTTGCTTTTCTTGTATTTCCCTAACCTTTTGTGTTCCTCTATGTCTTTACTACAGATTTCCTCTGATACTTCTTTCAGTAAGCTCATTACATTTGCCATCTCCTTTTTGTCTCTTGTGATCTTGTTTTTAACTTCTTCCTCTTTTATACCAGTGATTACTATTGATTTGTTTATCTCTACTGAATCTCTGACTAACTTTGGATTGTTTTGGATTATTCTTTTCACCTCCTTTTTAATGCTTTTTTCCTCCACCCTTGTTTCTAAGTCTTTCTTTACTTTCACCATTTCAGCATACGTGGTTTCTACATCATTTTTGTAGCTTTGCACAGCTTCATTCACTTGTGTTATCTTCTCCTCAATATCACTGCTCTGGTCAATAAGACTGCTAACTTGCCTAATTGTCTCTGTGTCATTTTTGAACTCTTCCATAACACTCTCGTGACTGACTACTGTACTTGCCATTTCACTCATGTTCTTCCTAAGTGTACTCAATTCCACTGTTAGTTCACTGATGGTTGTGTCTTTCATATTGGCCTCCCTTCCTAGTTTTTCTATTTCTTCCTTTTGCAAGTGCATCTGCTTCTTTATTTCATCAATTTCATTTTTGAAAGCCATTTCTAGTTTGTTTACACGTTCAACCAGTCTATTGTGGGTCTCTACTTCAACCAATTCTTGGTAGAAATCATCATTTTGCTTTTTACCTTTATCCCTTTTCTTTTCCAAATTTGTTTTACTGAAGTATGTATCCATTTTGCAATACTTAAAGTGCAAAGCATGTACTTACAATCTCCGTGTTGTTGTAGTCTAAACAAACCTCAGAGATGACTCAGCGTATTCTTTCGTCTTGGTTCTATTTCCTGTTTTTACAAGTCTTGTTTAAACTTATTATTTTTTTCCTTTTAATAATGAACAATCATTTAGTCTAACCTGGTACTGAGACTGACTCATACAAAGATACTATTTAGGTAATGCCACTGGCCGTGATGATTTGGTACGGAGCGCTGGTGTCACACGTCCGCCTAGATTGAATCCCTCTGTGTGTGTGTGTGTATATACTGTGTATATATATATATATATATATATATATATATATATATATATATATATACAGTAATCCCTCCAATATCCGACGTAATAGAGCCAAAGGCATGTCCGGATAGTGATCCTGTCCGGATATTGAGCCCCAGCCTCCTGGACTTGTACTTATGGACCCTAACTTAGAAAAACACCTATACAACTCCCTCTGGACATGCATTGCACCTATTTAAGACCCAAATCACACCAATAAGGGACATAAAAGACTGAAATAAATGGAAAAGAACCATAAAATGAGGTTTTAGAGGTGAGTTTATACAATATTAAACATTCTGGGTACTTACAAGTCCCTGGCTCCTGGACTGGTTTGAACCGCCAGTTTGCAGTCCACAGTTAATCCTCTGGACTCTAAATTCTAATTTCTTAACACTGCACAACACTGTAAATTCCCGTGTGTTCTAGTGGCAAGGTATTGCAGTTTATTCACTGTTTATTCACAAAAAACAAGCACTTGTGGCTTGCACTGCTATAAGCATCTGCTCTCGATCGGAGTTTGGCTGTGACTGTTGATGATGGCGGGGTAACAGAGTTGCCAGATCGCAACAGCCACATTACCAATCTCCTCAACTTTCATTACCAAATTTAAGTTTTCATTACCAAATTCGTAAAGCTAGCATTTATTCTTCACTAATTATATATACAAGTGGAAATACATGTAATCACTCTCCTTATAATTAACACCATGTTGATTATTTTCACACCATGTAGGGTAGCAGATTAATCAGAGAGAACAAACAATCCACCATCTCCATCCTGTGTATCCTCATACATGTGAAAAATCCATTTGGTAATGCATTATTCTGATTCATTACCAAATTGGCCCACACTTGGTAATGAAAAATACCAAATGGCAACCCTGACAGGGGAGGGGGAGGAAGGAAGGGGTGAAGGGACCATGGTGTAACAGCTGTTCGGCGCCAGGTGGCAATTTAAAATTACTTGAGGGAAAAAAGTCAGATTTTTTTCTAATTTTTTGCGGTTTTTGGCCCATTTTGGGAATATTGGATCCCGGGACGATTATGTCCAGTTAGTGGGGATGTTTGGATATTGGGCATTTGGATATTAGAGGAATTACTGTATATATCATCATCATTGCCAGACGCCATGTATCCCAAACGGGGTGGCCAAAGGCTTAGAGTTAATTGTTTTACAGGGAGGGGCACTAATCCTCCACCAACCCCACTTGACACGTAGGGATATATATATATATATATATTTGTGGTAGGTGGGGGCGCTTACCATCCACTCACTCAATGTAGTGCTGTTGTTGGGTGTCTGCCCTTTCCTCTCCTCCATCCTTCTTTCCTTCCATCCTCTTCTGTCTTCCTTTCCTTCATTCTTTCCTTGTCCTTCTGCCTACGGATAACTTAACACTCCCTCTTCTGTCTTTCTTTCCTTCATTCTTTAACCCCTAAAACGCGGGGCGTCACTTGCCGAAAAGGACATAACGGCGGAGCGTCGCGTTTGCGATTCGAGTTAATTTTGAATAAACGCAGGCAAGGATGTTCCAGCTGGTATTGTCTATCAGTACCACCACCCTTTAGCTACAATTAGCATACTTTACCTTTGTACTACTGACCTCCGTTGTTGCCAAGTATCGCGTTTTTCCCCCCTCCCCCCACCACCACAGCCCGGCCAGCCTGGCTGTGATACATGGCAGCGCTCTGACTGCTCAGAACTGTAAATCTGCACTCTCCTCTCACAAGCAGTTTACGCTAATAGGAAACGCTTGTTTCCCCAGTTGTAACACTAGTTTTTTTTCGCACGGATTGTCCCTGTTTAGCGTCAGTTTATCGCAGGCTTTCAAAATGACATTATGGCGAGTTCTAGCTCTTCCGAGTCAGTGCGAGCGGCCGACGGGAACGAGAATAAAGTGACGGGCGTAAGGCAGAATAAAAAGCGTGCTGCGGTGAACTTCTGGGAAGTAATATGATTGAAAATAATGTAGTATACGTGTTTTTAGCTGTGAAAATGGAAATGTTTGTTGAGTGACGGGAAGACCGCCGCCGCGCTGCATGTCGGCCGTATGCTTCGTTGATTTTAGCCTTATTTTCAGTGCTTATTGTACAAATACAGATTCCAAACTACCTGTACGTTGTAGTATAAAGTTTACTGTGACAGAATGAGGCTGTGGTAGATGAGAAACCGGGTTGCTGGAGGTGTGAAAGTGAAGATTTTGTTACCCAACTTTGCAAGTCTCCACAAGCCCATGGGTAGTCCACGAAGGCTCAACACCTGTCTCTGGAGAAAGCTGAATGTACTATCTGCCATACCAAGTATAATGTTCTAGGGTTAATCTCTGATTTTTGGCTAATATTTTCCTACAGGTACTCAGACCGCGATCGAACGCCGCCACCCGGGGGGGTCAGCTGTCGATGGCCGCGCATTAGGGGTTAATCTTCCTTCTGTCTGTGGGTGACTCTACACTGAGTGACAAGCCAAATGGTTTCCTGTACACCAGGAAGCCATTTACTATGCTGGGTGGTAACCATATAACCAAATTGTGGCACCTGGTGGTTTAGTGGGTAATTATTGTATTCCAATCGGATTGAGCTGGTGAAGGTTTATATCCAAGGGATGGTTGGGGTTGATTGCTCATGTAATGCCACTCAGCGATGAGTGAGGCTGGTCGCTCTCATCTTAAATGTCAGGACCAAGTGCCTAGCCCCTGGCTCCTACGCTTCTCATGGGGCAATGTAGGATTGGATGATGGAGATATATACAGGTAACTCGCACGGAACACAAGGGTTTCGTTCCTACCGTGCCGTGTTAGGTGCGAAATCGCGTATATTTAAACTACTCCGTATTTTGCTCCCTAGACCCCCCAAATGTGTTGTTTTGCTGTTATCTGTCACTAGAAAGCACTTTAAGTGGTTAGAAGGTTTATTTAATGTTATAACTCACAAATACAGTACTCCTGAGCAAAACTTCAACACACAAATACTGTACGTAAACACAAGGAAACATTCCGACGCCGATCATAGGTAATAAATTAGGTTAACTGGTACCAGTGCTTTAACTTACAAGTACATACCAGAACAGTACATATTTAACTTAGAAATGCAGTACTGTGATATCGAATGATTTCAGTACATAATCTGTTAGGAATGGCTGGAAAAAAAAAAATGTTATGAATACATTTTCACCTTTTTGATATATCTTTATGGTAGTTTCGAGTTATTTTTTTACGTTATCGTTATGCCCATGCTTGGAAAAGGGAGCGAAAGAGTTGAATTTTCAGTCCTAAATGAGAAAACTGCACGTCCTCCAAGGTTAGACTCTGCCACGGGAGAATAAAGTGGAAGGTCAGTCCGATTAGCAATAAGGAAGTTGTGTCACAACTTCCAGCTCCCACACCACGAGAATGGCTAAAAATAGAATCGTAATGCAGTTTCAGAACTAACAATAAGTCTAATTATTACGAATACAGATACAAAGCAGAAATAAATACGTTTACAGACAGGGAAAACGTATTTCTTCCGTCATAACATGTTCATCTTTCTCAATCATTTTACGTTCATCTTTATCATTTTACCTTGTTATTTTCGCAATATATATTGCTGTCTCGTAAACAGGGTGGTTGTTTGTATTTTGCAAGGGAGGAAAAAGGTTGTATTTTCTGTCTGGGTCGAGATAATGGGTGTAACTATGTGTGGTTAGGCATGGCCACGAGCGAAAAAATCATACAACCACTCATCACGATAGCCGGTGGTGAACTGACAGATGATACTGTACATGAGACGGTGAAGTCAAGGTCATGTCCCAGATTTTCGTTCACTTCCCGAAAGTTTTCACAGTTTTCTACAAGTTGCAAACCATTACAGCAAACCTGAGCAAATAGGTAATGATACCAAGACAAAAATGTATTTTTCTCTTATTATAAGTCTTTAACGAACAAAAAAAAAAAAAAGGCAATATTCCGACGCCGATCATGGGTAATCATATATATCAGGTTAACTGGTTACAAGGCTTTATTTAATGCTTTAATTGCTTACAAGTACATACCAGAACAGTAAATATTTAACTTATAAATACAGTACTGTAGAAAAGCAGTACAGTAAGAGTTTAACGAACAAACAAAAAAGGCAATATTCCGACGCCGATCATGGGTAATCATATAATTCGGGTTATCTGGTTACAAGGTTTTATTTAATGATTTAACTTTATTTAAGTGCTTACAAGTACAGTACATACGAGAACAGTAAATATTTAACTTACAAATACTGAACAGCACTGTGGAAAAAACGAACAAATAAAAAAGGTAATATTCTGACGCCTATCAGGTAAACTGGTTATAAGACTTTATTTCTTGCTTTAACGTTATTTAATAGTACTTTAAGTTGCACATAAACTTACCAGAACAGTACAGTACTGTAAATATTTAACTTACAAATACTGTGCTACTGTACTCGGGAATGTCTCACTCACTGAATAATTTCCAGCCTAGATCGTCACGTAATCAAAACAAACCGCGCACTGCGGTGACGTTCGAGAATTTGATCTTTCAAAGGCCTCTCCTGCGTTAATTTGTAGTTTTCATAATGGTTTTTTAATCTTACGTTGTCTTATATGTATCCCAGCCCGCGTTCCGTGAGATCGTGTTCCGTGCGAGTTACCTGTATATATATATATATATATATATATATATATATATATATATATATATATATATATATATATATATATATATATATATATATATATATATACAGTAAGGTCCATTAATTCGAATGGCAGTGGACCGAGAATCATTCGGATTATCAGATTTTTCGGATTTTTGGGTGGGACCCCTAAGACACTTAATTTCATGTTTAAACTGAAATTTTACCGAATGGATCACTTTTCATTCATTCATAATACAGTATGGCACATATTAACATTACATATTACACAAATTTTTTATTTAATAATGTATTATTGAAGACACAAACTGTAATTGATAAATTAAGAGATGTTATGGGTTGTTTAACTCACCAGTAACGCGCAGTGTTGAAAACAGCAGTTGTAGGCACGTAAATCCAATTTGGAAAGTAAGTCCAGGGTTAATAATAATATGCACGTATTGCAAAGGCACAATTTGCTATCAGACAATTCGCCGTCAAAATATGGATGATTCCCCGCTATGACGAGTCCCGTCGTTTATTTACATATCAGTACACTAGTTTCTGAACACTTGTACCTCTTTAAAGTCGTTTTAAAATATACACTCAGGTCGTTGTAGTACCAATGTAAATTAATGAAGACAGCTATGGGTGATGCTAGAATATAATTCAAAGTCAACTACAGCGAGGTAGAAACAAGTTAATTATTGTCTAAAACTGCAACTTATAAATGATATCCAAAGCCTACGCTATTGAATGAACATAGAATTTGATAGATCCCTCTGAAAATTAGTTATTAAAATATCAATTAATCAACAATAAGTATATTTATAGAATGACGGGGAATTGTCCAGGGTGTGAATTGTTCTGACGGCGAACTGTCTTGTTATTGTTGTGACGGCGAATTGACTTGACGGCGAACTGTCCGGACAGCATCTGTGGATTTACCTGCCTGGTTGCTCATGCACTTCAGCCAGTCATGGATATCAGCCTGCCTGACAGCCTGCATATGTTTCTTGTAGAACTCGTTTTGCAAGATATGGAAATTGATCACCTAACCCCCATTGTAATGATTATTTTATTAAAAGAAATGCACCAGTTATATATATATATATATATATATATATATATATATATATATATATATATATATATATATATATACAGTAAACCCTTCACCAGTCAAATTATATGGGGCTCTACCCTGGTTTGAACTACCAAATTTTCCTCTTACCGAATTTTAACCCCCGAAAATTGCAAAGACAATACCTATTACTTGTCCTTTCAACACTAAATTAAAGGAGCATATATAAAAAAAATAAGTTATGACAAAAAAACAATTCAGTGCATTTAATACACCTTTAATTGGAAAAAAATCATGAATAGAGGCAGTACAGACCTGTTGGGAGTTTGTGTTGGAGATGGATTTTCACCTCCCAAATTGCAAAGACAATACTTATTACTTGTCATTTCAATGCTAAAGTAAAGGAGGATATCTATCTATCTATTGCCAGACGCCTCAATCCCGATTGGGGTGGCCACAAACAAATCGCCTCCAAGTCGCCCTGTCCCCTGCCATTTCACTGCCCTGCTCCCAACTCACACCCCCCTCTCTCATATACCTCTCCACCCCATCCCTCAATCTCATCCTCGGCCTCCCCCTCCCTCTTCCCCCCTCCACCTCACTCACATACACTCTCTTCATCAGTCTTTCACCCTCCATCCTCTCCACATGGCCAAACCACCTCAGTGTGTTCCTCATAACGCTTCCTATCACATCTACATCCACACCACAATGCTCCTTTGTATCCTCATTCGTCAGCCTGTCTCTCCATGTGACTCCACAGGCTCCTCTTAAATAACTCATTTCCACGCTCTCTCTTGACTTATGTCCTTCCAACAACGTCCAAGCTTCACTTCCGTCCGTTAGAGTTGGTATCACAATACTGTCATGTAGTAACTTTTTCACTTCCATGCTCACTTCCCTGATTCTTATCACTGCTTTCAAAGAACCAGCAACCTTTCTTCCCTGCTGTACCCTTTCAAGCACTTCACCCTCCAAACCTCCATCCTTACTCATCACACTACCCAAGTACTTAAACGTACTCACATTTTCCAATTCCTCATCATCCAACCTCGCTGTACATTCACTGACTTCACCTCTCTCAAAGACCATCACTTTACTCTTCCCTACATTCACCTTTAGATTCCGTTTCTTACACACTCTCCCAAACTCATCCACCAAACCTTGCAGCTCCCCTTCGTCTTCACTCAACAACACAGTATCATCTGCAAACAACAGTACAGGGAGTTTCCAAACACTACCCTCTCTCACCAGGGCCACTCCAACATCCACTACCCTACCTTGTACCTCTTTTATTACCCCATCCATGTACAGATTGAACAACCATGGAGACATGACACATCCCTGTTTCAACCCAACTTTCAAGGAGAAAAATTCACTTAGTTCACCATCCACACGCACTGCAGCCTTCGCACCATCGTACATACTCTTCACAGCATTCAACAACTTCCCATCTACTCCATATATTCTTAACACTTTCCACAGTCCTTGTCTATCCACCCTGTCATATGCTTTTTCCAAACCCATGAAAGCCGCATACAACTTCTTTCCCTTCTCTAGAAACTTTTCCACAAAAGATCTAAGAATGAATATCTGATCTACACAACCTCTTCCCTTCCTAAAGCCTCCCTGTTCTCACCACTAAATTTCTCTGTTCTTTCTCTAACTCTGTCAATACGTATCCTACCATACACTTTTCCTATTATACTAAGAAGACAAATGCCCCTATGATTACCACACACTTCTTTTTCCCCTTTTCCTTTGTACAAGGGAATAATTATACCTGACTTCCAATCCTCCGGGACTCTACCTTCCTCCTAGGCCAATCTGCACATCGTCCACATCCATTCTACTACTATCTCTCCCCCATGCTTCAGCATTTCACCACACACTCCATCAATTCCTGGGGCTTTCCCCGATTTAACTTTCTCCATTGCTTCCACAACTTCTATCCTACTGATTTCTTCCTGTCTTCTCACCTCCCTCCTTCTCCCAGCCATTCCCCAACCACTTATACTAGCATTACTTCCATCCTCTATGTTCAACAATTCCTTAAAGTGTTCTCTCCATCTGCTCACTTTTTCTCCCTTCTCCACTAGTAATCTACCATTTTTATCTTTCACTCCCCTGCTAACTTCACTTCCAACCTGTCTTACTCTTTTCACCTCTTTCCAGAACATTTTCTTACAGTCCCTCCACTTTACACTCAAATTCCTTCCAAATTCCTCATCCACTCTCTTCTTACTCTCCCTTACTAATCTTTTCACCTCTCTCTTTCTTTCTACATATAACTCTCTCTTCCGCCTCTCAACTTCTTCCACGCCCCTATTTCTCATCCATTCATTGTATGCTTTCTTCTTTTGTGCCACAGCCTGTCTCACCTCTTCAGTCCACCACGCTGTTCCTTGCACCCCCCTCCGTCTTCTCTTCCTTCCACACACCACATCACATGCTGCACATATTTCTTCTGTAAATATCCTACACACACCTTCCACGTCTCCCATCTGCTCCAATTCATATTTGCCCAATCGTTCCTCCACTCCTCTCTTATACTCTGCCTTTTTCTCATCCACTTGTAACCTTTCCACTCTCCTTGCAACGACTCCTTCCTCTCGTCTTTCCCTTCTTCTATTCCTCCATCTTACTTGAATTCTAATTCTGGCCACCACCAAGCAGTGGTCAGAAAGTCCATTTCCCCAACCTCTATAAACTCTTGCATCCATTACACATCTTCGCATCCTTTCATCCACACATACATAATCGATCATTGCCTTCCTTTCATTCAGTTCACCACCCACCCTTCTCATCACTCGCCATGTATAGCTGTGGATCATTTTATGCCTGAAGAGGGTATTGGCTATCACCAACCCCCTCCCAGCACAAATGTCCACTAACGCACTCCCATTCTCATCTATCTCAGCAGGCACACCCCACTCACCAACCATTCCATCCACCTTCACATTCCCAACTTTACCATTCATATCACTGATCAAAACACTCTCTCATTCCTTCCAAACTTTTCCATGCGCACTTCTACATTTGTCCAGAACTCTTCTCTCACTCTTCTAGCATGATCTTGCGTTGGTGCATACACACACACAATCACCCACATTTGTATTCCAACTTTCAACTTTACCCACACAATCCTTGACCCAACTGATCCATACTGTCTTATGCTCCTCTTCCATCTTTTACTCACCACTATACATACTCTTTCCTTTGCCCTCTCATTCTCACCTACTCCTGCACATATACCCCATCCATACTCCCATTCTCTCACACTTTCTCCTCTCCATTTTGTTTCAGTTATTCCACATACATCCACTTTCGCACCCTCAAGCACCTGGACAATCTCTCTCTCTTTCACCTCATCATTCGCTCCCCTTACATTCCACGTTCCGATAACCATGTCCTTTGTCCGGTCCTTGGTCGTCATCGTTTGGTCAGTCCTTGTCCGAGGCTTATTGTTTGTTTTTTTAGTTAGTTGTTTTCCGGGGAGGGGCACTAACCCTCCGCCAACCCTCTTAGTCGCCTTTTACGACAAGCTGGGACACTGGGGGAGTATTCTTGAAAAATCCCCCTACTTTTCGTTACTTTTCGTTATAGGTAGTACAGACCCTTTGGCAGTTTGTGTTGGAGACAGAGGTGGTGGAGTTCACAATTTAACGTAACATTCTAAACAGTACCCAGTATTTATTTCACTGAACATTAACATATAATAAAAAAATAAAAATAATTTGGTTTTACGCCAGGTATCCCCGAAGGGCTAAGGCGTTGCCCCTGGATAGAGGACTTTGGACTGGAGCATGTAGCATTTTATGACCGGATGCCCTTCCTGATGTCTACCAATGACCCTTGGGTGGATTCGATCCTCCGACCCTTCGGTCAGAGTGGAGCGCTCGAACCCACTGAGCCACGGCTGCCTACTTAAATGTAATCACTATAACAGACTGCAGTGTAACACTTGCAGCAATAATAATACTGAACTTTACTCATGATCTCTTAATGCTAAGTCATGTGCACACACTTTTTTTTTTTTTTTTTTTTTCAAATTACAGTTTTCATCAACACACACACAGGCACTATTCGGTGTCTGTGCCAACAATACTTGAAGTGCTGACTATCTGAAGAGCTGTAGAAGCAGAATCACTGCTGGAACCAGGAGGAGGAATAGGCCAACGCCTTGGCATAGGTTTAAAGAAGTCACGAATCTTCACCTGCTTCTGCTGCGAATATTGGCAACGAATAACCAAGCCTCACAACTCCTTTACATGCGTATAAAAATTTTTTGCTTCTGCATCATCAACATAATCCAGCCAAGATATGACAACATCCATTGTTTCACAAACTTGGGATAATTTGTATGAATTCTTGCGTCCAACATCACTGTTCTCTTCCTCATTGTCGTCATCATCATCATCTTCATCTTTCTTCCCAGGCATGGACTCAGCAATCTCTTTTTCTGTTTGGTGATGATACCCAGGATTATCTGCATCTATTCCAAGCCACTGGATGGCATCATCATCATTAATATTCTTCTCACCAACTTTTTGCATAACTTCAAGATAATTTGAGACTTCAAAGCCAGTGAAATCAGGAAAGCAGCAGACTGGTGGCCACATGTCCGCTTGGCGCCACCCCTGTCCCCCTACCTCTGCATCTCGGCCTACTTACATACATGGTCTCGGCCTGAGTACGGTTTACCGAAGATCCCGTCTTCTAAAACTTCAACTTATGAAGGGTTTTCTGTATATATATATATATATATATATATATATGCCTCTAGCATTATGAACAGGTGACAGTCCATAAGAAGTGAAAGTGTCTGACAGTAAAAAATGGCAACTCTGACCTCATTAAGTATGCAATAAACACAATGATCCTGAGGACTTAAATGGAAAAAGGATTAAAAAAAAAAAAATCTATCTATCTATCTATCTACATACTGCATATTACAGTTAACTCACCATGAGACAGTTATCGTGGAATTCCGTGTTAGGAAAAACAAATGCGAGTGTGTCTGCAGGTGGTCCTACAGAGCAACTGGCCCTGTCAGCTCCACCACACCGACTCACCACGAAGAAATAGTCACTTGGCACAAGTGGCTTCACCTGGTTCCTGTAAATGCAAACATATTCAGCAAGTTCTGGCTATATGTCAGGAGCGTGTTCCCAAAATATTACAACTTTATCCAAGCAACCACTGAGGAAAATTGGCAAAACTAATTAACAGGCTTCACAAGTAGCAATGAAACTTTCTTGGCCAATCTTTTTGTAATTTACTATGGACCTGAGTTAAAAAAAAAAAAAAAAAAAAAAAAAAAAAAAAAAAAAACTAACATCAAAATTCCTTGCTGTGCAAAAATAACAGAAAAAAAAATACAACAAAGGCAGTTCTCTGTATGTTGCAAATGTGTATGAAAACATTAGAAATTCTGCTGTACTGTAAGTACTGTATACGTGACAAACTGGTGAATCTACTTTACAGGTAGAATTGGAACTTCAAAGGGCCATTTTTTTGTTATTTACTGTGAACTACACCTTCAGCTCAATAATGTAATTTTTTTCTTCCTATCAGCAGACAATTTTATTCAATTTAAGGAAGGATATGTAGTAGTGATGGTTAATTATAGCTGTAGCTAACCTATCCACTTCAAAAAGGTGTCCAATCATATGAATAAAATCATCTAGAGATAACAAAGTCAGACTACACAAGACAACTGGACTAGAGGTATTTCACATTAAGAAAAGATGGATAAAAAGCTGGCTTACAACAAAGCCTTATTATCCACAAACAAATACAGAATATGCATAATACACATCACCATTGTGTTGATCATCATATCATCCAGATCTCTCTCTCTCTTTTTTTTTTTTCCACCCATGGATGGTGTGAGGTAGGGTTCAGAAAGGAAGGAGAGAGACAATCAGGACAGAGGAAGAATTAATCAACAGCATATCCAGTAGAATGAGAACACAAGCATCCACTCACCAAACAAGTGCTACAAAGGCATATTACAACTTACAGTGTCTGTGAAATACCGTCCTGTATGCCATCCAAATCGTAATCAAAGACGGGTCCAGTGACAACATTAATGGATCTCCCTTCGCCATCTGCACCCACCCAAGAACGCATCGCCTCCACCATGGCCCGACGTGCACCGGTGAGATATCCCGATCGCATCCCAGCCAAGCTGGACAGCAGCCGACCTTCCGTTTTCAGCACTTCCTTGGTTTCCAGCTCTGTAAAGAAGACATTGAGAAAGAAAGAGAGAAAGAGCCCTCACTTAAATATTCTTCATTATGATGATTTTTTTTTTTTTTTTTAATACTGTAGTTAACTGTTGTGCCTCCGGTAACACAGACTTGTGTCCTGATTCCAGCCCAACATCCTCCTTTGGGGGGATGGGGAAGGAAATGGGGGGGGTTTTATATAACAGGCCTGCTCTGCCATCCTAGTGTAGTAATCCCTCAATTATCCAGACATCCACTATCAGAACAATCCATTATCAGGATGCTGTGATCAGGCTTTCAAAACCATTTGTACAGTTTTCCATTTTATCCGGGCAAGATGCTTGCGTCTAGGTGGAAATTATGGCAGCGCAAACATTTTCACCTGGCCAGGCAGGTTTTTTCCATGTCACTGCAGGGTATGGCCCTGCAGTGGTGACTGCTTGTCAGTGGTAGTAGTAGTAGTAGTTGTTCTCTAGGCAGTCTGGCCGAACAGCCTGGAGTCCGTAACGAAGGCCACGGCTGAGACCGGGCTTTCCCACAGAGCTCTCAAGGAGTGTATGTTGTGATGTTGGTGCAAGTGATTGTGTGCAATGCAGTCTTGCATAATGTGCTTAACAGTATGGGATGCTGCATTGCATCTTGGACAGGCATCAGCAAAGCCTCTCCTGGTAACTCATGAGGGCTGAATGATGCCCACATCTAAGCCTAACCAGGTGGACCCTGTCCTCATGAGGGAGGTAGGATTCAGAAGGGTGGACATCGGGTGGTAGGTGGGGGCACTCACCATCCACTCACTCAATGTAGTGCTGCTCTCGTGTGTCTGCCCTGTCCTTTCCTCCATCCTTCTTTCCTTCCATCTTCTTCAATCTTTCTTTCCTCGTCCTTCTGCCTACGGGTGGCTTTACACTCCCTCTTCTGTCTTTCATTCCTTCATTCTTTCCTCTTCCTTCTGCCTATGGGTGACTCTACACTGAGTGACAAGCCAAATGGCTTCCTGTACACCAGGAAACCATTTACTACGCTGGGTGATAACCATATAACCAAATTTTGGCCTCTGGTGGTTTAGTGGGTAATTATTGTGCTCCAATCGGATTGAGCCGGTGAAGGTTTATATCCAAGGGGTGGTTGGGGTTTATTGCTCACGTAATGCCACTCAGGGATGAGTGAGGTTGGCCACTCTCATCTTAAATGTCAGGACCAACTGCCCAGCCCTGAGCTTGTACGCTCCTCATGGGGCAACGTAGGATTGGATGATGGATGGATGGACATCGGGAGGGTCTGCATGCAGCTGGTTGTTGTCTCTGAGTAAATGAATGGAGTGGTGAATGATCTGAGCATGGATATGCTTCTGGAAGCTAGTTTGAGGTGGGCGAGGGGGGAGAGATGACAATATTTGTGTAGCTATGATATTGTGTGCTGGGTGATGTTTTGATGTTCCTTGGTGTGTGTGGATGTGCTGCTATGTAGTGTAGTGGATGGTGTGGGTTTGTGGAGGCTGCAGCAAGAATTTGTGGGCCTCTCGTGTCTAGATGATCCTTGACTTTGAGGACTTTGGTTTCTTGGTGTAGGTGGTTTGTAGGTGTAGTAGCTGTTCAGCCTGTGATTATTTTTTGGGCCTTGTTCTGTATGGTCTGTAGGGTGTTGTGCTGAGGTAAGAAGCCAAGCAGGGTTTGCATAATTCATCACTAAATGTATATATTGTCTGTATACTGTGGTGGTGGTTTCATTGTGTCTGAATGTTGTATGGGCAAGTGACCTTAGGGCATTTAGTCTTGGTGTTAATTTATTTTTAATGTTTGTGATTCATTGTTTAAATAACACTGATGTATTGTAGGCTACACCAAGGAGTGTGTGTGTGTGTGTGTGTGTGTGTGTGTGTGTGTGTGTGTGTGTGTGTGTGTGTGTGTGTGTGTGTGTGTGTGTGTGTCTGCACATGCGTGCGTGCGTGTTCGGAGAGTGTTGTTTATGGTGAGGTGTGGAATGTGACTATGTTCTGCTGTCCAGTTTATGAGAAGAGTCACTGTAGATTTGGCTGGGGCTATACTGAGTCTCTTTGTGGTGAACCATTTGTGTAGTGTGTTGAGGTAAAGTTGGAGGACGTGTACAGCTGTGTTTGTGTTTTGGTGTGTACATGTAAGTGTTGTGTTGTCTGCATAGGCAGCTATGTGTATCTGTGGTGTGTGGGCTGTGGGTACATCGTGCACGTATAGATTAAAGAGCGTAGGGGACAAAACAGATCTTTGAGGGATGCCGTTTGTGGAGTTTTCAATGACTGACTGGCAGATGTTACATGTGCACATCTGCCTGCTAAGTAGTTTGCCAGCCATCTTTTTGTGTTACTGTGTGTGTCTGTGTTGAATATTTTGTTTGTGAGGTTATGGCATTAAAAGTTTTGCTAATGTCAAGCGCCATTAGGACTGATCTGTGTGGTGGCCTAGCTTAATTGATGTCATCAAAAACTCTTTGTGTAAGGTCTGTAAGAAGAGTGTTGGAGGAATGCAGTGGCCTAAGACCATGTTGTGAAGGGGCTAGGGGGATGTGAGGTGTTACTAATTGTAATACTAGTCATTCAGTGACTTTGGAGGGGGTGCAGAGGAATGTGATGGGACGGTGTGAGAAAGGCAACGTGGTGTCTTTGCTGGGCTTGGGGATAGTGATGATAATACCATGCTTCCAGATGATGGGTATTATGTTGTGTGCGTAGCTTTAGTTTGATATGTTGGTGAGTGCTTGTATGCCTTGTGGTCCAAGATGTTTAACCCCTCCGTGGCCGAAGGCCCGGAATTTTCTGTGCACCCCAGGCCGACGCCGGGGCCATTTTTTTGAAGTTTCGAAAATTGATTTTTTTTTCTTGTCATATTGAAGAGAAAGTTCAGATGCACCTAACAGTGCAAATCCCAGCTTCCTAGACACATTTTGTGGCTTGCAATGAAGCACAGAAGTTGCAGAAATATCAGCAACCGATATCGCCGCCCAGGGGCGCTGCCGCATCACAACTGGGCAGGTGTTGTTATTTTTTTTTTTTTTACCTCTCAAAACAATGCGAATGGTGCTGAAATGTTGTGCATATATGAGATATGATGATATTGAATGATTTCAGTACATAATCTGTTAGGAATGGCTGGAAAAAAAAATGTTATGAATACATTTTCACCTTTTTGATATAAAATATATTTATGGTAGTTTTGAGTTATTTTTTTAAGTTATCATTGTGCCCATGCTTGGAAAAGGGAGCAAAAAAGTTGAATTTTCAGTCCTAAATAAGAAAACTGCACGTCCTCCAAGGCTAGACTTTACCACGGGAGAATAAAGTGGAGGGTCAGTCTGATTAGCAATACGGAAGGTGAGTCGCAACTTCCAGCTCCCACACCAAGAGCATGGCTAAAAATGGAATCGTAATGCAGTTTCAGAACTAAGAATAGGTCTAATTATTACGAATACAGACACAAAGCAGAAATAAATATGTTTACAGACGGGGGAAAAATTATTTTTTCTGTAATAACATGTTCATCTTCCTCTATCATTTTACCATCTTATTATCGCAATATATGTTGCTGTCTCGTAAACAGGGAGGTTGTGTGTGTTTTACAAGGGAGGAAAAAGATTGTATTTTCTGTCTGGGTCGAGATAATGGGTGTAACTATGTGTGTTTAGGCATGGCCATGAGCGAAAAAATCGTACACCCACTCGTCATGACAGCAGGTGGTGAACTGACAGATGATACGTGAGAGGGTGAAGTCAAGGTCAGTCTCATGTCCCAGATTTTCGTTCACTTCCCAAAAGTTTTCACAGTTTTCTACAAGTTGCATTGCATCAAATGATCTAAACCATTACAGCAAACCTGAGCAAATAGGTAACGATACCAAGACAATAATGTATTTTTCTCTTATTATCATGTCTTTTTTGTACGTGCCTGTATTAATTCATAATCGTAAACAGGTTGTTGTGTGTGTTTTGCAAGAGAGGACAAAGATGATATGTTCTGCCTGGGTTGATATAATGGGTGTAGTTGTGCTTGTTAAGGCATGGCCAGGAACGAAATATTCAAAAATTCACTCATCACAGCAGCAGGCTCTGAACTGCTTGATGGGGTGTATGGGAGTGTAGTGTAGGTCAGTGTGAAGACGTTCAGAACGTTCATTCACATCTCAAAAATTTTTGCAGTTTTTTACAGGCCGCGCTCAAACGATGTCGGCGGCCATTTATCGGCTAAACGTCATTCAACGCCGGCGGCCACAGAGGGGTTAAGCTGTATGTTGCTTATGTTGTCTGGGCCACAGGCAGATGAGTGCTTAAGGTTGCTAATGATGTGCTTCGTCTGGTTGTAAGTGAACAGTGCAAAGTCTGGGTCCGTTGGGAACTGTCTCTTGCGTCAGATCACACATCGGTCATCGTGATGGGGGTTCAGATGACTGATGTATGAAAGTGTTGATGAGAGTGTTTGCTTGTTGTTTGTTTGAAGGTATGGTGTCTTGTTGTGATGGCAGCGTGTGATTGTGTAGTGTTGCTGTTGGAGTGTGATGCTGTTTAGTGTTGAGTTTGCTGGTGTTTGTTTTGTGATCAAGTGTTTGGAGATAATCATTCAAATTTTGTTTGCTGCTCTGATATTTTATTGTTCATTTGAGTGTTGGGTGCTTGTATTTGTTGTACAGTGTCTTGTGTATGGGGTGCTGGGGAGTGTTGTGATGTGTCATGTTGACTGATGAGGCTTTGAATTTCTGGTGTGAAGTTGGGACTGTCTCTTTCTGTTGCCTCTAGGGATGTGTCTTGGGTCTGCATTTTGAAAGTGTGCATGGCGGTGTTGATGTTTGTGATGGGTGTACTGTTTAGTGTTTCAAACTGTTGTTCTGTTTCAGTTGTGAAGGCATCCCAGTTGGCTTGCTTATAATTAGTGTGTGTGTGTGTGTGTGTCTATGGCCTGCTGGGGTGATACTGATTTTGGTAGTGATGGTGATCAGGAGGTGGTCAGAGCCAGGGGTTTTGACCACTCTCCAGGATGTTGTAGGGGCGAGGTTTGGGGAGCAAAAGGTGATGTCTGGGGATGATGAGAGAAAGAGGGCTTGGTGTAGGATATGGGTGTGTTGATGGAGATTGTTGAGGATGAAACGATTATCTGCCTGGGACTGTAGTACCAGCCCTCTGTCTGTGTCCGGGTTGTTGACATGTCAGGCCAACACCTTGGTGTTGAAATCACCCAGGATGATGTTGGGTATGTTAGTGATGTGGTGTATTTGCAGAGAATAATTGTGTTGTACTATGGGGGTTGACTGGGGGGAATGTATGTATTGGCAACTGTTAGTGTGAGTTATTGCCAGTGTATATCTTAATTGACTGTATTTCTCTTGTGCCATGATTAAGTGATTTTAGACAGGAGAAAGGAGCCTGGATGATGATGATTTTTGTTGTGGTGTCATGTGGGGGGGGAGGGGTTTTGTGTGTGCACCAGTACCTGGAAAGTTGAGGGACTGGTGTACTAGGGTGATGAGTCCACCACCACTCCTGTCGGCCTGGTCTTGTCTGATGGTGGTGAAGTTATGAAATGTAGGTATTTTTTGTGCTTGTTTCTTGTAAGATGGCAATATATATGTTGTTTGATGAATTGTGTGAGCTTGTTTGTGGTTGATGGGTTTGCTTGACCATGGTAATTGCTTGGCTGTGGTTAATAGGTCTGCTTGACCAGAAAGAGTAGTGTAAAACTCCAGGAACAAATAGTGTTCCATGTACTGTTGTGGCCTTCAACAATGGCTTTCAAAGTTAGGGTATGTATGAAGGGGGTCAGGGGAGAAGTCCATTAGCAAGACAGATCCACAATCCAGACATGCCTTTGACACTATTATGTCAGATAACTGAGGGACTACTGTACAGTAATCCCTCCAAGATCCAAAGTAATAGAGCTAAAGGGATATCCGGGACTTGGTTTTGTTCGAGACACAGGAAAAATGCCCCTGGACAGGTACTTATAGACCCCAACCCAACTTAACTTTGAAAGCCACCTTAATAACCCCCTACAGGACATGCACAGCACCTATTTAAGACCCAATGCACCAAACATGAGACAAAAACCATGAAATAAATGAAAAGGAACCACAGAATAAGAAATCAGAAGTATGGAAAATATTTAACAGTGTACAGGGTACTTACAACAAATCCCCGTCCGTCATGAATATTAACCCGTCTCCTCTGTGGCTCTGACAGTTGTGAAGATGCACTTGTAGCATGTACAGTTATCCAGTCTTGTGCTGCACTTAATCCTTTGCACTCCGAATTATAATTGTTTAACACTGCACATTCTGTTCTTACTCATGCCACGCCAGCTGCAACACACCAGTGTTGCACTCTGCACTTAATCCTTTGCACTCTGAATTCTGATTTCTTAACACTGTACAACACTGGAAATTCCCATGTGGTCTAGTGGCGAGGTACTGCAGTTTATTCACGAAAATGAGCAGGTGGGGAGCTATGGCAACAAGTGTGCAGTCACAACGGTAGGTAGGCGGGAACTGGGGAGAATGAAGGAGAACTCTAGCAGACATCAACGGAACTACACACCAAAACACAGCTGCTTGTCGCAGTGTGGCAAACTCAAAGTGGGGTTTGAAAACATGATTTGGGCGTCGGCGTCTTACAGGGATTACCGTATATCTGTGCCACCATGAGAAGACAACAATCTTCAGCACTATAGTTTATTTCTGATAAAACCAATTTTCCTCAGCTAAGGAACACCCAACTGTATAAATGGGTTACCCTATTTAACCCTCGGATCTACTTTATATTTCTCTTACTATATCCAGACATTTACATTAAAATCAAGAGAATTTCTGAACTGGATGTGTTGGGTAGTTTTCATTTACCTCTTGAAAGCAAGGTCTCTCTTGAATTTGCAGAAAGAGCTAGTTTCATTTTGTTTCACTTCATTTATAATGGCTCCAACATACTTGCATTCATTAGCCTTGGTCACTTAATGCTACTCAATCTCTCACAGCCTCTCTATTCATACCCTTATCCCTAAAGTAACTAGGAACCTACATCTAGTGATGCTCTGCACCCTGGATGGAGCCAAGCAGCTGCAGCATCCACCTGGGAGCCGAACCTACTCACATTTTTCTGAAACTTGCTGTGGGGAAGGACCTCAGGGTGACCTTAGTGAGGCACTGTCACCCACATAGGGATGCCAGTTCCCTGCAAGGTGCTCACAGTGTGCTGTACCTATAGTAGGGACTCACAGAGGCAGTTGCATACCTATGGCTGACAGGTCTGCTCAGTCAGACAGACTGGGATTAAACAACAACAATAATGATAACTATAACAACACTAAGAATAAAAACCCCAAGCTTAATAAAATCATCACAAAATGACAAGAAAAAATATCATCATCATCATCATCCGGATCTCCTTTCCCATCCAAGGGCAGGGTGAGGAAGATATATACATATAAATAAAAATAATGTCTCTAGGATGAAGGGGTTACAGTGATATCACCTTCTGGAAATAGCTGCATCAGGGTGATGTTGTGTTCAGTGAAAGCCTCTGTTGTCAACATACGTTGGCATTGATCTTCTCCGGTCCGCTCAAGTCTTGGGTCCGCCTCCCAGCACCCTTCCCATCTCTCACCCACATTTGCATTCTTCAGTTTAGGTTGGGGAGAGGGGGAAAGGAAGTTAAAAAAAATAGGACATGGTTACAGGTAGTTCTCAGTTATAGCTGTTTTACTTAGATCTTTGCTGCTAAGATGCTGATAACCTAAAACATATCATTACCTTAAAGTTCCTTGTGATTCTTTACAAAGTTACTGTATTATGAACCATTTAAGAGGCCAGGTCATTTCATGGTATGGGCTCTTATGATTTTTACCTTACCATACTTTGCCTAAATTAATATGATTTAACTTAATTTACACTAACCTAACAAAACTCAACAATGTATAAGCAATTCAAATGACCCAACCTTAACCTACCTTCCCAGCCTACTCCCAACAACTAACCTGTTTTGTTTCACTCCAAGCAGCTTCCACAGATTGGTTGGTCAGTGTGAAGCTTGCCCACACTCCCAAGTTCAGTGTTTCATGCAACCCTGTGGATTGATGGTCATGTGATTAGAGAAGTGGCCTTCTGCCCAAAACAACACAAATTCCATCCCAGGGTGGGGAAGAAACTAGTACTTGCAAGCTACTGTAAGCTCAGGAAAACTAGCACATCAGCTTTATAAGACAAGAAAACATTTTAAGAGACTATTTTTTGTGGATTTAATAACACAAAAAGAACCAACAAAAGGTTACTTACAACAAGGTATTACTGTAATATTTATGTGTACAGTCATGAGCCATTATTTCTGCTTACCCTCTGCTTCTACCCCTGGCAGGAGAGAAGTCATGGCCAGGGTTTCAAACTGAATGAGCACATGTTCTGTGTTCAGGTGGTGTTTAAAGTTTTGATAGACTACACAAAGAATAATTCATGATTAAACTTCTACTCATGCAGTCTAAAGAAACTCCAAAGTACCAACAACAAGTCACAAGGAACAGTCGGTGATTACTTTGTAACCTGTGTGTCTACAAAAAAAAAATCAAACAATCAATAGCAGGTGTTTGTATGCTGTGAAACCTGGGACATGACTTCTTTTCAGCCTAGGGTTGGGGTTGTTGTTTTTGTTACTGCTGTTACTCAACCCCAGTCTGTCTGAGTGACCAGACCAATCGGCTGCACGTAAGTAACTGTCCCTACGGAGCTGTCCCATAGGTTCTTTACACAGTTGATATTGTGGCTGTGTCTTTGTGTTGCATGTGCTGTGCAGTGCTCCATTATGTGTGTTACATTGTGTAGGCCTATTCTACAAGCTGGGCACATGTCAACTGTGATTCCACCTACTCCAAACCTAAGCTGGTAGCTGAGGATGGCTGGGTGATGTCTTGCTCTGAGCCTTGCCATATATAGCATACAGTGATAGCCCAATTATCCGGGCTATATGGTGTAAAGGGGTGCCCGAATAGTCCGAAATCATGATTAATCTGGCGGAAATAAAACGTAAGTACAGTACTGTTAGGCTGATCTATTAACTCCTCAATGGCCATGGGTTCAGAAATTTGAGTGCTCCTCTGGCCAGCCCTGGACCATTTTTTCATAGTTCTAATATAAATTTCTTTTTCTTATAGATATGAAGAGAATCATCTGGCGCACTTGGAAACGTGTTTTTTAGCTTCCTAAACCCATCCTGTGACTCGTGGAAGAATTCATAAAATTATGGCGGATGCTCCATATGGACGAAAACATCCAAGATGAAGTGATCGCCTGACTGTTCAACATGATAGCGTAGGGTCATGTAAACATACCAGTGACCTTCGTTCCCTTCCCATAACTGTTTGCAGTTTTATAGCTTGTGCTAACTTGTCATCACTGACACCGGTACAGTAAAGCGTTATTCAACGCCAGCGGCTGTTAAGGGATTAAGGAACGTGATGATAATAACAGGGGGAATATTTTTTAGAAAGAAAAGGTAATTTATCACTCTGAAAATAGTCTGGGAAATACAGAAAACAAACTGGAGGAATATGAACTGAACTGGTAAGGTATTTTTGCAACTTAAAGTTAAGTGTACATTTAGTGCTTATTCTTTTGTTCATTCTTGTGTGTATGTATGAAAAAAGAGTATTGATACAAATCTTAACATACAGTATTCCATTAACCCCTTAACAGCCACTGACACTGAACAACACTTTACTATACCAGTGTCAGTTACGTCAAAGTAGCACGAGCTATAAAAAAACTGCAAACAATTAACGGAAGGGAATGAAGGTCACTTGTATGTTTACACAACCCTACGCTACCATCTCAAGCAGTCAGGCAGTCAATTCATCTCAGATGTTTTCACCCAAATAGCACATGCACTGTAATTTTATGAATTTTTCCGCGAATCATAGCTAATTACAAGATGGGTTTTGGAAGCTAAAAAACACATTGCCAAGTATGCTAGATGATTCTCTTTACGTCTGGGTGAAAAAGAAACTGACTTTAGAACTGAAAAAAATGGTCCCAGGGCCTGCCAGGGGAACATACAAATTTCTGAACCCAAGGTCACTGAGGGGTTAAGCCACACCTACGACTATTTGTTTCTGGTGCAATGGAAGAAACTAAACATACTCAAAAGTGGATTTTGTTTCCTAGTTTCACAACTGTTGGTTAGGTTAAATTATTAGGTACAGTAAAGCCAGGTTAGGTTAGATTAGGATTAGTTAAACACTTAGGTCAGGATAGTCCCTTCCACCATTATGCTGATGAATCAAACAAGAGCTGTCACAGCAGAATAGCTAAAAACAACACAGAAACAGATTTAACAAGAAACATTTATTTAACACCCCAGAAATAATCAGAAAAATATAACAGACTATCAGGAAGAAGAACTGATTTGGTAGGGTGCTTCTACTGCTTAAATTAAAGCGTGTTCAGCGAATGATCAACCAAGAGCATCTCTCTGGCGGTGGCTTTCCTTCCTTAACAACTGCCTCATCAAACTCCACAATACCACCCTCATGAGCGGGTCGTGAACAGGAGGCATGGGTGAGGGGTAGACTCAATTCTGCTTACATGTGGCTTGCTCGCTAGCGACCGGGCACCCGCAGTTTAAAAGGGAGCTATTGTACGGATATTTGTATTTATTACCGTACCACTGTATCATTCGGTCACGTCCCAGGTATGTCAAAATTCGGATATTCCAAACAGATAATCAAGGTTTAGGTTTCACTGTACTCTATCATATCTATTTAAAGACACCTCCAATGAGTGGATGTCAACAGGTGGGCTTGTAATACAGTCAGCTGACTGAGGTGCTGTACTGCCCTGAACATGAAGTATATCAATGTTTCTTTACTGCTGGTGTTGGAGTGTCTGGACACAAGATACCGTTGTAAAGGGTATTATGGTATCAGTGCAGTGACTGTTTAATATGCCTAGGTGTGCTATGCATCTGTCATGTAATGATAGGGGTGTTGCGCACTGGCAAAGGCTGCTACATAGAAATATATGCATCCCATATCAAGGCAGTCTCTGAGAGGGAGGCCATTAGTTTAGAAGTATAAGTGAGCCGTGGGAGTGGTCTTGGTGGTAATGCAAAGAGTGCTGTTCTGCAAGGTTTGCAGGGTGTGGTGAATGTTAGATAGGATGGGAACCCATGTTGAGAAGGCATAGGACAACAGAGATCTAATTTATTGTTGATAAAGCAAGGAGGGTACTGTATTTCTTTGTTGCCCAAAGTCTGGCCCTGTAGCTGCCCTAAGTGCACTTAGTCTTGGGATGCACCACCTCTTAATGTCATGTACATGGTCCCTGAAGATGAGTCCACAGTCATAAGTCATTGCAGGGATCTTAGTGAAGGATGCGTGTATGGAACATGTACACTGTTAAGTGTGGTGTGGAGGGAGTGCCTGTGTTCATGTTTACTGAAGGTGATGAGTGTAGTAGTGGATTTGGCTGGGGCGATTGTCAGCCTCGACCCAAGTCTGTAATGAGGTGTGTGGATGTTATGGTGATGTCATCTGCACATGAGGTAATGTTTGTGGGTGATTGGGGTGTGAAAATATCATGCACATAGAGGTTAAAGAGTGTGGGTGAAAGAAGGCCCTGTGAAACTTTGTTCAGGAAATTTTGTGTTCATGATGACTACACCGGTAAAGTAACATGCTTGTCTTCAAGACAAATAGCTGCCAAGCCAGCATTTGGTGTTTCTCTCTATATTTGTGCTGTATATCCTGGTGATTAGTTTGTGTCTGGGAATGGCATCAAAGGTTTTAATAATATCTAATGTTGTGAAAAATGTGCACTGTACAGGTGCCATGGAGTTGATGCTGTCAGATACTTGTTGCATGGGGTTAGTCAGTATGGTATTTGTAATTCTAAATCCTTGTTGTTTAGGAGCAAGGAGGACATGGTATGTGCCTATGTTAAGAATGTGGCATCCAGTTATTTTGGATTGTGTGCTACGTAGTGTTAAGAGTCTGTACAAAGAAGGGTGTGTTTGGTGCTTGTTTGGTTAAGCTACAGTGATTATTGTTCCATGTTTCCAGATATTAGGAATGCCACAATGTTTATATGAGTAGTAGGGTCTGGTTGCCTTGTGGTCCTACATGTTTCAGGTGCAGGTTGCTGATATTATCTGGTACTGTGCTTGTAGAGTTCTTTGTTTTCTTGATAATGTTATGTGTTTGTTCTGGAGTGAAAGGGGTTGCATTGTGATTGAGTGGAATGACTGCCTTTGTTAAGAAGGCTGATTTTAGACACAGTGCATGTTGGTGTTGACTTATGATTTGTGCAATGGTTCATGACTATGTTTGGCTGTTCTTTGTACGAAGGGATGTGTTTGTTACTTAAGGTGATGGTGGTGTAGGTCTTGGAGATCTATCTATCTACTGTCAGACGTCTTAATCCAGTAAGGGATGGCCACAAACAAATCGCCTCCATGTCGTCCTGTCCCCAGCCATTTCACTGCCCTGCTCCCAGCTCACACCCCCCTCTCTCATATACCTCTCCACTCCATCCCTCCATCTCATCCTTGGCCTACCCTTCCCTCTCCCCCCTTGCACCTACCTTACTCACATATACTCTCCTCATCAGTCTTTCACCCTCCATCCTCTCCACATGTCCAAACCACCTCAGTGTGTTTCTCCTAAAGTTTCCTATCACATCCACATCCACACCACAATGCTCATTCATTTCTTCATTTGTCAATCTGTCTCTCCATGTGACTCCACATGCTCCTCTCAAATAACTCATTTCCACTGCTCTCACTCTTGACTTGTGTCCCTCCAACAACGTCCAAGCTTCACTTCCATATGTTAGAGTTGGTATCACAATACTGTCATGTAGTAACTTTTTCACTTCCATGCTCACTTCCCTGTTTCTCATCACTGCTTTCAAAGAACCAGCAACCTTTCTTCCCTGTTGCACCCTTTCAAGCACTTCCCCCTCTAAACTTCCATCCTTACTCATCACACTACCCAAGTACTTAAACACACTCACAAACTTCCATTTCCTCCTCATCCAACCTCACTGTACATTCGATGACTTCATTTCCCTCAAAGACCATAACTTTATTCTTCCCTACATTCACCTTTAGATTCCGTTTCTTACACACTCTCCCAAACTCATCCACCAAACCTTGCAGCTCCCCTTCGTCTTCACTTAACAACACAATATCATCTGTAAACAACAGTACAGGGAGTTTCCAAACACTGCCCTCTCTCATTAGGGCCGCTCCAACATCCACTGCCCTACCATGTATCTCTTTTATATCCCCATCCATATACAGACTGAACAACCATGGAGACATGACACATCCTTCTTTCAATCCAACCTTCAAACAGAAAAATTCAATCAGCTCACCATCCACACACACTGCAGCCCTCGTACATACTTTTCATGGCCTTCATCAACTTCCCATCTACTCCATATATTCTTAATACTTTCCACAATCATTGTCTATCCACCGTCATATGCTTTCTCCAAATCTATGAAGGCCACATACAACGTCTTTCCTCTTTTCCATTAATGATCTAAGAATGAATATCTGATCTACACAACCTCTTCCCTTCCTAAAACCTCCCTGTTCTTCTCCAACTAATTCTTCTGTTATTTCCTCAACTCTGTCAATAAGTATCTTACCATATACTATTCCTATTACACTAAGAAGACAAGTGCCCCTTTGATTACCACACACTTCCTTTTCCCCTTTTCCTTTGTACAGGGGAATAATTATACCCGACTTCCAATCCTCCGGGACTCTGCCTTCCTCCCAGGCCAATCTGCACATCTTCCACATCTGTCCTACTACTATCTCTCCCCCATGCTTCAGCATTTCATCACACACTCCATCAATTCCTGGGGCTTTCCCCATTTTAACTTTCTTCATTGCTTCCACAAATTCCATCCTACTATTTCCTCCTCTCTTTTCACATCCCTCCTTCTCCCAGCCATTCCCCAGCCCCTAATACTTACATTACTTTCATTCTCTATGTTCAACAATTCCTTAGTGTTCCCTCCATCTGCTCACTTTTTCTCCCTTCTCCACTAGTAATCTACCATTTTTATCTTTCATTCCCCAGCTAACTTCTTTGGCACCGTGTCTAACTTTCTTTACCTCTTTTCAGAACAATTTTTACATTCCCTCCATTTTACACTCAAGTTCCTTCCAAATTCCTCATCCGCTCTCTTCTTACTCTCTCTTACTAATCTTTTCACCTCTTTCTTCCTCTCTACACATATAACTCTCTCTTCCATCTCTCAACTTCTTCCACGCCTCTGTTTCTCATCCACTCACTATATGCTTTCTTCTTTTTGCCAAAGCCTCTCTCATCTCTTCAGTCCACCATGCTGTTCCCTGCACCTCCTTTCGTCTTCTCTTCATCCCACACACCACCTCACATGCTGCACAGATTTCTTCTGTGAATATCTTGCACACACATTCCACGTCCCCCATCTACTCCAATCTATATTTACCCAATTGCTCTGCCACTTCCCTCTTATATTCTGCCTTTTTTCCATCCTCTTGTAACTTTTCCACTCTCCTCGTATGTACTACTTCCTCTTGTCCTTCCCTACTTCTATTTCTCCATTTTATTTGGACCTCTGACCACCACCAAGTGGTGGTCCGAAAGTCCACTCCCCCAACCTCTGAATGCTCTTGCATCCATTATACATCTTCTCAGCCTTTCATCCACACACACACACAATCAATCATTGCCTTCCGTTCATTCAGTTCACCACCCACCCTTCTCATCACTCACTGTGTATACCTGTGGATCATTTTGTGCCTGAAGAGGGTATTAGCTATCACCAACCCCCTCCCGGCACAACTGTCCACTAAAGCACTGCCATTCTGATCTATCTCTGCAGGCACACCCCACTCTCTAACTACCCCATCCACCTTCCCATTCCCTATCTTTCCATTCATATCTCCAATCAAAAACACTCTCTCATTCCTTTCAAACTTTTCCATGCATGCTTCCACATTTGTCTAAAACTCTTCTCTCACTCTGCCTGCACGATCTTGCATTGGCGCATACACGCACACAATCGCCCACATTCGTAGTCTAACTTTCAGTCTTACCCACACAATCCTCGAGCCAACTGATCCATACTCTCTTATATTCTCCTTCCATCTGTTACTCACAACAATACACACTCCTTCTTTTGCTCTCTCATTCTCACCTACTCCTGAGCATATACCCCTTCCATACTCCCATTCCTTCACACTCTCACCTCCCCATTTAGTTTCCGTTAACCCTCATACATCCACTTTCACACCCTCAAGCACCTGGACAATCTCTCCTTCATCTCATCATTTGCACCCCTTACATTCCAAGCTGCCATCCATATCGTGTCCTTTGTTCGGTCCTATGTCGTCAACTTTTGGTCAGTCCTGGTCCGAAGCTTCTTGTTCATATTTTTAGTTATTTGTTTTCTGGGGAAGGGAACTAACCCTCCCCTATCCCACTTGTGTCACGCAGAGATGCATGTTTGTAATTTAGTGATAATGTTAAGTATTTTGTAGAGCTAAGAAAGGTCTGTGGAGTGACTATGTGTTGTTGAAAAGGACTTCCAGTGTTCGATGATCTCAATGTTTAGTTCTTGGAGCCTTGTGATGGTGTCTTGTGAGTGTAGGAGAGGGGAGTTGTATTTAAGTTTGCCACGTAGTAGCAGTAGTAGTAGTAGTTAGTAGTAGTACTGTAGTAGTAGTAGTAGTAGTAGTAGTAGTAGCAGTAGTAGTAGTAGTTGTTGTTGTTCCCTAGGTCTCTGGCCGAACAGCCCCGAGTCCATAAGGAAGGCCATGGCCGAGACAGGGCTTTCCCACACAGCTCTCAAAAGGTGTATGTTGTGTTGTTGGCACAAGCGATTTTGTGCAATGCAGTCTTCCATAACGTGCTTAATAGTATGGGGTGCTGTACTGCATCCTGGACAGGTATCAGCTACTGAGCCATCCAGCCTCTTCTGATAACTCAAGAGGGCTGGATGATGCCCAAATCTCAGCCTGGCCAGGTGGACCCTGTCCTCATGAGGGAGGTAGGATTCAGAAGGATGGATATCAGGAAGCTGTGCATGCAGCTGGGTGTTGTCTTTAAGTGACTGAATGGAGCGGCGAGTGATCTGAGTATGGATATGCTTCTGGAAGCTGGCTTGAAGCAGGCGCAGGGGAAGAGATGACAGTATTTGTGTATGATATCGTGTGCTGGGTGTTGTTTTGATGTTCCTTGGTGTGTGTGGATTTGCTGCCATGTAGTGTAATTGATGATGTGGGTTTGTGGAGGCTGCAGCAAGAATTTGTGTGCCTCTCATGCAAGATGATCTTTGACTTTGAGGACTTTGGTTTCTTGGTGTAGGTGATCTGTAGGTGAAGTAGCTGTGCAGCCTGTGATTATTTTTAGGGCCTTGTTCTTATGGTCTGTAGGGTGTTGTAGTGTGTTTTAGCGAGGTTAGAAGCCCAAGCAGGGCTTGTACAATTCATCACTGAATGTATAGATTGGTTGTATACTGTCTGTCATGCTGTCTTATGAGGTGAGCAATCTCCAGTGCAAAGTCTGGATTGTCATGTCTTCTACTGTGTCATGCACTGTGGTGCTGTATGTCAGTGCTAAGTAAGATAATGTTGAACTTTGTACTGTGCCTATTAACCCGCCGCGTGCCGGACACCCCAAACATAAAATGGCATGCCAGTGCCGGCCAATTTTCATTTTCATTTTCATTTTTTTTTTTTCATTTTTTTTTTTTAAGGTTAAAATGATAGATTTTGATGTGAAAAAAATGAATACGACTCACCGGAGGCTAGATGTGTGTTTTCTGGAAGTCCCCTGTCCGCCCCTCAGATGTGGTTTCCCAGAAGAACTGCAGCAAAGGTCAGAGAAAACCTCATTTTCTATGAAGGTAAACTCAGGTATTCTGGCCAACGTTACTCTGGGAAGGTCTAGGAATGTTTTGAACACTTTTCAATTCACTTCATATGCATATATATATATATTTTTTTTCACTGGATTTCACACAGAAAACATCTTTTTTTCCCATATAAATCACTTAGTGCTGCAACACCTGTCACCTGTCACGTATCTCTCTCACTGCGCATCCTTCATCTTACATTTACGGTAACTTACGTACAACTTTACTTCACTATGTACTGCAATTACACTTACAGTAAATTATTTACAACATGCCCTCAGTAAACACATACACTGTAAAAGTATTTCTGAGTGACTGTGAATACATCATCTTACACTTAAGATAACATTACTTCATCACCTCCCTCATCCAAGGGCCATAGACACACGTGGGGGGAAGTGTGGGGAAGGAGGGAAAAGTCTCATTGGAGGTGCTGGGAAGTGTGGGGGATAGGGGAACACATTCCCTCGATGTGCTGGAAAATGTAGCAAAATGAGGAACACTTTCATCAGATGTGCTGGGTGTGGGGAATTGGGGAACACTTTCTGAGGATGTGCTGGGTGCAGGGAATAGGGGAACACTTTGTCCTGAGGTGCTAGGGCAGGCTGGGTCACGTGGGTGTGAGGGATAGCACGGGTGAGATGACTCACCCGTGTCCCCAGCCAGTGGAATATTCCCAAATCTCCCTCTCTTCCTCCTAACACTTCCAACCCCACGTGGGGAAATCCTCGGCTTCCCCAGCCACCCAGGAATACTAGAAGCATCATCTTCCTCCTCTGAATCCTCCTCCTCGTCAAGTAGGGCTATGCGACGACGTGCTGATGGCCTAGTCCCTCGGGTACTAGCATACCCCACATACCTGGATTTCCTTGGTGTGGGTATTTCCTCCTCACTAGTACTTTCATCTTCTGGTTGCACATAATCCTTATCTTGCACGTCGTTGTCAACGTCGCTTTCGCCAGTGTAGGGCACCTTCAGGAGCTCCTGATATGACTGCACAGCATGAGTCGTACAAGCAGAGTGAGGCAGAGCGAGGACGATGACTCAGCGTGTGGGTGTATAGGCTGAGCGCCTGAGGCAAGGTGGTGGAAGAGTTGACGTACATCCTCACCAATTTTTGCGCGCCTAGTTTGAAAATTGGGCTCTCCATGATTTTTGGAAAAAAATTGACGTTTTAAAACAGCACTGGCACTGAGCGCGTAGCTGCATAACGCCGTTTTAAAATGGCACTGGCACGGGGCAGGTTAAATGCTGGTGACAGGTGGGTTGTTTGGTGTGCTGAAGTGCTTTTCTGTTTCTTCAGCTAATTTTGTCCATTCTCTCTTGTAGTTTGTATGTGAGGCATGATCACTTGAGTCTGGATTATGTTCCTTTGGTGATAATGATAGGCAAATGATCTGCAGTTAATTTGGCATCCCATTGTCATGTGGTGTTGAGTCTGGAGAGGAGGAAGTGTAGTTTGCCTGATGTGGGATGAGGATGTATTGTGGGGTCAATGAGAATGTACAATTCGCTGAATTGTGAAGCAATGTCAAGGCCTCAGCAGATGCTTTGATTGTGTTTGTACCAGTCTGTGTTTTTAGCTCTTAAGTCCCCAGCAGTGACAGAGTTAGGTGCCTGTGTTAAGGGGAAGTACTAAGGGTTGTATTGTGCTGATACAGCATAGAAGGAGTCAGGGGAATGTTTTTCATTCATTCATTCATTGCCAGATGCCATGTATCCCAAACGGGGTGGCCAAGGGCTTAGAGTTAATTGTTTTACAGGGAGGGGCACTAATCCTCCACCAACCCCACTTGACACGTAGGGATGCCAACAGCATCTGGTGTTCCCAGGCGGTCACCAATCCAAGTACTAACCAGACCCAACGTTGCTTAACTTCGCTGATCGGACAGGAAGCGGTGTACTCAACGTGGTATGGCCGTTAAATGTAATTTTTTTTTCTTTGTGACCAGATTTGACACTGAGTGACTGTATTTTGAATGTTATGTCATTCTGGAAAAATGACTGTGTTGTTTGTCTTAAGCCTTTGTAGAGGAGGTAAAGGGTTATTGTTGTTGCTGTGGCCCAAGGCATATCTGGATGTGACCCTGGTGGCCCACAGGCTAAAGCTGACCTTCTCCAGCCATCCACCATCCTGCTTCTGGGGTACAAGAAAGAAGCTGAGGGATGTTTTTATAACCAGCAGTTTGTATCAGTACTTATGTAATAAAATACTCATCTCCAGCACCTGGGGTGAAGGGTTAACAGAAACTATGACTCATGATTGTACACACATTCAACATAATGCAATGAGTATTTATAAGTGAAGAAGCCTAAGTAATAGTCATATTCTAAATGCCAATGGAGATTTCACACCACCATTTCTTTGCTAATTTCATTCTGCACATATACCCTTGTATGTTCCTAGTGCAAATTATATCAGTACCAAAATGATATACTGTACTACAAACAGCATACAAGATAATACTGAGATTCAGAAGGCAAAATATATCACTAAGAAAGAGATGCTAAGAAGTCTCACATGCCACCTAACATATGGTCCTAACTGTTACTAACCAAGGACAAAACTGGAGTGGAGTAGAATCTTAAGGCTGCCTTGTATATCTGGCTGTGGGGTCAATCCAATGGTTTCCCAGGGGCAGTGGTCCTTCAGCATTCGAGTTTGTTCTTCCGGACTCAGATCTATAGTGGTGGGAGCAGGAGTTGTGGTGGTGGTGGTGGTGGTGGTGGTAGTGGTGGTTGTTGTGGTAGTTGTGGTTGTGGTGGTGGTAGTGGTATCATTACCAGTAGCTGCTGTGCTATTCTCTGTCTCATCATTTGGACTAATGGTTGTTGTCGTAGTGGTTATATTACTGCTAGTACTGGTAATATTACTTGTACTATTACTAGTGATATTAATAGTATTATCACCTAAGGTTGTGGTACCATTACTGCTATCAATGGTGCTACTATTACCATCATCAACTGGTGTGCTACTATTATCGTCACTAACTGGTGTGCTACTACTGATATCATCAACTGGTGCGCTACTACTGCTTACATTAGCTTCCTTGGCATCACTGTTTGAGCTAACAGCACTACTGCCACTAGTATCACCACCATTGTCACTATCATTGTTACTGTTGTCATTAGTGGTGTTGTTTGTGTTCTTATTAGCTTCATTATCATCAATGCTGCGCTTTTTCTTGCTGCTGCTGTTGCTGCTTTCCTGATCCCCACTGCTGCTGTTCACATTACTGCTGTTTGTGCTGGCCTCTACTGCTGGCTGTGAAAAAAAGAATATGGCTGATATTAGCACCTTCAATCTGATAACATGTGTGTTTTGTTTTTCCTATCTCCCAGCAATTTTATGCAGTTAAGGAATGACTATTCCAATTCCAACTGGAGGTGTTCAACACAGCCTTAATTATCCCTTTCATTATGAATAAATTCTTCCTTCTTTCCCCCCCCCCCAACTCTGGGCATAGGCTTTACAGCCTGCTATCAAGGCCCAGCAGTCCTCCTACATACCATACACCTCTACATGTCACCATTTCGGCGCTAACACCCACCGTCCATATTGAATACATGCTAGGGCTGTCTCATACAGGACTGGTGTATTGGTATTAAAGGGGGTATTTTTACGACATGTCGGCGGGTCTTCTGGTAGATCAGTAAAGCCTGATTTAATGAAATTCAAATCCTTAAACTGTTCCCTGCCCCAGCGGGGATTTGAACCCGGGTCCGTTAGGACTACAGGCCACCTCTCTACCGATTGAGCCACTGCCTCCCCCTAACAGTCATCTGGTACTGAACTGCATATTACTGTAGTACTAATATGTGTACCTCCAGGCTCAAATGAATGTGAGCCTGGTGGACTGCATTCTGAAGAACCCTACTTTTTTTTTTTTTTTTTTTTTTTTTTTTAATTCAAGGATGAAAGAAACAACAGCTAGAAGCCTGCAAGATTGCTCCCTCCAAGGAAAAATAAAAACCAAACAATAGAGGACCAAATTCAAGATCCATTCATATCAAGATGCCTGGACACACTGCATTTAAAAGACTGGAGGTCATAGGCAGTAGGAAATACAGACAGAGGAAGACAGTTAAAGAGCTGACCTGCAGCAAACATGAGGAAATGGGAGTAACAATTAACTCTTGCATTAGCTGGACAGAAAAGGTATGAGATTTTGCTGCTAGATGGGTGCTACACGCCTGCCGTACTGGTGGAGGGATGCACACAGACAGCTCAGAGAAGCAGTCCATCATCATCCTTTTGAAGAATGAAGAGGGGGATGAGAGACATTTGTTTAACTGAACAGTGGAGCATCTTGGTTATACTGTACTAGGATACTAGCACCACCACATGAGGGTGTCCCTCTCCAGCACCAGTGGATTGATTAACATGAAAATACATGGCTGGATTCAAGGCGTAAATATCCATAAATTACATGGCAGTCAGTTTTTGCTTCAGTCCCTACCTTCCCCTACAATATGACAAACAACCATCATATTTACAATCCTGGTTCCTCGTTCAGTCTGAGGTACAAACAGGCTGGCATAAAGGTCATGCCCTGATCTTAAACTCATGATACCATGTTGCATTTGAAGGAATCTATACACTAAGTATACTATGGCTTTTTCACTTCCATGCTCACTTCCCTGTTTCTTATCACTGCTTTCTAAGAACCAGCAACCTTTCTTCCCTGATGTACCCTTTCAAGCACTTCACCCTCTATACTTCCATCCTTACTCATCACAGTACCCTAGTACTTAAATGCACTCACATTTTCCATTTCCTCCTCGTCCAACCTCACTGTACATTCACTGACTGCACTTCTTTTGAAGACCATAACTTTACTCTTCCCTACATTCACCTTTAGATTCTGTTTCTTACACACTCTCCCAAACTCATTCACCAAGCCTTGCAGCTCCCCTTTGTCTTCACTTAACAACACAGTATCATCTGCAAACAACAGTAGAGGAAGCTTCCAAACACTGCCCTCCAACATCCACTGCCCTACCTTGTATCTCTTTTATAACCCCATCCATTTACAGATTGAACAACCATGGAGACATGACACATCCTTGTTTCAATCCAACCTTCAAACAGAAAAATTCACTCAGTTCACTATCCACACACACTGCAGCTTTAGCACCCTCATACATACATACATACATATATACTGCAATTCAAAATCAGCATGATTTTGCAGTCTGCCTCTAATATCACTACATCTCTTATGCACCCACTTACTGTAAATACTGCACAAAATGGAATTATTTCCCACACCTTCGTGCCAAACTATGCAAGGTCACACCCCTACTACTATGACAGTACTGTGCTGCCACCTGCCCTAGAAATCATCAGTTTTGTTTCATTTACAATTACTTCCAAACCCTTGTACAACTACCCCCTTCTATCTTTCCACTTCCTAAATCACTCCTCCACTACCTTCTCATTTTCTGCAATTAACATCAGATCATCAGCATATAACACCTCCCACGGGAATCAAGTTCTAAAGTCAAATGAGACAGCTTCATGCACCATAACAAACAATAAGGAGCTTAAAGCTAACGCCTGATGCACACCAACATTCAGAGAAAATTTATCGTTAAAATCTCTTTTCACTCCAACCTGAGTCTGAACACCGTCATACACTGCCATAACCAGTCTAACCATTCTTACTGCCCACCTAACCACCTCCCTTGGCACTCTGTCAAAAGCCTTCTCCAAATCAACAAAAGCAAAACACATCTACATATATATAATGACCTCTTAATTTATGCATGGGGTGTGTTCTTTTAATGGTTGTGTAATGTGAATGTCATGTAATTTAAACATAATTATCCCACAGAAAACAAAGGTAAATGAGGGGAATACAGTCTGTGGTTGTGAAACATTGAACTATTTACCATGTAGTACAAAGCATTTATGGTATTTATCACTCTGTACATGCAGGCATCTCTTACTTTATGATGTTTACAATACAGTTTTAATTACCTTGAAACTAAGGCATAGTTAGCTATTATGTTAACCATTTCTGCAAGCTAAAACAGCTGGCAAAACACAGCAATCTTCACATTGGCAAGTGATGTGATTTGTCCCGTCCTGCTTAACAACAACAAAGCAGGTGGAATTTGTCAGGGATCCTCCATGACAACTGGTGCTGTGCTTCTAACATCTATCTATCTATTGCCAGACGCCTCAATCCCATTTGGGGTGGCCACAAACAAATCGCCTCCAAGTTGCCCTGTCCCCCGCCATTTCACTGCCCTGTTCCCAACTCACACACCCCCTCTCTCATATACCTCTCCACCCCATCCCTCCATCTCATCCTCGGCCTCCCCCTCCCTCTTCCCCCCTCCACCTCACTCACACACTCTCTTTGTCAGTCTTTCACCCTCCATCCTCTCAACATGGCCAAACCACCTCAGTGTGTTCCTTATAACGCTTCCTATCACATCCACATCCACACCACAATGCTCCTTTATATGCTCATTCGTCAGCCTGTCTCTCCATGTGACTCCACAGGCTCCTCTTAAATAACTCATTTCCACTGCTTTCACTCTTGACTTGTGTCCTTCCAACAACGTCCAAGCTTCACTTCCATACGTTAGAGTTGGTATCACAATACTGTACTGTCATGTAGTAACTTTTTCACTTCCATGCTCACTTCCCTGTTTCTTATCACTGCTTTCAAAGAACCAGCAACCTAACATCCAGGTAATGAATTTTCCAAGTCTGGATGATAAACAGGGCATTACAAAATGTGTTTAAAACTGTTGTCTGCTGCTAGTCGTCAGCATTAAAAAAAAAAAAAAAAAAAAAAAAAAAAAAAAAAAATCTTTAAGAAGCACAAGTTTCAAACTTTATTTCAACTATACTTTTCATTATTATATATGCTCCAAAATAATATTTTACTTACAATTACAAAACTGATATTAAGCTCGCTTGTGTACCAACTGCAGCAGCAACCCATGACACAAACCTGTTATCCATGCCTCATTGCAAGCAAAACCTTGATTACTGTTGATTATTTGGGCTAACAGCACGTGCAAATGGTCAATGTGTTAACCATTTTTTGCTCAGTGTGATCCCACCTTAAGTCAGAAATCCTCTGAAGAGTTTGCACTACTTTGGATCTGGATGTGATAGGAAGCGTTAGGAGAAACACACTTAAGGTGGTTTGGTCATGTGGAGAGGATGGAGGGTGAAAGACTGACGAAGAGAGTGTATGTGAGAGAGGTGGAGGGGGGAAGAGGGAGGGGGAGGCCGAGGATGAGATGGAGGGATGGGGTGGAGAGGTATATGAGAGAGGGGGGTGTGAGTTGGGAGCAGGGCAGTAAAATGGCGGGGGACAGGGTGACGTGGAGGCGATTTGTTTGTGGCCACCCCAAACGGGATTGAGGCATCTGGCAATAGATAGATAGACAGACATCTGCAGCCTTCCTCAACAGCATTCGACTGTTTTACCCTAAGTTACTAACACCAAACAATGGCCAACGGCCAAACAGTGGATCTGCCATCTCCAAACTTCCCCTGTTCCAGACAAATCCCTCAATCAGCAAACAGTTGTAGATTATGCAATACTATATCTAAACTCTCCCGTTCAAAGAGTCTCCTATAAACTGATGAAACTTATGTAACAGTGTTTAGGATAATGTAAAAAGATGTTATCCGATTATTCAAGGCATTCAGCAGACATCTGTAACTACCTGCAGCCCTGCTTCCTCTGGCTTGGGGACAAAACCCAAATATGCCTTCTCTCCCTTCACCTGAATAAAACTATCTAGAGGTAGCATGAATACACTAGAAAAAAAAAAAATTATCACAACCCTAGGCTTATCTTTTACCTTAACTCAGTGGAGATTTTTTTCCATTTGCAGCTTCTTGCACATAGTTCAGTGGGAGAAAATGACAATGGCACAGTTCTGCATCCCTTCTAAAGAACTTCTTCATGGTTAGCATCACATTCTAGTATTAAACTACTGTTACAACTCTGTATGGAAGATGGAAATATGGCCAATTTAGGCCAGGTTACATTGACAAGAATACAGTCTACCTCTGGCTCTGGTTCCTTGGGTGTGGGTAAAGAACAAGAGCACTCCTCATCTTCTTTTGCACCTGGCCGGCCATATCTTCTAATTGGGGGTGGAAATATCTCCTCGGGCAACAGGGAGGGGGCAGGGACAGAGGAGGGTTGGTAGTGGTGAAGCAGATGATCCAGTGAGCCCATAGTACCTGGAAAATGGAAGAGATTTCTATTTTTTCTTACCTAAGTTGAGTTATCTGGGACAAGCAGGTAGAGTTACATGGAGACAGATCAACAAATGAGAAAGTTAAGGAGTGTTTTGGTGCTGACATGGATGCTGATCTTGCAGCTGATTTTGAGTGTGTGGTATGTAAATGAGAGGATACAGAAGGAGAGAGGTGGAAAAGCATTAATCTTGGTGGAGAGTTTCTTGAATGTGTGGAGTTTTGTTATTCAGGTGACATGATATGTGCTGGAGCTGGGGCTGGAGTTAGCTCGCCTGCAAGTGTAAGCAATGGTTGGATGAAGTTAGCTCGCCTGCAAGTGTAAGCAATGGTTGGATGAAGTTTAGTGAGTTGTTGCCTCTCCTGACAATGAGGGGGCTCTCCTTTTATGCATGACATTCTTGTCTGCAGCATGTGTTAGAAGTGTAGTTCTGTATGGTAGTGAGACTTGGGCAGTAAGGGAAGGGACATTCACTTGCTCAAATGTACAGAGATGAGAATAATCAGATGAATGTCTGGTTCATCCTTGAATGATAGGCCTGAGGGAGTTAGGATTGAAAATGAACAGCTGAGAGGAAGGATGGGACTTGAATGTTAGTAATGTGATGAGAAGGGGTAGACTGAGAAGATCTGGGCATGTGGAGAGCATGGTGGATGACAATTTGGTGTGGAGGGTGAGAGATGTGAATGCTGAGGGGTGAGGTGTGAAAGACATACATAAACAGACTTGGGATGAGGTCACATAGAGTGACCTCAGGATAATGGACTGAATAAAGACGCTGCCTGAGAGTGAGCAGTGTGGAAAGCCATCATCAGCTGACCAAGGTCAACACATACAAGCATACTGAAGCCTTTGTAAATGAAACAAAACAAGATTATTGGCAGACAGGAAGAAAAGCAGATAGATAAATGGATGCACAGATAATCACACATGCTGGATAGAATAAGGCATAAAGTTATATGTGAATGATAATGAATGGGCAAAACAACACATACCATTGTTGTCTGCTGGTGTGACATCCAAGAGGCGAGCCATCAGATTGTAAAGTTCGACGTTGCGGAAACTAGATGTTGTGTAGTTCACCTTCATGTCATGTCCGAAACCCACAAACACTGCCTGGGGAGAGCAACATCCATTTCTTAGTAACATGGTTACATTCAATTCAGTAAATGTAAATGATTTTCTGAAGTACATGAAAGCATTTGTTTTTTTAACTACTGAGTTATATGAAAGTGGCAGTGATTGTAGCGTATGCACCGTGTGAGGACAGGAGTGAGAGAGAGAGAGAGAAAGACAGATTTTGGGATGAGTTGGGTGAAGTAGTGGGAGAAATGCCCAGGAGCTATAAAGCGATCATAATGGGGGATATGATGGAAGAGTAGGCACTGGTCCTGAGGATGACATAATGGGTTGTTATGGAGTACCAGGAGGAAATGATATAGGAAGCAACTAAAGGGTATGTGTCAGGAGAAGGTTGTGCATTTGTAACTCATACTTCAAACACAAAGATGCACATAAATAACATGGTATAGAGGGAACAGGGATCGTGTTGAAAGAAGCCTGATTGATTACGTGGTTGTAGAGAGGTCGGTGATGGGGATGGCTGCTGATACAAGGACTGTGAGAGGACGATGTGGAGGTCTGTCAGATCATATGATTGTGGTATGCAAGATCAAGCTGAGAGAAGTAAGGTGGATCAGGAGAGAGAGGAGAAGTCAGGGAGAGAGACTGAAAGTTGAGAACCTGAGGGTCAAAGAAATGGCAGATGATTACAGGACCAAAGAAGAGGAGGAGTTAGAATCAATGAAAGGAATGAAATGGATCTGGAGGAAAAGAGGAAGAAGTGGTTACAGTGGTTACAGGACAGGGGTTCAGCTGAAATAAGAACTGAATATAGTGAGAGCAAGAAGCACGTAAAGAGACTAGTGAAGAGGAAAAAGAAGGACGTAAATGATGATCTAGGAAGAAAAATGAATGTGAACTACTCTGAAAATAGGAAGTTATTCTGGAAAGACGTGCCGAAATGCAGAAGTGAAAGTGGAAAGAAATGTGATGGTGTGAAGGATGTAGGTGGTAGATTATTAATCCATTGGGATGAAGGACCAGATGGAGAGAATATTTTGAAAGCCTGATGAATGGGAATAGAGACAGCAGAGCAGCCGTAAACATGACTGGTTTTGGGGGTGTGCAGAGAAAGAATGCAGTGCCAGGAGACATGACACTCGCACAGGTGAAGAGTGATGTGAAGCGGCTGAAAAATGGGAAAGCAGCTGGGGATGATGAGGTGTATGCAGAGAAACTTAAGTGTAATGGAGAGAATGGAATGAAGTGCTTGTTGGGAGATATGTAAGAAAGCATGGATGAGTGAAACTGTGCCTGCAGAGTGGAAAATGGCTGTGATTGCACCCCTGTACAAAAATAAAGGTGAGCGAAGTGAGTGCAAGAATTATCATGGCATAAGTTTACTGAGTGTGGTAGGGAAGGTATATGGAGGAATTATTACAAAGAAAGTAAGAGAGATCTCAGAAGTCCTAGTGAGTGATGAACAGGGTGGCTTTGGGAGTGACAAAGGATGTGTGGATCAAATATTTGCAGTGAGACAGATAGCAGAGAAGGCTTGTGAAAAGGATCATAAGGTGTTTATGGCATTCATGGATCTGGAGAAAGCATACGACAAAGTGGACAGAGAGGGACCGTGGAAAGTTTTGTGCACGTACAGTACGATGTAGATAGTAAGCTGCTAGGTGCCAACAAGAGTTTTTATGATGGTAGTGAGGTATGTGTATGGGTTAATGGGCATCTAAGTGCATGGTTCACGATCAGTGTGGGCGCGCAACAAGGTTGTGTGATGTCCCCATGGTTGTTCAATACGGTATATATAACGATGGGGTATAAGAGAAGTAAAAACATGAGTAATGGAGAGAGGGATGGCGCTGGTAATGAATGGTGATACATGGAATATCTCAAATTTGTTGTATGCTGATGATGCACTACTGCTTGCAAATACTGGATATGAACTTAGTAGGTTAGTGCAGAGTTTTGATGATGTCAGTGAGCATTGTGCCTTAAGAGTAAATGCAGAAAAGGGTAAAGTGATGGTTATTGAGAGAGAAGGTGACTCCCAGTGCGATGTTACAGTAAATGGAGAGAGATTGGAATTTGTGACAGAGTTCAAATACCTGGGTACAGTGATAGAAAAGAGAGGAAAATGTGCAAAAGAAGTTGAACGTAGCGTGACACAAGGAAGAGAAGTAGCTGGTGCAATGAAGGCCTTGATAAGAAACAGACGCCTGGGTGTCACAGCTGCACGAGGCTTACACGAAGGAGTGTTAGTACCAACTTTAACATATGGACGTGAGACTATGGTGTGGCATGAAAACGAAAAGTCAAGAGTAAGAGCAGTGGAGATGGGACTGCTGAGGAATATGTGGAGTACAGAGGGTGGATAGGATACTAAGTAATGTGATTCGTGAAAGATGTGGAGTGAGGATGTCGGTGGACACCAGAATCGAAGAGAGAGTACAGGTGTACTGAGATGGTATGGTCATGTGGAGAGAATGGATAACAACAGAGTGGTGAAAAAGGTATACATGAGCAAATTTGAAGGAGGGAGGAGGCAAGGTAGGCCAAGGAGAAGGTGGAGAGATATGGTGGACAAGTGTGTAAGGAAGAGAGGTTTGGAAGTCGGTGAGGCTAGGGAACTGACAAGAGATCGAGCTGGATGGATGAATGTTGTAAGATGTGCATGATCAGCAATTTGGCACCCCTTTTTAATGTGGCAGTGTCTGGACTGACTCTATCGGATACGTTTATGTGAAGCTACAAAACGTGGTGAAAGTTTTTGGCGTATCCGATAAAGCCAGCATTCTGGGGGCTTAAATGATGAGTGAATGGAAGCGTGGCCCACTGGACTGGACAAATTTGGGCTGTCTGGACACTGCTACTCCTCACCCTGCCCTAGGGTTGGAAAGGAGGTCCAGATTATTGATGAAGATGACGATGACGACGACGACGATGATGATGACGACGATAACGATGATGACTGATGATGATGATGATGACGATGATGACTGATGATGATGATTGATGATGACGATGATGATTGATGATGACGATGATGATGATGCTGTTATATGAAGGTAGAAGCTTCCGTAGGTCTTTGCTATCTATTACAGTATCAGATGCCTTAATCCCAGAATGGGTGGTCACAAACAAATTATCTATATGTTACCCTGTCTTCTATCATCAGGGTGCCCTCTCTCCATCTCACACACCCCTCACTCATATGTGGTACTTCATCTCATCCCTCCACCTCATCTTCAGTCTCCCCCTCATGTCTCCCTCCACATTATTTACATATTCTCTGTCACTCTCTCATTAGCCATTCCTTCCACATCGTCAAACCATCTCAAAGTACTGCTTTTGCTTTTCAACTTGTCAAAACAGTGAATGCAAATGTTTTTCTGGAGTACTGTATATGAAACAATTGGCTTGTCAGAGTTCAGCCACATGAAGGTAGAAACTGCAGGTCATCACTATATGAATGCCTTTTTTGTTGCTCATGTTTGTTATTAAACCCACAGTGGTTTACAGAAGAAATACTGTCTCATAAGAGTTCCACTGCTACGTACTAAGGTAAGTTAATAGCATCCTCCACTTTGTAGAACTAAATGCACCAGAAAAATTATGTTGCTGTATTTTACAACACATCCCAGACTGTAACCCAGGAAACCATTTACAACACTGGGTGGTAACCATATAACCTGATCATGGGGTGAAGTGGAGCTTACTATGGTGTCCCTGTTACATACATACATACATCATCTAATCCTGTGTTGCTCCATAAGGAGTGTAGGAGCCCAGGACTAGGCAAATTGGTCCTGACATTTAAGATGAGAGTGACTGGCCTCACTCACCCATGAGTGGCATTACATGAACAAAAAAACTTTAATGCAGCATCCACCAAGGAGCTAAACCTTCACAATTTTGCACGGAGATGTCAACCGCAAGAGAACATTGGTTCACTGCATGGAACAGTCCTGCAGGGTGGCTGCTTTCTGTGGTTCATGGGTCTGCTCAGACAGACAGAATGGGATTAATCAACAACAATAACAACAAGGAGAACTGCTTGTATCTTACTGTTGCAGCTTTTATTGTGGTCCTAGACTCATCTGAACATAAACTAAATGGACTCCATGGGGAAGATCCCCTAGTGCAATTCACCATCCTCATTTTTGGGAACAGGTAGGGAACTGAGGGTATTTTGTTTAACTTGGCTGTGGATCTACCCAATCATATCAGTGCCACTGCCTGAAGGCATCCCCCTCCAACATCAACCCCTATAAAGCTGACTTGCCAATTTACCTCAATTTACAGTAAGAGAAAAAGTGAGCAGATGGGAAGAACACTTTAAGGAACTGGTAAACACAGAATATGAAAATAATGCAAAAATAAGTGGCAAGGGAATGGCTGAGAGAAGGAGGGTGGTGAGAAGAGAGAAAGAGATCAGTAGGATGGAAGTGCTGGAAGCAATGAAGAAAGTCAAAATGAGGAAAGCCCAAGGAATGATGGTGTGTATGAAGAAATGATGAAACATAAGGGAAAGATAGTAGAAGAATGGATTGAGAAGATGTGCAGATTGGCCTGGGAGGAAGGCAGAAGGTAGAGTCCCGGAGGATTGGAAGTCAGGTATACTTATTTCCCTGTACAAAGGAAAAGGGGAAAAAGAAGTGTGTGGTAATCATAGGGGCAATTGTCTTCTTAGCGTAACAGGAAAAGTATATGTTAAGAGACTTATTGACAGAGTTAGGGAAATAACAGAGAAATCAGCTGGGGAAGAACAGGGAGGTTTTAGGAAGGGATGAGGTTGTGTAGATCAGATATTCCCTCTTAGCTCTTCAGTGGAAAAGTTTCTAGAGAAGAGCCTTTGTGGATTTGAAGAAAGCATATGACAGAATGGATAGACAAAGAATGTGGAAAATATTAAGAATTTATGGAGTAAATGGGAAGTTGTTGAATGCCATGAAGAGCATGTATGAAGGTGCTCAGGCTGCAGTGTGTGTGGATAGCAAACTGAGTGAATTTTTCTATCTGAATGTTGGACTGAAACAGGGATGTCATGTCTCCACGGTTGTTCAATCTGTCTATGGATGGGGTTACAAAAGAGATACAAGTTAAGACTGTGGATGTCTGAGTGGCCTTCATGAGAGAGAGCTACGTTTTCGAAACTCCCTGTACTGTTGTTGGCAGGTGATACTGTATTGTTAAGTGAAGATGAAGGAGAACTGCAAGGCTTGGTGAATGAGTTTGGAAGAGTGTGTAAGAAACGGAATCTAAAGAAGAATGTAGGGAAGAGTAAAGTTATGGTCTTCAAGAGAAGTGAAGTCAGTGAATTTACAGTGAGGTTGGATGATGAGGAAGTGGAAAAGGTGAGAGCATTTAAGTACCTGGGTAGTGTGACAAGTAAGGATGAAAGTTTGGAGGATGAAGTGCTTAAGGAAGGTTGCTGGTTCTTCAATAGCAGCGATAAGAAACTGGAAGTAAAAGGGTCACTGCATGACAGTACTGTGATACCAACTTCAATGTATGGAAGTGAAGCTTGGACCTTGTTGGAAGGACAGAAGTCAAGAGTGAGAGAAGTGGACATGAGTTATTTGAGAGGAGCATGTGGAGTTACATGGAGACACAGACTGACAAATGAGGAAGCGGAAGAGCACTGTGATGTGGATGTGGATGTTAAAGGAAGCATTGGGAGAAATACACTGAGGTGGTTTGGCCATGTGATGAGGATGGAGTGTGAAAGACTAATGAGGAGAGTGTGAGTGAGTGACGTGGAAAGGGGGAGAGGGAGAGGGAGGCTGAGGATGAGATGGAGGAATTGAGTGGAAAGGTATATGCATGGGAGGGGGGGGGGAGCAGTGAAATGGCGGGGGACAGGGCGACATGGAGGTGATTTGTTTGTGGTCACCCCTTACTGGAGTAAGGTATCTGGCAACAGATAGACAGACAGATACAGTATCAACTGTATGGAAAAAGCTGCGATATTCTGTGAGACATCCCTGACTTATAACAAGGATTGCTGTGTGTAATACTAAATATGATTAATGCCTTACCTGCATGTCAGGGTGAAGGTTATTGAAGCCATACTCAGCCATCTTGCAATAGTTGTGTGTGTGTGTCACCACTCGCATGTTCTGACGTGTGTCCACCAACACACCCTCAATGCGATCATTGTTTGCATAGTGGTACCTGTAATAATATTTGGATATAATTCTATAGTGTACCAACATTTAATAATATACACAAGATAACCATTTACTGAATGTACTATTATACCAGTGTGCTGGAATTAATACAGAAATAGTAACACAGTCACCTGGACACCACCTTTCTTTTCAACTCCCTTACAGGATTTAAAGTTAAATGAAACATAAAAGTACACTGAGGGGAGGTTTATACATTGTTAAAAAAGTGATCTGCTGTTGAAAAGAATGAAAGTTTAATTCTAGACTAGTGTAGGGAACAGCCTGATGATTAAAAATTGCTAAAACAGAGTTTACTGACCTTCCACAAGATCCACCAGTGTCATAAAAACACTGCTGCTCATACCATCACATGTCTTGAATGAGACAATTCCAGCAGGTATTCAAAATGCAGGTGACCTGTGAAGGAGTGTGATACACAGGAGGGCTGCTGAACCTATGGGAATGGACTATCATGTCTATGGCCAGACAAAGAAAAAATTAATAATAGAAAATTATTACTAACCTTCGAGGAAGGAGTTTTTTGGGCATAACACGGATTTTGGAGTTTTTACATCTTGACTGCTCCAAGATTGCTTCCTCAGTCACTGTAAGGAAACACTGCATTACAATTTCCTGAAGCTTCAATTCCAGGATTTACATCAACATCTGACACCAATTTTCCATTATTTCAAAGGGTAAGTATGAGTGAGAGTATATCATGATTCTAGGGATATGAATCGTGAATGAATGAGAGTGTCGCTCATTTCATATGGTAAAATTTTTATAATTTTCCCTCAATAAAGTTTTTCCTTGCTCCTTAGATGGAAAAAGAAGCTAGCATGATGTTGGTGACTGCAAGCAATATGCACAACAAGATGAGTTTTATCATAAAGTAGTTAGAGGACTGGTCTGCTGTCTGAAAAGGAAAAGAGTTTAATTTCTGACTGGGTCTGGAAAGGGTCCCATAATTTTAATTTCATCAAAGCTGCTGGTCTTTTTGGTGCTGTTGTTGCACTTTGGTCATGCCTGGCTCAGCAGATGCATACATCATAGGTAAGAAACTGCCCGCACAGGGTCATCCCATAAGTTCCTTGCACAGAGTAAGCTGAGTAGTTGGGAAAGACTATGGCAGGTTTGTTCTAACCCACAGATTATGGCAAGTTTAACCTGAAAGAGATCCCAAACCCCTTTCTACTCAGCTGATGGCCAAGCATAGTGAAACTAGAGGGTTAATTTGATTAATAACCAATAAGACTTATTAACTATGGCCCACTGTGGCCCACTGAATTTCATGCAATCATGATTTAGTATTCAAGGCATTGGAAAAGAACTGTTCTGTCACATGAATACAAAAAGATCATAGTGGCACAGCTTGTAGTGGCAATGAGGTATGTCCTCATGACCAGTAATGATAAAAAGCTAAGAATTACATAGCTTGGAGGTACACTCAAACCATTTTGGATTGCAGGTTTTGTATTTTCATTTGCCTATAACTTATTAGGTAAAGTGTTGGTGACCAGTAGAAGGTTCCTGCACACTTGAAGGGTAGTTGGGAAAGACTATGGCAGGTTTGTTCTAACCTACAGATTATGGCAAGTTTAACCTGAAAGAGATCCCAAACCCCTTTCTACTCAGCTGAGCAAAGGTAGGGCAAGCCTTACCCACTGGAGAAGGAGGTCTACCTCTTGCAATGTCTCTTGTAAAGTGAACAAAATCATGTGGCAGTACTAAGGTTATAAAGTAATAGAAAATATCTCTTCATAAAGATAGGGTTAATAGGTAGTTTTCTGTAATTTGCTGAAAACTTAATACCAAAAAAGCATATAAAGACTGTTACTAACATCAGCACATCAGTTTCTTACTTGTACTTCCTGGGAGAGCACCAAGTCTACCCACAGCACCTATGTAAACGCGCACGAGTTCCTCAATGTTCAGGATGAAGGTCTCCAGGTAGAATGATGACGAGCAGTCGGTAGGTGATGCGCCGTGGTCTGACACAACCAGGACATTGACACAGCCTGCTAAATTCATCCCAACCAACTCAGACATCAGAAGGTCAATCATTCTGTCAACCTCCATCAGTGCTGCCCTGCCCTGGTTGGAATGAAAGAAAACTGATGTAATAATAAATAATAATAATAATCATCATAATTCATACAATGAATGGAAGAGAAATAGGGGCATGGAAGAAGTTGAGAGGCGGAAGAGAGAGTTATATGTAGAAAGAAAGAAAGAGGTCAAAAGATTAGTACGAGAGAGTAAGAAGAAAGTGGATGAGAATTTGGAAGGAATTTGAGTGTAAAGTGGAGGGACTGTAGGAAAATGTTCTGGAAAGACGTGAAAAGAGTAAGACAGGGTGGAAGTGAAGTTAGCAGGGGAGTGAAAGATAAAAATGGTAGATTACTAGTGGAGAAGGGAGAAAAAGTGAGCAGATGGAGAGAACACTTTATGGAATTGTTGAACATAGAGGATGGAAGTAATGCGAGTATAAGTGGCTGGGGAATGGCTGGGAGAAGGAGGGAGGTGAGAAGACAGGAAGAAATCAGTAGGATAGAAGTTGTGGAAGCAATAACGAAAGTTAAATCGGGGAAAGCCCCAGGAATTGATGGAGTGTGTGGTGAAATGCTGAAGCATGGGGGAGAGATAGTAGTAGAATGGATGTGTAAGATGTGCAGATTGGCCTGGGAGGAAGGTAAAGTCCTGGAGGATTGGAAGTCAGGTATAATTATTCCCTTGTACAAAGGAAAAGGGGAAAAAGAAGTGTGTGGTAATCATAGGGGCATTTGTCTTCTTAGTATAACAGGAAAAGTGTCTGGTAGGATACTTATGGACAGAGTTAGAGAAAGAACAGAGAAATTAGTTGGAGAAGAACAGGGAGGCTTTAGGAAGGGAAGAGGTTGTGTAGATCAGATATACATTCTTAGATCTTTAGTGGAAAAGTTTCTAGAGAAGGGAAAGAAGTTGTATGCGGCTTTCATGGATTTGGAGAAAGCATATGACAGGGTGGATAGACAAGGATTGTGGAAAGTGTTAAGAATATATGGAGTAGATGGGAAGTTGTTGAATGCTGTGAAGAGTATGTACGATGGTGCGAAGGCTGCAGTGCGTGTGGATGGTGAACTAAGTGAATTTTTCTCTTTGAAAGTTGGGTTAAAACAGGGATGTGTCATGTCTCCATGGTTGTTCAATCTGTACATGGATGGGGTAATAAAAGAGGTACAAGGTAGGGTAGTGGATGTTGGAGTGGCCCTGGTGAGAGAGGATAGCGTTTGGAAACTCCCTGTACTGTTGTTTGCAGATGATACTGCGTTGTTGAGTGAAGACAAAAGGGGAGCTGCGAGGCTTGGTGGATGAGTTTGGGAGAGTGTGTAAGAAACGGAATCTAAAGGTGAATGTAGGGAAGAGTAAAGTGATGGTCTTTGAGAGGGGTGAAGTCAGTGAATGTACAGCGAGGTTGGATGGTGAGGAACTGGAAAATGTGAGGACATTTAAGTACTTGGGTAGTGTGATGAGTAAGGATGGAGGTTTGGAGGGTGAAGTGCTTGAAAGGGTACAGCAGGGAAGAAAGGTTGCTGGTTCTTTGAAAGCAGTGATAAGAAACAGGGAAGTGAGCATGGAAGTGAAAAAGTTACTACATGGCAGTATTGTGATACCAACTCTAACGTATGGAAGTGAAGCTTGGACGTAGTTGGAAGGACACAAGTCAGGAGTGAGAGCAGTGGAAATGAGTTATTTAAGAGGAGCCTGTGGAGTCACATGGAGAGACAGGCTGACGAATGAGGATATAAAGGAGCGTTGTGATGTGGATGTGGATGTGATAGGAAGCGTTATGAGGAACACACTGAGGTGCTTTGGCCATGTGGAGAGAATGGAGGGTGAAAGACTGACAATGAGAGTGTATGTGAGTGAGGTGGAGGGGGGAAGAGGGAGGGGGAGGCCGAGTTTGAGATGGAGGGATGGGGTGGGGAGGTATATGAGAGAGGAGGGCGTGAATTGGGAGCAGGGCAGTGAAATGGCAGGGGACAGGGTGACTTGGAGGCGATTTGTTTGTGGCCACCCCAAACGGGATTGAGGCGTCTGGCAATAGATAGATAGGTTCATTCATTCATCATCCAATCCTACATTGCCTCATGAGAATAGCAGGATCCCAGGGCTAGGCAAGTTGGTCCTGACATTTAAGATGAGAGTCACCAGCCTCACTCATCCCTGAGTGGCATTACGTGAGCAATAAACCCCAACCACCCCTAGGATATAAACCTTCACCAGCTCAATACGACCGGAGTGCCTTAATTACCCACTAAACCACCAGGCGCCATAATTTGGTTATATGGTTACCACCCAGCGTAGTAAATGGTTTCCTGGTGTACAGGAAACCATTTGGCTTGTCACTCAGTGTAGAGTCACCTACAGGCAGAAGGGAGAGGTAAGAATGAAGGAAAGAAAGACAGAAGAGGGAGTGTACAGTCACCCGTAGGCAGAGGGACAAGGAAAGAATGAAGGAAAGAAAGACAGAACAGGAAGGATGGAAGGAAGAGAGGAAAGGACAGTCACCCGAGAGCAGCACTACATCAAGTGAGTGGATGGTGAGTGCCCCCATGTACCAAAAAATAATAATAATAATAATAATGATTCATCCACCCATCCATCATCCAATTCTATGCCGCCCCATGAGCAGCGTAGGGGCCCGGGGCTAGGCATGTTGGTCCTGACAATTAAGATGAGAGTGACCAGCCTCACTCATCCCTCAGTGGCATTACGTGAGCAATAAACCCCAACCACCCCTTGAATATAAACCTACACCAGCTCAATCCAACTGGAGTGCCGTAATTACCCAATAAGCCACCAGGTGCCATAATCTGGTTATATGTAGTGGTAGGTGGTGGCGACCATCATCCACACACTTGATGTTGTGCTGCCTACTTCTTTCTTAGCCTTTATCATTCTTTTTCTGTGCCTGCACTCCTCTAATCCTATTTTTCCCATCTTTTCTGTCATTTCTTATTGCTTTTCTTTCCTTTACAGGTGGCTTTACACTGAGTGACAAGCCAAATGGTTTCCTGTAAGCCAAGAAATCATTTACAACGCTGGGTGGTAACCATAAAACCAAACCATCCATGCTCCCAACGTGTCAACAAGTGGGTTGGTGGAGGGTTGGTGCCCCTCCCAGTATAACATATAACTCAAAGTCAAATGGCCACCCCTTATGGGATTATGGCGTCTGGCAATAGATAGATAGATAGTTACCATCCAGCATAGTAAATGGTTTCCTGGTCTACAGGAAACCAATTGCTTGTCACTCCGTGTAGTGTCACCCGCTGACAGAAGGAAGAAGAAAGAATGAAAGAAAGAAAGAAAAGGAAAGAAGAAAGGAAAAGAGGAAAGGGTAGGTGCCTGAAAGCAGCACTACATTGAGTGAGTGGATGGCTAGCGCCCCCACCTACCACCAAATAATAATAATAATAATAATAGTACTGTAATAATAATGAATGTAATAATACAAGTTGTAATAATAATAATAATAATAATAATAATACAATAATAACAGTAATAATAAAAAAATAATAATAATATTAATATTAAAAATAATAAGGTGCAGGAGTAGGTGAGAATGAGAGGGCAAAAGAAGGAGTGTGTATAGTTGTGAGTAAAAGATGGAAGAAGAACATAAGAGAGTATGGATCAGTTGGGTCAAGGATTGAGTGGGTAAGATTGAAAGTTGGAATACAAATGTGGGCGATTGTGTGCGTGTATGCGCCAACGCAAGATCGTGCAAGCAGAGTGAGAGAAGAGTTCTGGACAAATGTGGAAGTGTGCATGGAAAAGTTTGGAAGGAATGAGAGAGTGTTGATCGGTGATTTGAATGGTAAAGAAGGGAATGTGAAGGTGGATGGAATAGTTGGTGAGTGGGGTGGGCCTGCTGAGATAGATGAGAATGGCAGTGCGTTAGTGGACATTTGTGCTGGGAGGGGGTTGGTGATAGCCAATACCCTCTTCAGGTATAAAATGATCCACAGGTATACATGGCAAGTGATGAGAAGGGTGGGTGGTGAACTGAATGAAAGGAAGGCAATGATTGATTATGTGTGTGTGGATGAAAGGATGCGAAGATGTGTAATGGATGCAAGAGCTTATAGAGGTTGGGGGAGTGGACTTTCCGACCACTACTTGGTGGTGGCCAGAATCAAGATCTAAAAAAGATGGAGAAATAGAAGAAGGGAAGGACGGGAAGAAGGAGTAGTTGCAAGGAGAGTGGAAAGGTTACAAGAGGATGAGAAAAAGGCAAAATATAAGAGAGAAGTGGAGAAACGATTGGGCAAGTATGAAATGGGGCAGATGGGGGACGTGGATGGTGTGTGCAGGATATTCATAGAAGAAACATGTGCAGCATGTGATGCGATGTGTGGGATGAAGAGAAGACGGAGGGGGGTGTAAGGAACAGAGTGGTGGAAGGAAGAGGTGAGACAGGCTGTGGCACAAAGAAGAATGCATACAATGAATGGATAAGAAATAGGGGCATGGAAGATGTTGAGAGGCGGAAGAGAGAGTTATATGTAGAAAGAAAGAGAGAGGTAAAAAGATTAGTAAGAGAGAGTAAGAAGAGAGTGGATGAGGAATTTGGAAGGAATTTGAGTGTAAAGTGGAGGGACTGTAAGATAATGTTCTGGAAAGAGGTGAAGACAGTAAGACAGGGTGGAAGTGAAGTTAGCAGGGGAGTGAAAGATAAAAATGGTAGATTACTAGTGGAGAAGGGAGAAAAAGTGAGCAGATGGAGAGAACACTTTAAGGAATTGTTGAACATAGAGGATGGAAGTGATGCGAGTATACTGTAAGTGGCTGGGGAATGGCTGGGAGAAGGAGGGAGGTGAGAAGACAGGAAGAAATCAGTAGGGTAGAAGTTGTGGAAGCAATGAAGAAAGTTAAATTGGGGAAAGCCCCAGGAATTGATGGAGTGTGTGGTGAAATGTTGAAGCATGGGGGAGAGTTAGTAGTAGAATGGATGTGGAAGATGTGCAGATTGGCCTGGGAGGAAGGTAGAGTTCCGGAGGATTGGAAGTCAGGTATAATTATTCCCTTGTACAAAGGAAAAGTGGAAAAAGAAGTGTGTGGTAATCATAGGGGCATTTATCTTCTTAGTATAATAGGAAAAGTGTATGGTAGGATACTTATTGACAGAGTTAGGGAAATAACAGAGGAATTAGTTGGAGATGAACAGGGAGGCTTTAGGAAGGGAAGAGGTTGTGTAGATCAGATATTCATTCTTAGATCTTTAGTGGATAAGTTTCTAGAGAAGGGAAAGAAGTTGTATACGGCTTTCATAGATTTGGAGAAAGCATATGACAGGGTGGATAGACAAGGATTGTGGAAAGTACAGTAATCCCTCCACTATCCGACGTAATAGAGCCAAAGGCATGTCCGGAAAGTGGGGAATGGCCCCTGGACTGGTACTTATGGACCCTAACCCAGCCTAACTTTGAAAGCCACCTAAATAACTCCCTACCGGACATGCATTGCACCTATTTAAACCTATTTAAGACCTTATTCACACCAATAATGGACATAAAGCATGAAATAAATGAAAAAGAACCAAAGAATGAGGAATTAGAAGTGACTGTACCTCTGCCACGGTACTTACATCACGTTTGTGGCTGCCTTTCTAAAGTTTTGGCAGTGGTGAAAATGCTCTTGAAGCACGTACAGTAATCCGGTGTTGTGCTGCCCTTAATTCTTTGCACTGTGAGTTTTAAATGTTTAACACTGCACATTGTTCTTAAGTGCACCACGGGAGTTTCTAAACCGCCTATTTGCACTCCGCAGTTGATCCTTTGGACTCTAAGTTCTAATTTCTTAACACTGCACAACACTGTAAATTCCCATGTGGTCTAGTGGCGAGGTATTGCAGTTTATTCACTGTTTATTCACAAAAAACGAGCATGTGTGGCTTTCAGTGTGCTGAGGATCTACCCACAATCGAAGTAAGGGAGAAACTGTTGATGTTGGACAGTCGGGAAAAAAGAGGTGCCAGATCGCAACAGCCACATTACCAATCTCCTCAACTTTCATTACCAAATTTAATCTTTCATTACCAAATTCGTAAAGCTAGCATTTATTCTTCACTAATTATATATACAAGTGGAAATACATGTAATCACTTTCCTTATAATTAAGAGCATGATGATTATTTCCACACTATGTAGGGTAGCAGATTAATCAGAGACAGCAAACAATCCACCATATCCATCCCGTGTATCCTCATACATGTGAAATATCCGTTTGGTAATGCATTATTCTGATTCATTACCAAATGAATCTTTCATGACCAAATTGGCCAACATTTGGAAATGAAAACTAACAAACGGCAACCCTGACAGGGAAGGGGGGAGGGGGGAGGAAGGAAGGGGTGAAGAGGCCATGGTATAAGCAGCTGTTCGGCGCTGCGCAACAATTTCGAATTAAGGGGAAGGAAAAAATTCGGATTTTGGGGGGATTTTTTTCGTTTTTTGGCCATTTTTGGGTTCCGAAGGTCCAGGCCCACAATGTCTGGTAAGTGGGGATGTTCGGAAAGTGGGCGTCCGGAAAGTAGAGGGATTACTGTATTAAGAATATATGGAGTAGATGGGAAGTTGTTGAATGCTGTGAAGAGTATGTATGAGGGTGCTAAGGCTGCAGTGCGTGTGGATGGTGAACTAAGTGAATTTTTCTCTTTGAAGGCTGGGTTGAAACAGGGATGTGTCATGTCTCCATGGTTATTCAAACTGTATATGGATGGGGCAATAAAAGAGGTACAAGGTAGGGTAGTGAATGTTGGAGTGGCCCTGGTGAGGGAGGGTAGTGTTTAGAAACTCCCCGTACTGTTGTTTGCAGATGATACTGTATTGTTGAGTGAAGACAAAGGGAAGCTGCAAGGCTTGGTGGATGAGTTTGGGAGAGTGTGTAAGAAACGGAATCTAAAGGTGAATGTAGGGAAAAGTAAAGTGATGGGCTTTGAAAGAGGTGAAGTCAGTGAATGTACAGCGAGGTTGGATGGTGAGGAATTGGAAAATGTGAGGACATTTAAGTGCTTGGGTAGTGTGATGAGTAAGGATGGAGGTTTGGAGGGTGAAGTGCTTGAAAGGGTACAGCAGGGAAGAAAGGTTGCTGGTTCCTTGAAAGCAGTGATAAGAAACAGGGAAGTGAGCATGGAAGTGAAAAAGTTACTACATGACAGTATTGTGATACCAACTCTAACGTATAGAAGTGAAGCTTGGATGTTGTTAGAAGGGCACAAGTCAAGAGTGACAGCAGTGGAAATGAGTTATTTAAGAGGAGCCTGTGGAGTCACGTGGAGGGACAGGCTGATAAATGAGGATATAAAGAAGCGTTGTGGTGTGGATGTGGATGTGATAGGAAGCGTTAGGAGGAATACACTGAGGTGGTTTGGCCATGTGGAGAGGATGGAGGGTGAAAGACTGACGAAGAGAGTGTATGTGAGTGAGGTGGAGAGGGGGAGAGGGAGGGGGAGGCCGAGAATGAGATGGAGGGATGGGGTGGAGAGGTATATGAGAGAGGGGTTTGAGTTGGGAGCAGGGGAGTGAAATGGTGGGGGACAGGGTGACATGGAGGCGATTTGTTTGTGGCCACCCCAAATGGGATTGAGGCATCTGGCAATAGATAGATGGACAGAACTATCTATCTATCTATCTATTGCCAGACGTCTTAATCTCGTAAGGTATGGCCAGAAACAAATCGCCTCTATATGGCCTTGTCCCCTGACATTTCACTGCCCAGCTCCCAACTCACACCCCCCTTTCTCATATATCTCTCCACTCCATCCCTCCATCTCATCCTTGGCCTCCCCCTCCCTCTCCCCCCCTCCACTGCACTCACATACACTCTCCTCATCAGTGTCTCAATCTTCATCCTCATCACATGACCAAACCACCTCAGTGTGTTTCTCCTAACGCTTCCTATCACATCCACATCCACACCACAATGCTCCTTCACTTCCTCATGTGTCAGTCTGTCTCTCCATGTGAATCCACATCCTCTGCTCAAATGATTCATTTCCACTGTTCTTACTCTTGACTTCTGTCCCTCCAACAAGGTCCGAGCGTCACTTTCATATGTCAGAGTTGGTATCACAGTACTGTCATGCAGTAACTTTTTCACTTCCATGCTCACTTCCTTGTTTCTTATCAATGCTTGCAAAGAACCAACAACCTTTCTTCTTTGTTGTACCCTTTCAAGCACTTCACTCTCTCAACTTCCATCCTTACTCATCACACTACCCGAGTACTTAAATGCACTCACATTTTCCATTTCCTCCTCATCCAACCTCACTGTACATTCACTGACTTCACTTCTCGTGAAGACCATAACTTTACTCTTCCCTAAATTCACCTTTAGATTCCATTTCTTCTACACTCTCCTAAACTCATCCACCAACCCTTGCAGCTCCCCTTCGTCTTCACTCTGTACATTCACTGACTTCACTTCTCCTGAAGACCATAACTTCACTCTTCCCTAAATTCATCTTTAGATTCCATTTCCTGTACACTCTCCTAAACTCATCCACCAAGCCTTGCAGCTCCCCTTCGTCTTCACTTAACACTGTACCACGTGCAAACAACAGTACAGGGAGTTTCCAATCACTGACCTCTCTCATTAGGGCCACTCCAATATCTACTGCCCTACCTTATATCTCTATACCCCCAACCATATACAGATTGAACAACCATGGAGACATGACACATCCCTGATTCAATCTAACCTTCAAAGAGAAAAATTCACTAAGTTCACTATCCACATGTACTGCAGCCTAAGCATCCTCATACATACTCTTCACGACATTTAAGAACTTCTTATCTACTCCATATATTCCTAATACTTTCCACAATCCTTGTCTATCCGATCTGTCAAATGCTTTCTCCAAGTCCATGAAGGCTGCATACAATTTCTTTCCCTTCTCCATAAACTTCTCCACTAAAGGTCTAAGAATGAATATCTGATCTACACAACCTCTTCCCTTCCTAAAACCTCCCTGTCCTTCTCCAACTAATTCCTCTGTTATTTCCCTAACTCTGTCAATAAGTATCCTACCATATACTTTTCCTATTAATGTACACTAAGAAGACAAATACCCCTATGATTGCCACACACTTCTTTTTCCCCTTTTCCTTTGTACAGGGGAATAAGTATACCTGACTTCCATTCCTCCGGGACTCTATTTTCCTCCCAGCCCAATCTGCACATCTTCGACACCCATTCTACTAACATCTCTCCCCCATGCTTCAGCATTTCACCACACACTCCATCAATTCCTGGGGCTTTCCCCATTTTGACTTTCTTCATTGCTTCCACAACTTCCATCCTACTGATTTCATTCTCTCTACTCACATCCCTCCATTTCCCAGCCATTCCCCAGCCACTTATATTACATTCATTCTCTATGTTCAACAATTCCTTAATAATAATAATAATAATAATAATAATAATAATAAATAATAATATTAATAACACTGCCTTAATAATAATAATTATTATTATACCATACAGGGAGTAGGCTGCAGCTCTAGCTGATCAGGACAGTACTCCCGAAGGAGATGGGAAAGCAGGTTATGGGAATTGCTGGAGCTTCATTATCCTTCAGGACCAGCCCTAGACCACTCTCCTTTGCTGACAGTTTTGACTCATTATTACAGAGAGGAGGCATGCATACTCTACCAAACACATCTCTTTCTGTCTACTGTACAATACAGTACATGCACTTTACACACCAAACACCATACTCTGCTCTAACACAGGTTGGGAACAGCAAGGGCACGCAGCTGTAAAGCTTTGTCCCCCCCCTGCCTACTGGCAAATATGAGGGGAGGTGTGGGTCTGGCTCTGTCAGTACAGCTTTGGGACAGGATGGGGCTGGGGCTGTGTCCATTCCCCTTGTCTGGACTTGGGGCAGTGTGACCATGGAATATGGTCACACTGCCCCATGTCCACCTTTTATTTATTCTATGGAACTGAGAGGCTGCCAGAGATCAAGCAGCATGAAAAGCTGCCATTTGGTGACCAAAGCAATACCATGAAAGCATGCTGAAGCCTAACTGACAATTCTATCTATCTATTGCCAGACGCCTCAATCCCGTTCGAGGTGGCCACAAACAAATCGCCTCCATGTCGCCCTGTCCCCCGCCATTTCACTGCCATGCTCCCAACTCACACCCCCCTCTCTCATACACCTCTCCACCCCATCCCTCCATCTCATCCTCGGCCTCCCCCTCCCTCTCCACCTCACTCACATACACTCTCTTCGTCAGTCTTTCACCCTCCATCCTCTCAACATGGCCAAACCACCTCAGTGTATTCCTCCTAAAGCTTCCTATCACATCCACATCCACACCACAATGCTCCTTTATATCCTCATTTGTCACCCTGTCTCTCCATGTGACTCCACAGGCTCCTCTTAAATAATTCATTTCCACTGCTCTCACTCTCGACTTGTGTCCTTCCAACAACGTCCAAGCTTCACTTCCATACGTTAGAGTTGGTATCACAGTACTGTCATGCAGTAACTTTTTCACTTCCATGCTCATTTCCCTGTTTCTTATCACTGCTTTCAAGGAACCAGCAACCTTTCTTCCCTGCTGTACCCTTTCAAGCACTTCACCCTCCAAACCTCCATCCTTACTCATCACACAACACAAGTACTTAAACGTCCTCACATTTTCCAATTCCTCACCATCCAACCTCGCTGTACATTCACTGACTTCACCTCTCTCAAAGACCATCACTTTACTTTTCCCTACATTCACCTTTAGATTCTGTTTCTTACACACTCTCCCAAACTCATCCACCAAGCCTTGCAGCTCCCCTATGTCTTCACTCAACAACACAGTATCATCTGCAAACAGCAGTACAGGGAGTTTCCAAACACTACCCTCTCTCATCAGGGCCACTCCAACATCCACTACCCTACCTTGTACCTCTTTTATTACCCCATCCATGTACAGATTGAACAACCATGGAGACATGACACATCCCTGTTTCAACCCAACCTTCAAAGAGAAAAATTCACTTAGTTCACCATCAACACGCACTGCAGCCTTAGCACCATCATACATACTCTTCACAGCATTCAACAACTTCCCATCTACTCCATATATTCTTAATACTTTCCACAATCCTTGTCTATCCACCCTGTCATATGCTTTCTCCAAATCCATGAAAGCCGCATACTTCTTTCCCTTCTCTTGAAACTTTTCCACTAAAGATCTAAGAATGAATATCTGATCTACACAACCTCTTCCCTTCCTAAAGCCTCCCTGTTCTTCTCCAACTAATTCCTCTGTTATTTCCCTAGCTCTGTCAATAAGTATCCTACCATACATTTTTCCTATCTACTAAGTTACTAATAAGACAAATGCCCCTATGATTACCACACACTTCTTTTTCCCCTTTTCCTTTGTACAAGGGAATAATTATACCTGACTTCCAATCCTCCAGAACTCTACCTTCCTCCCAGGCCAATCTGCACATCTTCCACATCCATTCTATTACTATCTCTCCCCCATGCTTCAACATTTCACCACACACTCCATCAATTCCTGGGGCTTTCCCCAATTCAACTTTCTTCATTGCTTCCACAACTTCTATCCTACTGATTTCTTCCTGTCTTCTCACCTCCCTCCTTCTCCCAGCCATTCCCCAGCCACTTATACTCACATCACTTCCATCCTCTATGTTCAACAATGCCTTAAAGTGTTCTCTCCATCTGCTCACTTTTTCTCCCTTCTCCACTAGTAATCTACCATTTTTATCTTTCACTCCCCTGCTAACCTCACTTCCACCCTGTCTTACTGTCTTCACCTCTTTCCAGAACATTTTCTTTCAGTCCCTCCACTTTACACTCAAATTCCTTCCAAATTCCTCATCCACTCTCTTCTTACTCTCTCTTACTAATCTTTTTACCTTTCTCTTTCTTTTTACATATAACTCTCTCTTCTGCCTCTCAACTTCTTCCACGCCCCTATTTCTCATCCATTCATTGTATGCTTTCTTCTTTTGTGCCACAGCCTGTCTCACCTCTTCATTCCACTACGCTGTTCCTTGCACCCCCCTCCGTCTTCTCTTCATCCCACACACCACATCACATGCTGCACATACTTCTTCTGTGAATATCCTGCACACACCTTCAACATCCCCCATCTGCTCCAATTCATATTTGCCCAATCGTTCCTCTACTTCTCTCTTATATTCTGCCTTTTTCACATCCTCTTGTAACCTTTCCACTCTCCTTGCAACTACTCCTTCTTCCCGTCCTTCCCTTCTTTTATTACTCCATCTTTTTTAGATTTTGATTCTGGCCACCACCAAGTAGTGGTCAGAAAGTCCACTCCCCCAACCTCTATAAGTTCTTGCATCCATTAAAGATCTTTGCATCCTTTCATCCACACACACATAATCAATCATTGCCTTCCTTTCATTCAGTTCACCACCCACCCTTCTCATCACTTGCCATGTTTACCTGTGGATCATTTTATGCCTGAAGAGGGTATTGGCTATCACCAACCCCCTCCCAGCACAAATGTCCACTAACGCACTGCCATTCTCATCTTTCTCAGCAGGCACACCCCAGTCACCAACTGACAATTGAATGAACAAATAACAACAATAATAAGAGAAGTAGTAATAATAATAAATAATAATAATAATCCATCCATATATCCACCATCCAATCCTATGTTGCCCCATGAGGAGCGTAGGAGCCCGATGGTGAGTGCCCCCACCTACAACAAATAATAATAATAATTATTATTATTATCATTATTATAATAATAATCATATCATCATCATCCAAGCCAGTGCTGCCCCAAGAGGAGCATAGAAGCCCAGGGTTGGGCAAGTTGGTCCTGACATTTAAGACAAGAGCAACCAACTTCACTCATCCCTGAGTGGCATTACATCAGTAATAAACCCCAACCACCCCTTGGATATAAACCTTCACCAGCTCAATCCGACTGAAGTGCCTTAATTACCCACTAAACCACCAGGCACCATAATTTGGTTATATGGTTACCATCCAGCATAGTAAATGGTTCCCTGGCATACAAGAAACCATTTGGCTTGTCACCCAGTGTTAATAATCCAATAGTAATATTTTGGCCTCCTGCTTCTCAAAGTGCCAATTCTTCCAAAGGACTTCACTTGCACTCAAAACATGTTTGCATCTTTACAATATCATGAGTTGTGACACTGTCTGAAGGTAGGTGGGGTGCCCATCATCCACCCACTACTTTAGGGTAGCTCTACAGAGTGGCAAGCCAAATAATTTCCTGTAAACCAGGAAATCATTTACAATGTTGGGTGGTAAGCTTATACCCAACCAACATGTGTTCGCTACGTGACAAGTGGGTTGGCGGAGGGTTAGTGCCCCTCCCCGGAAAACAACTAACCAAAAATGAAAGCAAGAAACCTCAGACCAGGACTGACCACCAGATGATGACTAAGGACTGAACAAAGGATATGGTGCAGATTACGACATGGAATGTAAGGGATGTGAATGATGAGGTGAAGGAAAGAGATTGTCCAGGTGCTTGAGGATGCAAAAGTGGATATATGTGGAATAACTGAGACAAAATGGCAAGGTTAGACTGCGAGAGAATGGGAGTATGGACGGAGTATATGTGCAGGAGTAGGTGAGAATGAGAGGGCAAAAAAAGGAGTTTATATTGTTGTGTGTAAGAGATGGAAGGAGAATAAAAGAGAATATGAATCCGACTGCTCAAGGATTGTGTGGGTATGATCGAAAGTTGGACTACAAATGTGGACGATTGTGTGTGTGTATCAGCCGTTTTCTCAGTCGCCTAAGCACCCGAATTGGGCACCCGTTCCCGAGCCTCGGACGCCAGCACCCGAAAACTGAGATTGGTTTCCTCAGTCAATGAATTTCTTGGGTGGGAGCGCCCGAGCCTCGGAACCTAGCGCCTGAGTGACCAGCACTGAGCTGGCAATACTAACCAGGCCCGCCTGTGGTAGTTAGCAGTACAGTACTTTACTATCAAATAGTGACCCTTTCCTTGGGGGAAGCAGCCTAGGTATATAGATAGATAGATAGATATTTTGGGTAGTTTTTGTGTGGCCAAAATCATTTTAAAAGTGTGTTTTGAATGATTGGTCAGCAAGAGGAGCCAAGGTCACTTACTTAGGGAACATTTACCCACATTACCAATGGTTTAAGGCATCTTAATTAAGGAAGGAAACATGACTTGGTATTGTTTTAAGTGTATATCTGAATGTACAATAGGTGCATATTACTTTTTCCAACCGCCTTCAGTGGTGACTTGCAGCCAAGGCAGACAATGAAGCTGGTTTGTTGACGATAGCTAGTATTATTGTGGCTGCACCATACTCTTGTAAAACATTTGAGTGTACAAATTTTTAACAATACTCTGCACCAAAACATCGAAATAATATGCACTGATGTTACCCAGTACATACCACACGTATTTTCATATATTATTTTTAAAAATAAACAAATTTACAGCAGTCTGCCCAGCTCGGAAGGTGTACCCTCCCCGATTAACAGTTGGGTGCTTCCACCCGATTGTTCCAATAATGGCCGTGTCACAGGCCTCGGAAACGCCACTGAGAAAACCAAATTGTTCTCGGGAGCTAGCAGACGACCTCAGGTATGCAGTCCGAGGCGACTGAGAAAACGGCGGTATATGCCAATGCAAGATTGTCCAAGTAGAGTGCAAGAAGAGTTCTGGACAAATGTGGAAACGTGCATGGAAAAGTTTGAAAGGAATGAGAGTGTTTTGATTGGAGATATGAATGGAAAAGTAGGGAATGTGAAAGAGGATGGAGTAGCAGGAGAGTGGAGTATGCCTGCAGAGGTGGATGGAAATGGCAGTGCTCCAATGGAGATTTGTGCAGGAAGGGGGTTGGTGATAGCCAATACCCTCCTTAGACACAAATTGATCCAAAGGTATACAGTACTTGGCAAGTGATGAGGAGGATAAGTGGTGAACTGAATGAACAAAAGGGAATGACTGATTATATGAGTGTGGATGATAAAAATGAGAAGGTGTGTAATGGATGCAAGATCATTCAGAGGTTTGGGGAGTCAAAGTCAAGGTTCAAATGAAATGGAGGAGTAGAAGGGAAGGACAGGAGGAAGCAGTCCATACAAAAAGGGTAGAAAAGTTGCAAGAGGATGGAAAAAAGGCAGAATATAAGAGAGACGTGGAGGAGCAACTGGGTAAATATGATATGGAGATGGGGGATGTAGAAGGTATGTGCAAGATATTCACAGAAGAAACCTGTAGCAGCATGTGGGGAGGTGTGTGGGGCAAAGAGAAGATGAATGGGGGTGCAAGGAACAGAATGGTCAAATGAAGAGGTGAGACAGGCAGTGGCGCAAAAGAAGAAAGCATACAGTGAGTGGATGAGAAACAAGGGTGTAGAGGAAGTTGAGAGACAGAAAAGAGAGTTATATGTAGAGAGCAAGAGAGAGGTGAAACGTTTAGTAAGAGAGAGTAAGAAGAGAGTGGATGAGGAATTTGGAAGGAATTAGAGTGTAAACTGGAAGGAATGTAAGAAAATGTTCTGGAAAAAGGTAAAGAGAGTTAGATAAGGTGATAAAAGAAGTAAGGCGAGGAGTGAAAGATAAAAATGGTAGATTGCTAATGGAGAAGGGAGAAAAGCAAGCAGATGGAAAGAACAGTAAGAAACTCTTGAACACTGAGAATGACAGTAATTTGAGTATAAGTGGCTGGGGAATGGCTGGGAGAAGGAGGGAGGTGAGAAGAGAGGAAGAAATCAGTAGGATGGAAGTTGTGGAAGCAATAAAGAAAGTCAGAGTGGGGAAAGCCACAAGAATTGATGGAATGTGTGGTGAAATGCTGAAGCATGGGAGAAAGATAGTAGTAGAATAGATGTGGAAGATCTGCAGATCGGCCTGGGAGGAAGGCAGAGTCCCAGAGGATTGGAAGTCAGGTATAATTATTCCCTGTACAAAGGAAAAGGGGAAAAAGAAGTGTGTGGTAAGTACTAGGGCATTTGTTTTCTCAGCGTAACAGGAAAAGTATATGGCAGGAGACTTATTGACAGAGTTAGGGAAATAACAGAGGTATTAGTTGGAGAAGAACAGGAAGGTTTTAGGAGATTGGATATTCATTCTTAGGTCTTTAATGGAAAAATTTCTAGAGAAGAAAAAGAAGCCGTAGGCAGCCTTCAAGATTTGGAGAAAGCATATGACAGGGTGGATAGACAAGGAATGTGGAAAGTATTAAGAATTTATGGAGTAAATGGGGCGTCACTGAATGCCATGAGGAGTATGTATGAAGAGGCTAAGGCTGCAGTGTGTGTGGATAGTGAATTGAATGACCTTTTCCATTCGAATGTTGGATTGAAACAGGGATGTGTCATGTCCCCATGGTTGTTCAATCTGTACATGGATGGGGTTATAAAAGTGGTACAAGGTAGGGCAGTGGATGATGCAGTGACATGAATGAGAGAGGGCAGTGTTTGGAAACTCCCTGTACTGTTGTTTGCAGATGATGTGAAGATGAAGGGGAACTGCATGGCTGGGGTGAATGAGTTTGGTAGAGTGTGTAAGAAACAAAATATAAAGGTGAATGTAGGGAAGAGTAAAGTAATGATCTTCAGGAGAAATGAAGCCACTGAATGTACAGTGAGGCTGGATGAGGACGAAATGGAAAATGTGAGTGCGTTTAAGTACTATGGTAGTGTGATGAGTATGGATGGAGGTTTAGAGGGTGGAGTGCTTGAATGGGTACAACAAGGAAGAAAGGTTGCTTGTTCTTTGAAAGCAGTGATAAGGAACGGGGAAGTGAGTATGGAAGTAAAAATGTCACTGCATGACAGTATTGTGATATCAGCCCTAACATATGGAAGTGAAGCTTGGACCTTGTTGGAGGGACACAAGTGAAGAGTGAGAGCAGTGGAAACAAGCTATCTGAGAGGAGCATGTGGAGTTACATGGAGACACAGACTGACAAATGAGGAAGTGAAGCAGTTTTGTGGTGTGGATGTAGATGTGACAGAAAGCATTAGGAGAAATACACTCAGTGGTTTGGCCATGTGGAGAGGATGGAGAGTGAAAGACTAACAAGGAGAGTATATGTGAGTTGAGGTGGAGGGGAGGAGAGGGTGGGGGAGGCTGAGGATACGACGGAGGGATGGAGTGGATAGGTATATGAGAGGTGGGGGTGTGAGCTAGAAGCTGGGCAGTGAAATGGCGTTGGACAAGACGACATGGAGGTAAGTTGCTTGTGGCCACCCCTTATGGGACTGAGGTGTCTGGCAATAGACAGACAGATAGATATTCTGGTGACATTATTCACATGCAACACAAACTTCATCTGCAAAAGTGACAACAATTAAATACTGCAATCATCCATCAGAAAATCTCTCTTAAGATCACTGCTACTTGAAAAGAGAAGACTGAGTTGTTCCTAAGAAGATTCAACAGAAATCAAGTCTCATGGATAATGGCAATCTATCTTACATGGGAAAAAAAAAAGAGAGAGAGAGAGAGAGAAAAAAATGACTGATGCACTGGTCCTGGCTCCTCCAGGTGCAAATGGATCATCTTTGCTTCACAACATCACACCTGGGTGTGCTATGAGTTTTAACAATTCAGCAGACCATTTTGGTTTGTCAAACATAAGAACCCTGGAAGCCATATGACACAGTTCAAATTCTGCTTAACCCCTTAAAGGCGGATCGTCGCGTTTGCGATTTGAGTTAATTTTGAATAAACGCAGGCAAGGATGTTCCAGCTGGTATTGTCTATCAGTACCGCCACCCTTTAGCTACAATTAGCATACTTGACCTTTGTACTACTGACCTCCGTTGTTGCCAAGTATCGTGTCCCCCTCCCCCACAGCCCGGCCAGCCTGGCTGTGATATATGGCAGCGTGCTGACTGCTCAGAACTGTAAATCTGCACTCTCCTCTCACAAGCAGTTTATGCTAATAGGAAACGCTTGTTTCCCCAGTTGTCACACTAGCTTTTTTTTGCGCGGTTTTCCCCTGTTTAGCGTCAGTTTACCGCAAGCTTTCAAAGTGACATTATGGCGAGTTCTAGCTCTTCCGAGTCAGTGCGAGCGGCCGACAGCAACGAGAATAAAGTGATGGGCGTAAGGCAGAATAAAAGCGTGCCGCAGTGGTCTTTACCATTCCCGCTTCACATTACTGGCAGTGACAGTGAATTTTATTGCTGTAATAGTGACATGCGAGCCTTTGGGAAGTACTATGACTGAAAATAATGTAGTATATGTGTTTTTAGCTGTGAAAATGGAAATGTTTGTTGAGTGACGGGAAGACCGCAGCCGCGCTGCATGTCGGCCGTACGCTCCGTTGATTTTAGCCTTATTTTCAGTGCTTATTGTACAAATACGGATTCCAAACTACCTGTACGTTGTAGTATAAAGTTTACTGTGACAGAATGAGGCTGTGGTAGAGGGGAAACCGGGTTGCTGGAGGTGCGAAAGTGAAGATTTTGTTACCCAAATTTGCAAGTCTCCACAAGTCCTTGGGTAGTCCACGAAGGCTCAACACCTGTCTCAGGAGAAAGCTGAATGTAAGAACTATCTGCCATACCAAGTATAATGTTCTAGGGTTAATCTCTGATTTTTGGCTAATATTTTCCTACAGGTACTCAGACCGCGATCCAACCCCGCCACACGGGAGGGGTCAGCTATCCATGGCCGCGTATTAGGGGTTAAGCTTTTACTTGCAGTTAGTGCTGCCACTACCCAATTACAAATAAAATAAGGCCAATATCAATGACACACCTGCTTAGAGTCGATGCCAGATTGTTCAAATGCTGCCATGGGCTGTTCAAGATAAACCATCATAAGGTGTGGACGCTCCACCTCTGGCAGCTGGATCCACTCCAACACCTGCAATGCCACAACAACAATAAGTACGATCATCTTCAACCCAATCACATCTTGTTTACATCATCATCATTATTATCATCCCAACTTTATTTCTCATCTATGGATAGGATGAACTAGGGTCCAGGGACAGGAACACATACATGCACGCATGTACACATGCATGCATGTGTGTGTGTGTGTGCATGCATGCACGCACACACACACACATACATACACACACAAAGAACCAGAAAAAGTCTACCCAATTAAGTGGGCCACACTATCATTCACCCATTATTTAAGCCCCCAGTAACTGGACAACTCACAGGTATAAACATCCATGTTTATGAACTGCAGCTAACCCATCAGCTCATCAACCTAATGACTATCTCATCACTAGTAAAATGTGTTTACCGCACTGTATACTATTGCTAACTCTTAACAATTTATGTAACTTCTCTCTCACCTGTTTCATGCGGTGTTCAGAGGTCTGGCTGGCATTGTATCGCTGCCAATGCGATGGATAAGACTTCTGGATGTAAACATTTGAGCCTGGCCAACCCACTATGGCAGACCTCTTGCCCTGCAGGGGTAAAAATGTCATCACCACCACCATCATCATCATCATCAGCAGCAGCAGCAGCAGCAGCAACCTACTTTACTACTAAACTCTTCCTCTGAAACAATAGAAAGTTTCCTTCTCCTCCTCCTCCTTATCATCATCACCTATTGACTTCTTCACTTAAACAACAAAAAAGTTATCATAATAATCATCACCATCATCATCATTATCATCATCAGCAGCAGCAACCTATTTTACTGTCGTCATCATGTGGTAGGTAGTGGCAACCATCATCCACTTACCTGACGTAGTGCTCCCTACCTCTTCCTTCACCTATATCATTCTTTTCTGTGTCTGCCCTCACCTCACCTCATTTTCCAATCTTTTCTTTCACTTTTGTTACTCTTCTTTCCAGTTTAGGTGACTTTACACTGAATAACAGACCTAAAAGTGTCCTGTAACCCTGGAAACCATTTACAACACTGGGCTGTAACCATATAACCAAACAACAGGGTGATGTGGTGTCTGCTACCGTGCCTGTTAACTGGGCAGAGATGTAAATGTGGTGTCCACCCAGAACCAAACTTACCAAATTCTTCCCTGTGCTTCACTGTGGTGAGGCACTGTCTACAGCAAGGGAACATCAGTTCACTGCATGGGACAGTTCTACAGGGGTGGTTGCTTGCTTGCATTTTTTTTTTTTTTTTTAATGCGAAGAAGAAGGAACCGAAGGCCATGGGCCCGAAAACTGTTCCTTCCGAAAGAAAAACAAAATACTGTACATGAGATGGCCAAATTCAAGATCCGTTCATTTCAAGATGCCTGGACACACTGCGTTTGAAAGACTGGAGATCGTAGGAAGCAGGAAATAGACAGAGGGAGACAGTTCCAGAGTTGACCTGTTGCATAAATGACGGACTGGGAGTAACGGTTAACTCTTGCATTAGAGAGTTGGAAAGAAAAGGGACGAGAGTTTGCTGCTAGACGGGTGCTATGCTCCCATCGAAGAGGTGGAGGAATGCAAGCAGACAGTTCAGAGAAGCAGTGACTACAGAAGTAGCGACAGAAAAGAGATAAAGATGCAACAGTGCGGCGAAGAGACAGAGGTTGTAGGGAGTCAATAAGAGGAGGAGAGTTAATGAGACGAAAAGCCTTTGACTCCACCCTACTGAGAAGAGCTGTATGTGGAGAACCTCCCCACACATGAGAGTTGTACTCCACACAGGGGCGGATAAAACCCACGTATATAGTCAACAACTGGGCAAGGGGTAAAGAAGGAACGGAGGTGGCTTTGCACACGTAATCTCTTAGAAGCAGATTTTACAAGAGATGCAATATGATCTTTCCAAGATAAGTCCCGAGTAAATGAAACCCCAAGCATGTTCAAGGATGATGTAGGATTAAGCTGAATATTATTAAACATTAGTGGGTACACTTGTGGAAGATTCTGTCGGGCTGATAGGTATAAGAACTGAGTCTTTGATGCATTAAAAACAACAAGATTATTTTTACCCCACTCAGAGATATGAGCCAAGTCAGACATTAGGTGTGCCATAGCCTCATCCCTTGTTTGTTGAAGTAACTGCTGAGATGGGCGTTGCGGGAACCGAATGGAAAGGTGAAGGGTGGAGTCATCAGCGTATGAGTGGATAGGGTTAGATGTACAGCTTAGAAGGTCATTGATGAATAAAAGGAAGAGAGTTGGTGATAGGACAGAGCCCTGGGGAACACCACTGTTGACAGATCTAGAAGAAGAATGATGGCTGTCTACAACAGCAGTTATAGAACAACCAGAAAGGAAGCTAGAGATAAAGGCACAGATAGAAGGATAGAAACCATAAGAGGGCAGCTTGGAAATTAAAGATTTATGCCAGACTCGATTGAAAGCCTTTGAGATGTCAAGTGAAATGGCAAAGCTTTCGCCAAAGTCCTGAAAGGGACTGCTCAGCCAAGCAGACCAGGGTTACTCAACAACAACAACTGTTGTCATAATCGTTACAACCATATTTTTTTCTTACACAAACCACAGCTCATCATTTCACCATCATCATCAAAATTTTACTGCTCATGAAAAACTGAGGTTAAAAATATCAGTCATTCAGTCAATCAATCAGGTAACCAACCAATTAAGGACTCCATGTTTCTTCTTGAAGGAAGCCCCATAGTGAAGTTGGCTTTGGAAAAGCAGATGTTTTTTATAAACTGCATGATAAACCAACTATACCAAAACCAGCTACTTACTTCCCAACAGTTCCTGGAAACTGTTGGAATAAAGAAATTTGAGATGTGTAATAAGATCCCTGACACTATTTGACCCTGTGAAGTCAAAGCTGGTACAGAACCAAAGTGGTTTTGGATGCAGACCATGAAACTACCGAATGCCAGTACTGTAGTGGGTTGTAAGACGGGTAAAACATCTTTCTTAAAGGTATTTTCCATCATACAAAAGTAGAGAGAGAGAGAGAGAGAGACCAATCAAATTTAAAATATCTACAGCGATCCCTTGCTTACTGCACACAATTGGTACTGTGACTAGAGCATGATAATGAAACTGTGCGATAAAAAAAGTACAGAACCAATGGGATTTATCCTAATTGGTACCGGGCATCCCACTTGTAAATCCAATTTTTCCATTTCACAACAATTCTGACCCACCTAATACATACATACTGCATTGTTATGTTAAGTATCAGAAACACACATATGCAAAGTCAGGTTAACTGAAAATGACAAAAAGAGCACAATAAGGAAGAGAAAAATACCATATACAGACCTGAGATGGGCTTGAAGTAACAAGTTCTGAGGTCTGGGGGTGGACAGTTAGTGATCTCCACCACCTGGGATTAACCCCTTAAGTAGGGCCTCATCTTTGAATCCCTCATGGCCATCAGATATCCCACTTTACAAGGAAACCCCAATATTTGAAGGGGTTATGTCATATATATAGCATGGGTTATACTGGGTTATGTCAAGTATACAAAGAGATTTACTTTTGGATGACTTTAGTCACCATTCTCCAAGTACACATCTAGTCACAAGATATTCATTACATATTTACAGCAGTACAATACTTCAAATAAAATTCAATAAATACTCAGTAACACGTGCTGTATGGGGTTATGTCAAGTGGCATGGAAGGCTACTTTTGGTAAACAGGAAACTGATAAGGTTATTTAAGGGTTTTGGTGCAAAAAATACAGTGATGGTACACACTAGGAAACTGGCTGAACATTTCTAAATGTCCAGCTATTCAAATACTGGCAACTGAAAAAAAATCTTCTGTGGTAGTAATTTTTTTATACTGGAAATCTTGATACAGTAAATGGAAATACTGAATAAATGAAGGGTTTGGGTGCAAAAAAATGACAATCTGTATGAGTGAAAATTCAGATACTGGCCAATCAGACACCAGGAGTTGCTTCTAAAAAATGTGACCATATACCCACACTTTTGCCAACTGTGTTCCAGATGGGTTCACCTCCCCACCATTTAGGGTTGAGGGCACTGTTGGTGAATACCTCAAATGTTTTATTCAACTCAGGGTCATACATCTTCTCACCGATGATACCATGGCTCTCAGCATACAGACCCTGGGAAGAAAGGAAAGGTATTTCTCTACATTATTTCATTAATCCCTTGAATCTGGATGATATCCTTTACAGTTCACTCTTATAACCACCAGACAATCTTATTTAACACAGGTACTGAATGTGTTCATTAATGCAATATCTAACCCCTCCAGTTTGAAAAGTTCATCCTGAAATTAATGAATTTGTCAGGATATGGCAAAAGTAAAACAAAAAGATATTTCACAAATAATCCTACAGCTCTCTGCATAAAGACCATGACAAAGAAACAATGGGTACTTCTCTTTTTCTTGCCATCTATCTATCTACAGCCAGATGCTTTAATCCCTGAGGGGATGGCAATGAACAAAATGTCTCTAAGCCACCATGTCCTCTGTCATCAGGCTCCCCTCTCTCAAACTCACAACAACCTCATTCAGATACCTCTCCACCCCACTTCTCTACCTCATCCTCAGTCTCCCCTTCCCCTAACCCCTCCACATCGCTTGCATACACTGTTCTAGATAACCTCTCATTCACTGCTTCTCTCCTCATGGCCAAAGCATCTCACGGTACAGTACTTCCTCTAACACCTTCCAACATGTCAATGTCAGCACCATAACATGCTCAGCCTTCCTCAATTGTTTGTTTATCTATTGCCTCATCAGGATTGGGCTAGGCTATTCAGGATGAGAACTGCTTCTTTCATTTCAGGAAGTTATTGTGTGTGTGCGTGTGTGTATTTACCTATTTGTAGTATACAGGAATTGAGCAATGCTCGTGTTGTCCTGTCTCCATATCCACATTTATCAAGTCTACCTTTACACACATGAATGTTTTTCTCATGCACCACCTCTTTGTCTAAGTCGTTCCAAATATTTAAGTATTTACCTAATATACCTAATTGTGATATACACGGAATGTACGATGCTCGTGGGTTTCCATCGCTGTTTCTCAGTAAGTCAAATTTAGCTTTAAACTCGTTTAAGTTTTTAGACTGGACGATCTCTTTGTCCAGGCTATTCCATAAGTCTATACTTCTGTAAGGAAAGCTATATTTCTTGATATCCTTCAAGCAGCTTGAGTTTTTCAATTTCATTCCGTGTCCTCTTGTTGCTCTCTTATCCCATACAAACAGATCTTCTTTGTCAATTTTATCTACTCCCACCATGGTCCTGAACACTGCAATCATGTCTCCCCTCTTTCTCCTTTCCTCTAAGGAAGGCAAATCCAGCTTTTCCAGCCTCTCTCTGTATGACAGGTCTGTCAGACTAGGGACCATCTTGGTTGCTGTTCTTTGAATTCTCTCAATCTTGTTTATATCTTTGTTTTTGTGTGGGGACCACACTACTGCTGCATATTATAACATGGGGCGGATCATGGCCACTATCAATTTTTTCATCATCTCCTCATCCATATAATGAAATGCTACTCTTATGTTAGTCAAGAGTTTATAAGTCTTTCCAACTATCTTGTTAATGTGCTTTTCTGGTGACAAACTATCTTGGACCAGCACTCCCAAATCTTTCTCTTCTCTCCTTTTTGTGATTAATTCATTACCCAACAAATAATTCAGTGATGGCCTCCTGGTACTTTTACCCACTTCCAATATTTTACATTTCTTTACATTAAATTTCATTTCCCACGTCCGGCTCTGATCGTGTATCCTATCCAAATCCTCCTGCAGTATTTTACAATCCTCCTCAACCTCTACCTTCCTCAAGATCTTTACATCATCAGCAAACAGACTTGTGTGTGTGTGTTCTTGCCTAATTGTTCTTACCTAACTGTATCTTTACAGGAATGAGTCGTGTTTGTACTGTCCCGTGTATTAAATCATTTTCATCATACCTATCCTTAAATTTATGAATAATTTTAACACACATTATTTCATTCAGTAGTGCATTCCACTGATCAATTGCCCTATTTGGGAAACTGAATTTACTTACGTCTTTATTGCCTCTCTTTTTACATAGTTTTTTGCACTATCCTCTTGCAGATGCTTCCCCATAGGTTATATATTCATTTATGTCTATTTTTTCTTTCCCTGAGATGCACTGACTACTGATGCATACTCCAGGGTTGGTCTGATGAATGATGTTATTATCTTTCTCAGCATGTCTTCATTTATATATGTGAGTGCTATTCTCATATTAGTAACCAGTGCATATATATTACGTACCTTCTCACTGATGTGGTCAACCAGAAATTGTCTGTTACTGATAATCACTCCTAGGTCCTTCTCCCTTTCTGATATGTGTAGGGTTGATCATCCTAACTTATAATCTCAATCTGATCTTTTCTCACTTTTACCAAACTTAATTACATGACACTTGTTCACATTAAATTCCGTTTGTTATTTATTGCTCCATTCATGAAGTTCATTTAATTCTTCTTTCAGCTCTCTGCAAGAATCTGTTAGTAATTTTCCATTATATTTCTGCATCATTTGCAGACACATTTAGAAAGCTATTCCAGTGTTGCAGTCTATGTTGTTTTTATATACTAAGAACATAATTGGTGCCAGCACTGAGCCCTGTGGAGATTCAATAGTCACTTCCCTCCATGATAGCAAGTTCCTCTTAGTACTGTTCTCATTTTCCTTTTTCTGAGAAAATCCTGTATCCAACAGTACAGGTTGCCTTGGATACCTCCTTGATGGTACAGTTTCCATAAAAGTCTTTGGTGCGGTACTCTGTTAAATGCTTTCTTGAAATCTAAATAGATACTGGCCATACATTCTTCTCTTTTCTGTAATGTTTCTGTAACCCTATCATGGCAGCTTAATAGATTAGTAACACATGATTTTCCCTTTCTAAAACCTAACTGCCTTTCTGTGTTTTTCTAAATGGTTTACCCAAACTTTTCTTATCAGCTTTCCCAGTATCTTACAACACTGGTCAGTGATACTGGTCGGTAGATGAGTGGATTCTGTCTATTCCCTTTCTTGAATAGGGGAACAGAGTTTGCTTTCTTCCAAACATCAGGTAGTCTACCTTGACCTAAGGATTCCTCGAATATTAACTATAATGGCCTGCTTAACTCTTCTGCATATTCATGTTGCACTCAACCTGAAATTTCGTCGTCAGGAAAATATGCTTTACCTGTCAAACTTACTTAACTCTTCCTGTACTTCTTTTTCTGATAATTGTATATCTGGTAATACGTGTGGGCATGCATGTTCCATGTAATATCTTTCAAAATTATTTTCCTTTGTAAAAACTGATTGGAAGTTTTTATCTAGTGTTTCACAAATATCTTTCTCTTGTGTATAAATGATCCCCTTGTCCGTAATGGACTGTATTTTATCTTTAACTTTGGTTTTGCTTTGGATATAGCCGTAAAATAGCTTAGGTTGATCACTACTTTTATTTATAACGTCTTCCTCAAACTGTCTTTGAGCCTTCCTCCTTATCTTTGTATAATCATTTCTTGCCTGTTTATGGTTGTTATATACCCTCTCACTATTGTGTCTTCTATATCTACTCCACAGCAGATCTCTTTTTTTCTTTTGATTTTTTTACATCCTGTATTAAACCATTTCTATATTTTCATATCTAGGAGGCGGCACTCACCATCCACTCACTTGATGTACAGTAGTGTTGCTCATGGGTATCAGCCCTTTCCTCTCCTCCTTCCTTCATTCCTTCCTTCCTTCCTCTTCTGTCTTCCTTTCCTTCATTCTTTCCTTGTCCATCTGCCTACAGATGACTTTACACTCCTTCTTCTGTCTTTTCTTCCTTCATTCTTTCCCCTTCCTTCTGCCTATGGGAAACTCTACACTAAGTGACGAGGCAAATGGTTTCTTGTACACCTGGAAACCATTTACTATGCTGGGTGGTAACCATATAGCCAAATTATGGCATCTGATGGTTTAGTGGGTAAGTAAGGCACTCTAATTGGATTGAGCTGGTGAAGGTTTATTCAAGGGGTTGGTTGGGGTTTATTGCTCATGTAATGCCACTCAGGGATGAATACAGCTGGTCACTCTCATCTTAAATGTCAGGATCAACTTGCCTAGCCCCAGGCTCCTACAGTACACTCTTCACGGGGCAACGTAGGATTGGATGACGGATGGATGGATGGATGGATGGTTTCTTTGTGCTAAGGGATGCAATTTTGGACTCCTGTTTCATAAAAATCACAGAATTTTCTATATAAAATATTTAAATCTTGTCTTCTAAGTTCCTCTTCCCAATCTGTATCTAAGAAGTACTTCTTCAGGTCATGATAGTTGCCCTTTTTGTAGTTTAGACTCTTTCTGTAACTCTCATTACTGGTAACTATGTTATATGCAATCCTGAAATTGCAATTTAATACTGCATGGCCGCTTTTGCCAAATGGAAGGTGACATATTATAGTCAATATCACTTTCTTGCCATGTAAGTATAAGACCTAGTACTGATGGATCATCATGTCTCTTTTTGGGGTGTTTTCCTTTATATGCTGTGTTAGGAAAAACTCCTGCACAAGATCCAGGAGCTTTTGATCTCAACAGCTTTCATGACTTCTGACATTCAGAACTATTCCAATTTATATCTACTGAAATCTCCAGTTAATATAATTCATTCAGATTTCTCTTCCATTCTGTGTAGTAATACTCATAAACTCTGAATTGTACTTTCTGTCAGGTCTTCACTGACTCTGGCATTGCCTGTGTGTATGTGTGTGTGTGTGTGTGTGTGTGTGTGTGTGTGTGTGTGTGTGTGTGTGTGTGTGTATTTACCTAGTTGTGATTTACAGGAAAGGAGCTATGCTACTGTCCTGTCTCCATAACTATTCAACTAACGTCCAGATTGGTTTTGAAATTGTGAATATCGTTGGCATTTATCACCTATTTATCCAGGTTATTCCATATTTCAATAGTCCTGTAAGGGAAGCTGCATTTCTTGATATCCCTCTTGCATGTGGTTCTTTTCAACTTTTTTCTGTGACCCCTCGTTTCTCTTTCGTACCACAAAAACAGGTCCAAGCTTCTCCATTCCCTTGGATACTCTGTACACATTAAGCAGATCTCCCCTTCTTTTTTCTAGGGTTGGAAGATTTAGTCTCAAGTCTTTTCTCGTATGGCAATTCTCTCAAGCCAGGTACCAACTTCACTGTTGCTCTTTGTATTCTTTCAATCCTTCTTTTCATGTGAAGGCCATACCACTGCTGCATATTCCAGCCTCAGGTGAATCACTGATACAATCAACTTTTTCATCCTCTCTTTGTCCAGATAAGTAAATGCAACCTTATGTTTCTCAAAAGGTTATGTATATCTTGCGATGTTGATTATGTGATTTTCCGGCAAAAGGTTGTCTGAAAACAGTACCCCTAAGTCTTTCTCTTCTTTAATTTTACTAATTCATTCGTTCCCCATCCTGTATTTTCCTGTTTGTCTCTTTGTACACTTTCCAAATGTCATTACATTTCTTCACATTAAACTGCATTTCCCACCGTTGACTCCCGTCAGATCTCTTATCAAGGTCCAACAGTTCTGTGTGTGTGTGTGTGTGTGTGTGTGTGTGTATGTGTGTGTGTGTGTGTGTGTGTGTGTGTGTGTGTGTGTGTGTGTGTGTGTGTGTGTGTGTGTGAATATATATATATATATATATATATATATATATATATATATCTATATATATATATATATATATATATATGTTAAGATATATACTGTGTGTATATATATATATAAAATATATATATATATGTAGGGAAGAGTAAAGTGATGGTCTTTGAGAGAGGTGAAGTCAGTTAATGTACAGCGAGGTTGGACGGTGAGGAATTGGAAGATGTGAGTATGTTTAAGTACTTGGGTAGTGTGATGAGTAAGGATGGAGGTTTGGAGGGTGAAGTCCTTGAAAGGGTACAGCAGGGAAGAAAGGTTGCTGGTTCTTTGAAAGCAGTGATAAGAAACAGGGAAGTGAGCATGGAAGTGAAAAAGTTACTACATGACAGTATTGTGATACCAACTCTATCGTACGGAAGTGAAGCTTGGAAGTTGTTGGAAGGACACAAGTCAAGAGTGAGAGCAGTGGAAATGAGTTATTTAAGAGGAGCCTGTGGAGTCACATGGAGAGACAGGCTGACGAATGAGGATATAAAGGAGTGTTGTGGTGTGGATGTGATAGGAAGGGTTATGAGGAACACACTGAGGTGGTTTGGCCATGTGGAGAGGATGGAGGGTGAAAGACTGACGAAGAGAGTGTATGTGAGTGAGGTGGAGGTGGGAAGGGGGAGGGGGAGGCCAAGGATGAGATGGGGGGATGGGGTGGAGAGGTATATGAGAGAAGGGGGTGTGAGTTGGGAGCAGGGCAGTGAAATGGCGGGGGACAGGGCGACTTGGAGGCGATTTGTTTGTGGCCACCCCAAACGGGATTGAGGCGTTTGGCAATAGATAGATATATATATATATATATATATATATATACATAAGTAATCACTCTAATATCCGGAAGCCCAATATCCGAACATCCCCACTATCCGGATATAAGAATGTTTCATACTGTACTTTTTTCCATACTATACTTACCTCATTTCACTTTTTAATGTCCTTTATTGGTGTGAATAGGGTGTTGGGAGCTAGGCATGTGCAGTAGGAAGGTGTTTTTCTGAGTTAGGCTAGGTTAGGGTCCATAAGTACCAGTCCAGGAGCCAGTCACCAGAATGTTTATTATTGTATGAACCTACTTCTAAACCCTCATTTTATGTTTCTTTTGCATTTATTTCAGTCATTTATGTGCCTTATTGGTGTGATTTGGGTCTTAAATAGGTGCTATGCATGTCCAGAGGGAGTTGTATAGGTGTTTCTCTGAGTTAGGGTCCATAAGTACAAGTCCATAAGCTGGGGCCCAATATCCGGACAGAACCAATATCCGGACCTATCTATGGCTCTATTACGTCGGATATTGGAGTGATTACTGTATATATATATATATATATATATATATCTATCTATCTATCTATCTATTGCCAGAAGCCTCAATCCCGTTTGGGGTGGCCACAAACAAATCGCCTCCAAGTCGCCCTGTCCCCCGCCATTTCACTGCCCTGCTCCCAACTCACACACCCCTCTCTCATAGACCTCTCCACCCCATCCCTCCATCTCATCCTCGGCCTCCCCCTCCCTCTCCTCCTCACTCACATACACTCTATTCGTCAGTCTTTCGCCCTCCATCCTCTCCACATGGCCAAACCACCTCAGTGTGTTCCTCATAACGCTTCCTATCACATCCACATCCACACCACAACACTCCTTTATAAAATCCTCATTCGTCAGCCTGTCTCTCCACGTGACTCCACAGGCTCCTCTTAAATAACTCATTTCCACTGCTCTCACTCTTGACTTGTGTCCTTCCAACAATGTCCAAGCTTCACTTCCATACGTTAGAGTTGGTATCACAATACTGTCATGTAGTAACTTTTTCACTTCCATGCTCACTTCCCTGTTTCTTATCACTGCTTTCAAGGAACCAGCAACCTTTCTTCCCTGCTGTACCCTTTCAAGCACTTCACCCTCCAAACCTCCATCCTTAATCATCACACTACCCAAATACTTAAACGTACTCACATTTTCCAATTCCTCACCATCTAACCTCGCTGTACATTCACTAACTTCACCTCTCTCAAAGACCATCACTTTACTCTTCCCTACATTCACCTTTAGGTTCCGTTTCTTACACACTCTCTCAAACTCATCCACCAAGCCTAGCAGCTCCCCTTCGTCTTCACTCAACAACACAGTATCATCTGCAAACAACAGTACAGGGAGTTTCCAAACACTATCCTCTCTCACCAGGGCCACTCCAACATCCACTACCCTACCTTGTACCTCTTTTATTACCCCATCCATGTACAGATTGAACAACCATGGAGACATGACACATCCTTGTTTCAAACCAACTTTCAAAGAGAAAAATTCACTTAGTTCACTATCCACACGCACTGCAGCCTTCGCACCATCGTACATACTCTTCACAGCATTCAACAACTTCCCATCTACTCCATATATTCTTAACACTTTCCACAATCCTTGTCTATCCACCCTGTCATATGCTTTCTCCAAATCCATGAAAGCCGCATACAACTTCTTTCCCTTCTCTAGAAACTTTTCCACTAAAGATCTAAGAATGAATATCTGATCTACACAACCTCTTCCCTTCCTAAAGCCTCCCTGTTCTTCTCCAACTAATTTCTCTGTTCTTTCTCTAACTCTGTCTATAAGTATCCTACCATACACTTTTCCTATTATACTAAGAAGACAAATGCCCCTATGATTACCACACACTTCTTTTTCCCCTTTTCCTTTGTACAAGGGAATAATTATACCTGACTTCCAATCCTCCGGGACTCTACCTTCCTCCCAGGCCAATCTGCACATCTTCCACATCCATTCTACTACTATCTCTCCCCCATGCTTCAGCATTTCACCACACACTCCATCAATTCCTGGGGCTTTCCCCGATTTAACTTTCTTCATTGCTTCCACAACTTCTATCCTACTGATTTCTTCCTGTCATCTCACCTCCCTCCTTCTCCCAGCCATTCCCCAGCCACTTATACTTGCATTAATTCCATCCTCTACGTTCAACAATTCCTTAAAGTGTTCTCTCCATCTGCTCACTTTTTCTCCCTTCTCCACTAGTAATCTACCATTTTTATCTTTCACTCCCCTGCTAACTTCACTTCCACCCTGTCTTACTCTTTTCACTTCTCTCCAGAACATTTTCTTACAGTCCCTCCACTTTACACTCAAATTCCTTCCAAATTCCTCATCCACTCTCTTCTTACTCTCTCTTACTAATCTTTTCACCTCTCTCTTCCTTTCCACATATAACTCTCTCTTCAGCCTCTCAACTTCTTCCACGCCCCTATTTCTCACCCATTCATTGTATGCTTTCTTCTTTTGTGCCACAGCCTGTTTCACCTCTTCAGTCCACCACGCTGTTCCTTGCACCCCCCTCCGCCTTCTCTTCCTTCCACACACCACATCACATGCTGCACATATTTCTTCTGTAAATATCTTACACACACCTTCCACGTCTCCCATCTGCTCCAATTCATATTTGCCCAATCGTTCCTCCACTTCTCTCTTATACTCTGCCTTTTTCTCATCCTCTTGTAACCTTTCCACTCTCCTTGCAACTACTCCTTCCTCTCGTCTTTCCCTTCTTCTATTCCTCCATCTCACTTGCATCCTAATTCTGGCCACCACCAAGTAGTGGTCAGAAAGTCCACTCCCCCAACCTCTATACACTCTTGCATCCTTTACACATCTTCGCATCCTTTCATCCACACGCACATAATCAATCATTGCCTTCCTTTCATTCAGTTCACCACCCACCCTTCTCATCACTCGCCATGTATACCTGTGGATCATTTTATGCCTGAAGAGGGTATTGGCTATCACCAAACCCCTCCCAGCACAAATGTCCACTAACGCACTCCCATTCTCATCTATCTCAGCAGGCACACCCCACTCACCAACTATTCCATCCACCTTCACATTACCAACTTTACCATTCATATCACCAATCAAAAACACTCTCTCATTCCTTCCAAACTTTTCCATGCACATTTCCACATATGTCCAGAACTCTTCTCTCACTCTTCTAGCACAATCTTGCGTTGGCGCATACACACACACAATCGCCCACATTTGTATTCCAACTTTCAACTTTACCCACACAATCCTTGACCCAACTGATCCATACTGTCTTATGCTCTTCTTCCATCTTTTACTCACAACTATACACACTCCTTCCTTTGCCCTCTCATTCTCATCTACTCCTGCACATATACCCCATCCATACTCCCATTCTCTCACACTTTCTCCTCTCCATTTTGTTTCAGTTATTCCACATACATCCACTTTCGCACCCTCAAGCACCTGGACAATCTCTCTCTCTTTCACTTCACCATTCGCTCCTCTTACATTCCATATAAATATATACACACGAGTATATAATCTCTTCAAAGAAGTCAATAAACTTGCTTTCAAAAGGTGTTTGAAAGTCGAGAACATAAAAGTGTCCAGAAAAATGCAATGAAACAGGCTCCAACTGCTAAAACTTTGTAAAGATCTATAAATGCTATAACTAAATGGGAACTGTATCTTTGGAATGAGCTATAATACTGCTAATATGACACCCCAATAAACAGGCTGAGTGGGCTGCACAAGTGGATACGAAGACTTACCAGTACTTTTGTGATGGTGTACTTGTTAAGGAAGTTGGTGGTGGTTTATGTGGGTACCAGTAAGGGGAATGGTGGGGGTAACGGTGCACATGGGTGCTACATTAGGTCAGGTCTATTCCTTTACTCTCTCCTCTCTTCCTCCTCTTTCTCTCTCCATCTCCATCCATTACCCACTTTTTCATTACCCTCTCCCAAAGTCACCTTCAATTGTTCCTCTCTCTTTCCTTCCTTCTTTCCCCATTATGCCCCCCAACAGGTTAGGTTAGGTACAGTTATGTTCAATAAGCAGGAACACTTACAGTAGCGATGGTGTACATGTTAGGGAAGGTGGTGGTGGGGTATGTGGGCACCAATGAGGGGGCCGTCACACCACAGTTGGACAGCATTGACAGGGCTGGGGTGAGTTCCTCGTTAACAAGGTCAGGGCGAAGGCCAGCAACACCGACCACAATCAATGGCCGGGTTGGATAGTCTGTGGATGAGGAACAGTGAACATCTCATGGTTGGAACATGTATTTCCACACAGTCTTCACTTGATCTCTTCAGTACAATGATACATATACATACAGGGAGTCCTGCAAGGATTATGAAATAATTTAAGCCGCTCTTCTTAGGCTAATTTTAAGTAAAAAATGCTATATCAACATGGATCCAATTATCAATTGTTGTGGGATTACAATTGCTGATGAAATTCTGGGTTAATTAAGAGACCTTTTTTGTCCATAAGGTCATCAGCAACACCAACTCCATAATGGATGAAAATTTGATCTATATTGATACAGAATTCTTTTTTCACTCTTGCTATATAGTAAATAATTTTCTTTATCTTAAGATGGAGCTTATGAAACAGAAAGGTTAGATATAGCCTTCATTAGCCCTTCCACTACTAAAGGTCCTTTCTAATGTGAATAAAGTCAAGTGGTATCGGCATAAATAAAATTAAAATTGTGTATCAGCCTGAATGGGCAAAAGCTGTCTCAGTTAAAGTTATTTCATTATGAGCTTGCTGATGAATTTTCATCACTTCTTCTCTTAAAGTTGCTTGAGATTAATTATAAAGCTGTTCTGATGGTCACAGTCCAAGGGAAACTTTAATTTAGCAAAGACTGATGTCTGCCTTCATGATGATTGTGGAGATGATGGGCAAAAATTAAATCCCCCTTCTTTGACTCATCACCAACACATATGTGGTCAGTGAGAACAGTACATGATAGATACATAACCCCTACTTCTAAACAATATACAGTCAGGTCTTGTTATACATTTGTTTGCTGTACAACTGAATAATAAAATGTTAGATCCCCTTTCAGAATAAAGATGGTGAAATTATCACTAATTCACTAGAATGATGCCTCCCAGTCAGCTGACTGAGCCAAGCTGGCTGCCCAATGTTTACATTCACTGTCAATGTCTGCCTTTTGTTTTATTCTGTGCACGAAAGGCCACTGAAACACCATTGTTATCGCTACAGAACAGTGCAAGTGCTTAACAAATGGTGCAGTGTAAAATACTTAATAAAGTTATAAATTTCTGTGTGTGAAATACTGAAACCTTTGACTTGGAAACCATGTCTACTGTGCATACACAGCCTCCCAGTCAGCTGATATTGGTGCCTCCCTATCAGCTGACTGAATCAAGATGGGCACCCAGTGTTTACACGATGTGAGCATCTGCTGTTTGTTCTATTTTGTGAATATAAGGCCACTGAAATACCATTGCTAATGCTAAATAACAGTGCAAATGCATAACAAATAGAGCAGAATGCAATTTTAAGTGAAAAAGATAACTTTTTTGTGTGAAATACTGAAACATAAGACTTCGAAATCATGGCTGGCAAGGATGCTGCCCATGGGGGAAAGTGTGGTGCTACTGAGGGGAGGTTAGGGCAAGCCTAAAATGGATTTTTTTTTCTTTCTTTCTTTTTTTTTTGGTGTAGGTGGGGGCACTTACCATCCACTCATTTGAAGTAGTGCTGATCTCGGGTGACTGCCCTTTCCTCTCTTCCTTCCTTCTTTTTTTTTTTTTTTTTTTTCCCCCCTTCATCCTTTCCTCTCCCTTCTGTCTACGGGTGACTCTACACTGAGTTGCAAGCCAAATGGTTTTCTTTTTACCAGGAAATCATTTACTATCTATGCTATGTAGAAACCACATAACCAAATTATGGTACTCGATAGTTTAGTGGGTAATTAGGGGCTCCAATCGGATTGAGCCTGGGCAGGTTTATATCCAAGGGGTGGTTTGGGTTTATTGCTTACGTAATGCCACTCAGGGATGAGTGAGGCTAGCCACTCTCATCTTAAATGTCAGGACTGGGCTCCTATGCTCTTCATGGGGCAAAACGGGATTGGATGATGGATAGATGGATAGGTTACATGGTCACAGGCCCCTCCCTTTCCCCACTGAACCCATGTTATATTGACCTCGTTATATGATACTACAATTTGTTATGTGATGGGTCTTCACTTGATGTATACCCAGCATATAGCGAGTCGTGACCATACAGCAATGACTCGATTTATGAATATTGTAGGTTACATCATGTAAGAACCAATCATACACTGATCAATCATAAGTCAGTATCAATTTAACATGGGTTCAATGGGGAGATTTAACACGGGTTCAAAAGGGATATGTTGGGCGATAAGGGCCACATAGCCTATGTACAGTAATTCCTCCAAGATCCAATGTAATAGAGCCCAAGCAATGTCCGGGACTTGGTCTTGTCAAGGACTTGGGAAAAATGCCCCTGGACAGGTACTTATAGACCCTAACCCAACCTAACTTTGAAAGCCACCTAAAATAAGTCCCTACCAGACATACACAGCACCTATTTAAGACCCTATTCACACAAACATGGGACACAAACCATTAAATAAATGAAAAGGAACCAGACAATGAGAAATTAGACATGAGTAAGGAAAATATTTAGCAGTGTACACGGTACTTATGACACGTCCGCAGCCATCGCAAAGCTTAACCAGCCTCCTCTATGGCTCTGACAGTGGTGAAGGTGCACTTGAAGCACATATAGTAATACAGTGTTGCACTGCACTTAATCTTTTGCACTGTGAATTATAACTGCTTAACACTGTACATTCTGTTCTTACTTGCCCCATACCAGTTGTAACAGGCCAGTTTTGCATGTTGCACTTAATCCTTTGCACTCTGAATTCTAATTTCTTAACACTGCACAACACTGTAAATTCCCATGTGGTCTAGTGGCGAGGTATTGCAGTTTATTAAAAAAAGCGAGCCATGGCGACGAGCATGCAGTCACGATAGTTGGTTGGCAGGAAATGGGGAGGATGCAGGGGTGCTCTAGCAGACGTTGCCAGAACTACATGCCAAAACACAGCTGTTCGTCACCGTGCAGCAAATTTAGAGTAGGGATGAACACATATTGTTTTTTTTTTTTTGTTTTTTTTTTGCATTTTGACATTTTTTTTCCACTTTAGTGGAAAAGTTTCTAGAGAAGGGAAAGAAGTTGTATGCGGCTTTCATGGATTTGGAGAAAGCATATGACAGGGTGGATAGACAAGGATTGTGGAAAGTGTTAAGAATATATGGAGTAGATGGCAAGTTGTTGAATGCTGTGAAGAGTATGTATGATGGTGCTAAGGCTGCAGTGCGTGTGGATGGTGAACTAAGTGAATTTTTCTCTTTGAAAGTTGGTTTGAAACAGGGATGTGTCATGTCTCCATGGTTGTTCAATCTGTACATGGATGGGGTAATAAAAGAGGTACAAGGTAGGGTAGTGGATGTTGGAGTGGCCCTGGTGAGAGAGGATAGTGTTTGGAAACTCCCTGTACTGTTGTTTGCAGATGATACTGTGTTGTTGAGTGAAGATGAAGGGGAGCTGCAAGGCTTGGTGGATGAGTTTGAGAGAGTGTGTAAGAAACGGAACCTAAAGGTGAATGTAGGGAAGAGTAAAGTGATGGTCTTTGAGAGAGGTGAAGTCAGTGAATGTATAGCGAGGTTGGATGGTGAGGAATTGGAAAATGTGAGTACGTTTAAGTATTTGGGTAGTGTGATGAGTAAGGATGGAGGTTTGGAGGGTGAAGTGCTTGAAAGGGTACAGCAGGGAAGAAAGGTTGCTGGTTCCTTGAAAGCAGTGATAAGAAACAGGGAAGTGAGCATGGAAGTAAAAAAGTTACTACATGACAGTATTGTGATACCAACTCTAACGTACGGAAGTGAAGCTTGGACGTTGTTGGAAGGACACAAGTCAAGAGTGAGAGCAGTGG